>NW_021703775.1:5074333-5107567 GCF_005190385.1 Monodon monoceros
TTTTTTTTTTTTTTTTTGCGGTACGCGGGCCTCTCACTGTTGTGGCCTCTCCCGTTGCGGAGCACAGGCTCCGGACGCGCAGGCTCAGCGGCCATGGCTCACGGGCCCAGCCGCTCCGTGGCATGTGGGATCCTCCCGGACCGGGGCACGAACCCGTGTCCCCTGCATCGGCAGGCGGCCTCTCAACCACTGCGTCACCAGGGAAGCCCGAGTTGCTTTCTTTTTAAACAACACAATCCACATAATCATCGCATCCATCTAAAGACAAACATGTTTCTCTCTGGGTTCTGGTCATGGGGCAGTAACACATTTTCCAGACAGTTCCTGACTTTTGTGCCGAATGGTGGAAATAGTGAATAGGTGACCTTAAGAGCAAAAAACAAAAAAAACACCAAAGTGACTCTACCGTAATGTGACTGCATCCCTGTGCATTTTGCAGAACTTGGTAATGTTTGATGTAAAGCGTCAATTGAAGTGGGAAAGAAAAATACTACATAATCTGACTGCTGAAGTGTTGGAAGGGGAACGGGTGGGGAATTTATGTGGTTTTTAAAAAGGGAAGTTCTACCCCAAAGTGTGTCATTTCTGAAGTGAAGGAGGTTCTAATAGGCTATTAGGAGAGCCTGCACAATAGCAACTTGATGTTTTCAACACATTTATGTTTCATGATAATAAACACACAGCTTTTCGCCAAATCACACAGTGTTATTTGGATACAAAGGGACTAAAATATACCCGAAGGTTGGCTGTTCTGGGATATGGTGAAGCCAAAGGGAAACTCCTGTTTACTCTGGTGAAAGACAAGATTGGTTGCCCATCGGGATTTTTTTTTCGTTTACAATGCAAAGTTTTCAAACTTTCAAAGACACTCTCTTGAAATTGTGAGGGGAGTGGCAGCAAAGAGAGGTTGGTCATCAATGTCACATGAAAGGAGAATTCTTTGAAGAATGCTGAAGGACAGCTTGTTAAGAAGAGTCATACAAAATCAGAGGTGCTCCCTGAGTTAATGCCTTTTCACCCAGGCCGTTACTGAAACAAGTCCAATGAGGCTGGTCAAGAAGCCCAGCTTCCGTGTGCAGGGGTGGCCAGCACAGGGCAGCCACTTTCACCATGAATAGCGCCAGTGGGTCTGGCTCTGGTGTTCCTGCCACCACCTGGGAGGGAAAGGAGGACCCAGGGTCCTTGTGCAGGGTCCTCAGAAGCTTCTTCAAAGCCTCCCAGAGCTCAGGAACGATCCCAGATGGTGACAAAGCAATTCAAAAAAAAAAAAAAAAAGGGGGGACCAAGATTGCATCATAGTCTTAACCAAAGGCTTAAGAGAAGATTGGCTCATACCTTGTGTTTGCAGTCAGAGCTCTTCTGATGACTAAGATGAAGTTCGGCAATTGTAAATTGTCTGATATTGGATCAGCCCAGTCAAACGGGGAGCCTGCAAAAAGGGGGGGTGGGATGTTAGCAAGTGTGGTGACAAAGACCGTGGAGTCTGGGCTGAATCCTGAGACCTCTACTCACTGGCTGGCGACTTGGGCAAGTCTTTCACTCTCCGTGTGCTTTGGCTTTTTCCCCCCTGAAGACTAGGGGAAAGTAATGGGCAGGGTCCTTGTGAGGCCTTAGTGAGTTAGCACTTGTAAAGGCCATGTCATCCATCCCTTGGAAAGCCCCAGTGCCCCGCTGTCAGGGCTGGAGATGACCTTCCTGAGGGGCCCAACTTGGGAGCCCCAAGAGTCCGTCCACACCCCAGTACACTCTTCTGTCTTTGGCCATCGTGCCTGCTTTTCTTCCTCTACCTCCCCGATCCCTTTTCAAGCCCAAGGGCCGTCCCCGCCACCCGCTCCCTCTCCTGCCCTCACACAGCCCCGTCATCCACGGTCCCTGTGCCCATCCACAGCCGTACACAGCAACTCACACAATTACACTCCAGCCCAGAGCTCTCCGCTGAGCTCCAGACCCAGGGAGCCCCTGCATACCTGGCAGGCCCCCCCGGATGCCTCAAGTGCTGCAGGATCAGTAAGCGGAAAGCCTGACTCAGACCTTTTGAAACCCACACCTCATCCCCTGCTGCGGCAAGCCGGTGAGTGACGGGTACCGTCATCCACGCAGACCTCAAAGGTTGGCCCACAGACCCCGTCAGCTGTGCCTCCACACGTCACCTCAATGACCCTGCTCACTTCTCTCCATCTCTGCCAGAGTGACCATGGGCCCATAACCTTGCTCTACTGCTGCCTTCTGACGTGCAACATGAAGCATGGCTGGGACACACTGCTTTATGCAAAACGGATAACCAACAAGGACCTGCTGTAGAGCACAGGGAACTCTGCTCAGTACTCTGTAATAACCTATATGGGGAAAGAATCTGAAAAAGAATGGATACATATGTATGTATAACTGAATGACTTTGCTGTACACCTGAAACTAACACATTGTAAATCAACTATACTTCAATTAAAAAAACAAAAACACCTGGTTGGGGAAGTAGTTAACAGGCAGGCTGACAAATAAATTAGGAAGTTTCTTAGACTGTTGAGTGCTATGAAGAAAAGCCTACCAGAGAAACCGGCTAGAGGGTGATCCAAGAGGGAGGTGGGGGGGGGGGTGTGCCTCTCTGAGGAGGTGATATTTGAGGATGTCGAAGAAGATTCCAGGCCTGCCTCACATCCACAGGCCCAGAGATGGGAACAAGCTCAAAGGGTTCCAGGGTTGGAGGTGACCCCAGGCTGGAGGTCAGAGGGAGAATAGGGAGAGGAGGTGGGACGGTCTGCAGAGGCTGGTTCCCGTGTGGTTTGGGGGACTTGGGGGAGGAGCCCCAGTTTTACGTAAATGCAGCGGGCAGCCAGGGATGACTTCTGAGCACATCTGTCAGCTCTCGGGGGAATGGTTCCTGATACCAATTCCTCCAGCCCCATGTGATTCTGCCTCGGATAGAGGGCTTGCCACTTAGAGCTCTTGAGGTCTGTCGTGAAATAGACGAAAGATGGCTGCCGAGATCCAGTTGGTTATTCGCTACGATCAAGGGTGACCCCCAGCGCCGGCGGGTGCCCTGACTGTGCAGAACCAGACTGGAAACCTAGGGCCATCTCGACTTCCCGCCTCCCCAGCAGTTTGTCACTGACTCTTGTTTGCTCTGCCACGCGAGCATCCCTCAAATCCGTTCCCCTCACTTTCTTAGATAGGAAGTAACTAGCTAATCTTCCCCACACGGGCGTCAGTCGCCACCGTCTGACCCCTAAATCTGGGGTCTGATAATGCGGAACCTGAAAGGTGGCCGCACCGCCTGTGTCAGAGACTCACGTCTGTCCTTCTGGAAGGTGTGGTCTGGTGGGCACGGCCAGGAAACCTGGACCTACGGCCTCTGGCTCTTCCTACAAGAGCCAATCATCTACTCTCTCTGGGTTTGCATGAGCTTATTTGTAAAATGGGTTGTAATGAGATGCACCTTATCTTTCACGTTGGGATACAATTAGTAGCTTTGAGGACCAGAAAACATCACATCCATTGAGTGAGTGTGAAGTATTGTTATGACTGCGGCTGGGATTCCAACCTCAGGCTCCTCAGCTGAGCTGGAGTGATTTCCCCACCCGATTGCAGAGCGCTAGCTCTTTCTGTTTGCTGTAGCCTCTTCACAGGGCAGGGCTGACGCCCAGCTGCAAACCTCAGTGAAGCATCTCCAGGCCCAGTGGAAACCAGTGCTCAGCTAGAGCTGCAATAGAGATGCTTCAGGCTGCAGGACCTCAGCATCATTGTGTTGCTTGCCATTTATTTCCAAAGATAATACTGTCTTTTGCATAAAAGCCAAACTTGTCATCACCACCTGCAGCGGAAAAATAGAGGACTGTCTTGGATCCACCGCCTTGGGGACCACACAGAGAAGCTCTGGGGAGGCGCCACCTAAATCCTGAGACCTCAGGCCTCCCTCTGTTAACCAAGCCAGGTGGTGGAGTGCTTAAGAAGGGTTTGTCCTGACAGGCGAGAATACTTGAAGATGCAAATAACAATAGAGGCTTCTCTCTTGGCAACCAGAGTCTGACTGGCAGAGAGCAGAGCCCAGCAGGACGGACAGGCGGGCAGCTCCATGCACGGCCCTCTCCCGCCCCCATCGTGCCTCCCCAGCTACCATTTGCTCCCTTTGGAGAACTGAGATCCCCTCCCCACCCACCCTTCTGCCCTGGGCTGGCACCAATGAGGTCTTTTCACATATTTTCTTTCGCATTTTCAAAAGGAACAAGCAGTCGATCTTCTGACTTTCCTCTAATTCCCACATTATAGCCCATTGAAGCAAATGGGTTTCTGTTCCACCTAAATCACGACCCTTGTGGAGGACACAGCATTTGACCAGCCTCTATTCGTTGTTCCCTGTACTTCCACCTTTGGTGTCTCTTTGACCCTAAAGTCCCGCAAGTGTGCTCTTATCACCCCCATTTTGGAGATGAGAAGCAGAGCTTTATGGAAAGTTCGGGCAACATCCCCTGGGCGGTCCAGAGTGGCGACGTGAACTCTCCTCTCTCAGGGAAGACTTAAGCTCTTGATTTTGCATATGAAGAATCTTGGCTTTTGGCCCTCATTTTAAACCCATAACCCATTGAGATGAGATGGTTCAGTTAAGTTTTCTTGGCAACATTTCCCCTCCCAGCTTATACGATCCCCCAGTTCCCTGGGCATGCCCCGGTCCTTGTTCAAGACTGTTAGGCTGTATCCTGTTTCAATAAGATAAGTTACCTTATTATCTCTGATCCAAATTCCCCATGGCCAGCTGCTTGAGTCTCTACGATAATGCAAACAATGCTTACTTCTGTTCGCAGCTGCTGATCTCTTTTAAAACCTTTTTTCCATGAAAACAAGAAGCAGTTTTCACAGGTGGAGAGCTGCGGCCTTTCTCTTCTCAGGTCTGCATCTGCTAGCAGAAGGACCCAACTGACAATGCCGTCCAGGGCTCGGGGGCCAGTGCTGTTTCCAAATGGCCTCACGAAGCATTCACTTGAGGCAGCGGCCTGGACGCCAGCACATTGCAACCAGTGTAAAAACCCACGCAGCTGGCTCATTATAACAGCCCCAGATTGGAAGCTACCCAAATGTCCATCAGCTGTAGAATGGAGAAATAAACTGCAGCGTATTCACACGATGGAATACCCGCCAACAAAGAGAGTCAACCACCTCTAACTACTTGGATAACTGTCACAGCCATGAAATGTGTGAAGGAAAGCAGGCACAAAAGAGGACGCACCGTGGGATTCCACGTATGAAAAGCACAAACACAGGCGAAACTCATCAATGGTTTCAGAAGTAGGATGCCGGGTCCCCCTGGAGCGGGAGAATGAGGGCACTTCTAGTTATATTCTGTTTCTTACATCTGAGTGCTGGTTAAACACATGTGTTCAGTTTGTGAAAATTCGCTCAGCTGGACACCTAGTGTATGGGCACTTTTCGGTATGTATGTTATCTTCAATGAAAAAAACATTTTTTTAAGCCAGAACTGATGGAGCTGGCTTTGTCCAGGTGCATTCTGATACCTCCATTTCTTGGCTCTATTTAACCTATGAAGATACACGGCTGTTTCTTCTAAGGCAGAGTAATCGCTGGAGAAAGAACCTAGGAATTATTTTATCTTTTTTTTTTTAATCTTTAAAACGTTAGACTCACTTAGGGATCACACCTTGTTCACACCTTAGGGGTCCTGTGAATGTTACCTGACAGTTTTATTCTTTAATTGAACCAACCTTAGGAAATCGAAAGAGCATTATATCTATGTGCCTGATTGCTGGCACCACCAGATCGATCTTAGGTGCGTCCTTTCTTGTGACTAGATTTTGAATAACAGAAATTCCTTTTTCCCCCCGGGAAAAATGAGGGGAAAAAAGATGGAGAGGCTGCAGTAAAGTTTCCTTCAAATATTCACAATAATTCTTTATAAAAGTGTTAGTTTTTTTCAAAATGGAAAAGGGCCTTTCTGTGTCCCCCAGGAGTAGCTTATTGGGAACAGCTTTGAGGAAAGAACAAACCAGAAAAAGCCATTAAAACCCACACCCTCCCCTTACCGGCTCTAACCGTATCATGTAGGTCTCTGAGATGCAATTTCATTCTTTCTGGGCAGTGTGTACTGTTTAGGTGACTGAACAGAAGTCAAATCCTCAAGTCTGTGATTTTAAAGTAAAGTGTTCCTGAAATAGAACTCTTATTCAAGACATAGAAGATGAGTCATTGCCATTGTTACCAGCAAGAAACTTGAATTTCATTTTAAATCTAGTTTTGATGTGATTACATTTAATTGATGTATTCTAATAATGCACCTGCATAATTTTCCCCAACACAGTACTGGGGTGTTTTCTCTTCAGAACCCTCCCTTTAAGGCTTTCGCATTTACAGGAAGAAGAATGTTTCAATGGCTCTTGTTAGACCAAAACTCACTTTGCCTTTTGTCAAATTCAGGTCGCCAAGCTGGTGGGCCTGAGTTAAGACCTGTCCGTCTCTGTCTTTGGTGCAATGTTAACCACTCAGAACATACTCCTGATAAAGCCGTCCCACGCTTACCGTAAGAAGTCCGTGGCCTTGGCCTCTGCTGAGCTCTCCTTTCAGTCACGGGTGGCCTTTCAGAAGCAAGGACCTGACGAGGTGGCCGCTAGATTGTTCATCGTTGACTTCAGAGCTTTCCGATGAAGAAAGAACAAAGGCCACAAGCTCAGATCCCCCCATGTCTCAGCGAAACTTCTGGAGCTGCGGCCAACCTGGAAACCTGGTTATGAGCGTCAGGCCCAGAGGGGAAGAGACACAGGAGGGGTGGGGAAAACCAACACCTGGGCCTCCCAGAGCGCAGCCTGGGTGTGACTGTTTACCTCCAGCTCTTTTCAATCCCTACTGACTAACAATACACACTTGGGACCACACTCCTTGAGGCCGTCATATTGTCTCTGTCTTATTTCTAGATTTGCCTTCTCTTAGAAAGGGCAATAGTAATTCCCAGGTGGGTCTCCTAGCAGAGATTTCCCACCAGTTTGAGAGGAAATGACAAGTGCTATCCAGAAAAAGGCTCTAAAGAATGGGTAAAACTATTCCAAACGGGCCTCGAGGAGCTGAAGGGTGAGCGTCACGGAGGGCTCAGGCTTGAGAAGATCTAGTTTCTGTTTTTACTATGTTACTCCATGAGGAACTGGAGTCTCCAGCAGGGCAGTCAGCGTCCCAGGCAAAGCAGGTGGGAGCGCGTGGTCCTTATGCTCCAGCCTTGGAAGGCGCAGAGCCTTACCTGTGCAGCACGCACTCTATTGGCTGAAGCTCACAACCCGGCCGAGGGAAGGGGGGGGGGATTAGACTCCTCCTTTAAAGGAGAGCAGTATCAAGGGCACAGTGTAGAAGAGCCAGGAGGAAAGGTTACACCATCTTTAGAAGGACAGTCAGCTATGCCTGGGGAGCTTTTTAAGTGTCCAGTTCATTCTGTTTCATTCGGTCTAAGGCAGGGTTTCCAACCTGGCAGGATGCTAGATCACCTGGGAGCTTTTAAAAATACCTGTGGTGAGGGGCTTCTCTGGTGGCATAGTGGTTGAGAGTCCACCTGCCGATGCAGGGGACACGGGTTCGTGCCCCGGTCCGGGAAGATCCCACGTGCCGCGGAGCGGCTGGGCCCGTGAGCCATGGCCGCTGAGCCTGCGCGTCCGGAGCCTGTGCTCCGCAATGGGAGAGGCCACAACAGTGAGAGGCCCTCATACCACAAAAAAGAGAAAAAAAAAAAAAAAACCTGTGGTGAGGTCATACCTGAACAAGCAAATCAGAGTCTGCGGGTGGTCCACAAGTCTGTAGGGCAGACAACCAAGTTCCCAAACCACTGGAGAGTAAGACCCAGGAGACTGGTATCACTCTCTCTCTCTCTCTCTCTCTCTCTCTCTCTCTCTCTCTCTCTCTCTCTCTCTCACACACACACACACACACACATACACACACGCCCACAACTCTCCAGTGCTCCTAACCTGCATCCAGGGTTGAGAACGATTGGGATAGAGCTTCTGAACCTGGTCCATGAGTGTAGGTCCTCGCAGTAGGACAGGAAGTGGCTCTCTCTAAGCTTGGATGCTTTTATGCTTCGTGTATTTTCTTTGTCTATTTACTTCTTCATCTCTCTTACTTTTGGTGTATGAAATGATGTTTTTAAAGAGTTTGGCTGGTCAGTAATCCTGCGGCCACAAAGGGAAAGGACCTAATAGGCACTGGGGCTCAGGCACAGGGGGTGTGAGACGGGAGTGAGGGTCCAGGTGGACTCGACCCTCCTCAGCCGCCGTCTGGGTCTGGGAGCTTCATTCTCGCGCTCTCTAGGGAAAGCCTGGACTGGAGCCGCTTGAGTGTTGAACGTGGAGGCTGTCTTGCTCGCTCTGTTTTTCTCTACAGCAAGCTACCGACCTGTGTGGAGAGTGTGTAGAAGAATCTCATAGAAATCTGGAATGTCGTGAGGCCTGAAGCAGCACAAGACCCTTCATCTCTGTCTGCAGTTTGAGGAAGCAGTTGTCCAGTTCCCAGCTGAGTATTTCCTGGGAAGGCTCCTTCCAACAGCGCAGGCCATCCATCACAGCTTTTCACGTGAATTCTCACAGTTCAACTACTGATGCCACCAGGAATCGTCAAGGTAGATAATGTTGCTTTTGATTATGGATTCTTTTATTATTTACTCAAGAAAACGTGTGTTTTCAACTGCTAAGTGAAACAATGATCTGTCTTTGCTGCAAAACCCAGGGTCTGGCACACAGTAGGTGCCAAATAAATACTTGCTTGGTAAGCAAAGAGGTCAATGAAAACAGAATATAATCCGCTCCCTTCCTGATACCTTTTTTTTTTTCCCGATAGCTCTTTAAGTTTGCACTGAAATCAATTTTTTTAAAGGGGTGGAGAAAGGAGAAAGTGTTGAAAAACTAAATTACTTGCTCTGAAAACCCAGAAGGGTGATGGAGTTGAGGGGCCTGGCCCACCTGATGCACCGACCACAGCGACCAGAGGGACGGGAGCTGGAAAGGGTTCCGCGACGATGCTGGCTCTGTAGCTGGGCTCATTTTTAATGCATGGCTGTAACATGTGTTCCTGACATCTCAAGTGGGGAGACGGGAATCTGGGATTCTCTCCCAACCACTCCTGGCTCCCAGTGAGTATACCCTTCACAGCTCATTAGACCCGCCTGCCGCCATCTGGATCCTGTCGACCTTGATCCCGAGCGGGCAGGAGGGAGTAGGTGAACGGAGGGAGGGGTATGATGCTCTGGAAAGGAGCAGGCCTGCCTGTGCCCCAAGACCAAAGAGGGTAAGAGCTTGGGCTTAAATTAAATTAAATTGGACCTGGGCTCCACTACTTACTGTGTCATTTTTGGCAAGTTACTCAACCTCTCCGTACCCCGGTTTCTTCATTTAATGGGGGTCACTAAAACTTATTTCAAGATTGGCTGTGAGGATGAAATGGGGTGAGGGATGCAAGCACATAGCCAGTGCCTGGTACCCAGTGAGGCCTCAGCAAATGTTAACTTTAAAAATATCCCCAAACCTCAGGGCTGCTTGCTGTGCGCCCTGGGCTGCACCTTCCTCACTGCTTCAGTGTTTGCTACTTGATGCCCAAGTAGTTTGGGCATCACTGGACCTCGAGGTTGGGTGAGGTCTTGGGGATCATTTGTTCCCCAACGCACCTGACTTCGAACCCCCTCTTCTGCCTCACTGGTGGATGGCCGTTCATCCCCATTGGGATCGTCCAGAAAAGGGGAGCCCACCACTTCCTGTGCACCCCTTTCTGTTGTCCTCACTTCTACAAGGGCTTTTCCTTGCATTGGGCTGAAACCTGCCTCTTGTATAACTTTCACGTGTGATTTTGAGCCTCATCCTCTTTCCACTCTCTTCCACGTGACGGTGGAATCTTCCAGATTTTTGAAACAGCACACTTCCCTTTTTTTAAATTAATTTGTCCCTTAAGCACTTTATATAAGCCAGCCTAATGTAGCGCTAGATTAATGTTTTGTAGGTTTACTTTCTCTTCCTGGCACCTCTCTGAAGAACCAACCCTCCGAATTCTCAGTGGCTCAGTGGGGGCCAACCACCTCCACCCCGCTTCTCAGTCCCAAAACGAGGGTCATGTGGCCCAGAGTCCTCTACCATCCCGGCTACAATGATGGATTTAGAAACTAGCCGACCACCCAAGCTGGACCGCGCGGGAGCCTCCCCTAGAATTTTGCTCTAATTCTGGGGAAAGAGACATGTTCTTTTCTTCGGGATCACTGTCTCTATGGCTAATAAGTCTGTGCCATCCTTGCTAACACACCAGGAGTTCTTGCCTAAGGATAGATCCCAACATAGGGAAGCAGAGTCTCCAGTTAGAGAGAGGTAGACAGCTTCCTGATGACAGAATGTGAACCCAGGAGCAAACTGTACCTGAAACAATCATGTCTTGAACATCCCAGTTGTACAGGCCTAAATCCACCCACAACCCTTTTCTGTTTTAAGCTACTTTGAGTTGGTTTTCTGTCACCTGACTTATCCAGACAGGAAGTTCCCCCAACAGGACCCTGGGGCTAACTTTGGTGTCCCCTCCACACCCTGGCTGCCCCTCCTCTCCCGGATCCCCAACACTCTGTCATTGTCAGCATAGAGAAGGGCTACGCATTGTCAGCACTCCCCAACCCTCAGAGGCAGAGGCCCTCCTCAGCCCCTCCTGGGTGTTTCTCCTGAACTAAGTGGGCTAATCTGGTCAGGCTGTATTTCAACCAAATGTGAAATACGAAGCAGAAGCAATACCCCAGAAATGCCCTGTCTGCTGGCTAGGCCAGTCAGTAAAACTGAGGGCAAGGGATGGTGCTATCTTAGGGCTAAAGAGATGAACACTGTGGGCTGTAGCAGAGGCAAGAGACCCACCCCCCTGCCCCAGGGAGGGGAGGACCAGGGAGGGGAGTTTCTCCCGCTAATTCTGGTCCACAGTCTTCCTGCTGAACTGAAACCTTCAAGATACGCTCAGAGGAGGGGCCTGGTTTTCTTAACTTTTATTTTATAAAAGGCAAAACAATTTACAGCACGGAATGAAAAAGATAACAAAGTTTTTATAAAAACCTAAGACACAAACACTCACTATATTAGTTTGCTCTGGCTGTCATAACAAAGTACCATAGACTGGGGGGCTTAAACAACAGGAGTGTATTTTCTCATCGTTCTGGAGGTCAGAAGTCCAAGATCAAAGTGTCAGCAGGGTTGGCTTCTTCTAAGGCCTCTGTCCTTGGCTTGTGGATAGACTTCTTCTTACTGCATGTTCACGTGGTTTTACCTCTGTGAGTGTCTGTGTCCTAATCTCCTCTTCTTATAAGGACCCCAGTCACACGGTCATACAGAGGGCCCAACCCCCTGACCTCATTTAACCTTAAAGCCTCCAAATACAGTCACATTCTGAGGTCCTAGGGCTTAGGGCACAATTCAGCCCATTTCAGCCCATTGCACTCACCAACAGTAAACTTCTGGGAGCTCCAACCATCCATTGCGCCATGTTTGGGAAATTCCCAATGCTGGATAGATTGCCCCGATTTCTTTCAGGAATGAGACAAACAGGCTCTCTTTATTAATCATGCAGAACATCATTGCTTCATCAGAACAGATCAAAGCAAAGGAAGTTAATAAAGCCCTGGCTGCAGAAGGAGCCTCAGGTGTGTTTGCTGAGAGAGCAGAGACAGAGACCCTGATGCAGGCAGGCTCACCCTGGCTGAGACCCCAGCGGAATCCGGGACCTCACCCTTTCCCAGCTATGCGCTCCTGCACCTCAGGGGCGGGTGGGGGGAGGGTCTGGAGACAAGGGGCTCTGGGAAGAACGAGCTTCACCCAGGTCACTTTTCCTTCCTAAACGCCCCTTTCCAGGGCGCCGGGTAGGTGAGTTCAATTCTAGGTATATTTGTGTTTGGAAAGCACTAAGGTGGAAGAGTGAGGGGAAAAAAAGGCATGGATCCCTCTTTGATCTTTTGCAACAACTTGCAGATTTGACAAATGGCCCAGATTTTTAAAATAAAATTAAAATATATATAATGCTGGTGTACATTGCATAGAACATGATAGATTATTTTTACTTGAAAAATTACAATTGAAAATGGCACTGGAGTGAAGAGCAACTGAAATCATATTTTTTTTTTTCCTTTTTTTTTTTTTTTTTTGCGGTACGCGGGCCTCTCACTGCCGTGGCCTCTCTTGCCGCGAAGCACAGGCTCCAGACGCGCAGGCCCAGCAGCCATGGCCCACAGGCCCAGCTGCTCCGCGGCACGCGGGACCCCCCCAGGCCAGGGCACGAACTCACGTCCTCCGCATCGGCAGGCGGACCCTCAACCACTGCACCACCAGGGAAGCCCTGAAATCATATTTTAAACATGCCATAGGGGGAGCCCACTTAAAGTAATCTTACCTGAGATCTTTATATTTTAAGTCACCTAACTGAAACTATTTCGTGGGTTAAAGATGGTCTGCTTGGACTTCCCTGGTGGTGCAGTGGTTAAGAATCCACCTGCCAATGCAGGGGACACGGGTATGAGCCCTGGACTGGGAAGATTCCACATGCCGCAGAGCAACTAAGCCCGTGCTCCGAAACTACTGAGCCTGCACTCCAGAGCCCGTGAGCCACAAATACGGAGCCCACGTGCCACAACTACTGAAGCCCGCGCACCTAGAGCCCGTGCTCCGCAACACGAGAAGCCACCACAGTGAGAAGCCCGCGCACCGCAACGAAGAGTAGCCCCCGCTCGCCGCAACTAGAGAAAACCCACGCACAGCAACGAGGACCCAATGCAGCCGAAAAGAAAAAACAAAAAGACGGTCTGGTTTTCATGTTACGACAACACAGCCTCGAAGGAAAAGAAACGATGAAGCTGTGTTGGGTCTAAGCTGGCCCCCGTCTGTCTCTCTTCTTTCTCTCATTCAACTCCCCGCAAATCTTGGTTTTGTCTCTCCAATGCCTGGGCTCATTTCCACCATGAGGACTTTATTGTACTTCCTGGACCCTCTGCTTGGAACCCTTCCTCACGTCTCCAGGTGGCTTCGTCATCTTCCTCAGTCAGGTCTCAGCTGAGAAGCACACACCCGTAGAGGGCTTTCCCCACTCTCCACTCCAACCCTAGTGACTCTCTATCCCAGTGATTCTCCAAGCTTGGACCCAGAACAGCGCTATCAGCCTCAGCTGGGAGCTTGTTAGAAATGCAAGTTCCCAGGCCCCACCACCAACCTGGACCAGGAACTCTGAGAGGCTGGCCCAGCAATTTGCGATTCAGCAAGTCCCCTGGGGGAGCTCATGCACGCTCAAGTTTGAGGACCACTGCTCTGTCCCATTCCTTCAAGTGTTTTCCCCACAGCTCCTATCACTCTGAAATTATTTATTTGTTCATTTCTTGTCTGTTTCCCCTTACTAGAATCAAAGAACCCTAATGAGGCTGGAATCCTCTTTTGCCTTGATCACTGCTGTATATACCCCGACCAGCGTCTGGCCCATAGTGAGGGCTTGATCAATTTTGGGTGCATAAATGAATGAATGATTCGATGGAGAGAAAATACGAGTGGAGACTTTGCAGTTGGACAGTCTGGGCTGAACCCCAGCTCTGCTGCCTGCCAACAGTGTGGCCAAGCTGGTCATGCTTCCTAAAACTGTTTCCTCTTCTGTAAAATGGGGTAGAATTAGGACCTATTTTAAGATTGCTGGAAGATTAAAATGAGGTAAAAAAATTTAAATCCATCAAGAAAAATCCATGGCTTAAAAATCCAGGGAATTCCCTGGTGGTCCAATGGTTAGGACTCGGTGCTTCCACTGCAGGGGGTATGGGTTCGATCCCTGGTCAAGGAAGTAAGATCCCACATGCCATGTGACACAGCGAAATAAATAAATAAAATAAAAATCCACGTTAAGGTCTTCATAGGCGCTTAATCAATGTCTATTATTATAATTGTGATTATGGTTAGCTAGCCCCCTCCTTCCTTAAGGTAAACAGAACAAAAGAGGCCCCCCCGGGAATGAAGGATCGGAGGGGAAATTTGAAGGAGGAGGGGGAGAGTTTGGAAGATGGGCAAAGAAAGTTATCTGTAGGCAAGGCGATGGGGTGGACCGTGTTCTCGGGAGTCCCAGGACAACGGGCCGCAGAAACAGAAGGTTTGGTAAATGAAGCCTCGTGAACGTGGGGAGAACCAGCTCTCAGAAGGAAGCCTGTAGCTCTGAGGATCAGAAACTGTATACTGAAGGTGAGAGGGTGGCACTGGAAAGTTCTGACTGGTGCACTGCCCCGGGAGCAGGCTTTGTCTTTCACATGAATTCCTCTTCTGAATAAGTGTAAGTTTCAGGAGTGTCTTCCTGGGATAATTTTGCTGTTTGGAGCACAAAGACCCTTGTCTCCCCCTGCCTACCTCACTCAAGAAGAGAGGTTTCAGCTCGGGGCTGACTTTATTTAAAGATGCCTTTAAAACTGTTATTCTCCATGGCAACTAGAAGCATAGATGAGTACAGAGCTTTGCCCAAATCCCCAGGTTTCTCTCTATCTTCAAATTTGTTTCAGTTACTGAAGAGAAGCGGCATAAACAACAACTCGCTTCTCTTTCTAAATTCCAGGGCCTGACGCAATAGGTTTTTAGCAAGTACTGTGGTCATGTGTTCTAATTTAATGAAGCTCTGCAGAACATAACAATATGGACATCCAAAGAGAGAATTCAGGGAGTGATGGCTTACACGATCCAAGATTTCTGTTTATTTTTTTCCTAAACAAATTTGGAGCAGTATACCTTTAAATAGTTAGGTTTCCCTGGCCTGTGCCTTTAAAATGGATCTTACAAAATCTCAGCTTACTCAGAATTATTGGGAATGTGCTGCCTATAAAGCAAGGCCGGGGCCATGGGAGGTGCAGTGGAAACAGCTTTAATTCCCCGGCTCGGTGGGAGGGGTCTGCGTGTCTCCATGGCAATAGAAGAAGGGGCTCCCTCCTGCTCTGGGTTCCTCTCCAATCCCAGCGCTCTCTGGGGCTGGGGGTTCTGGGTGACAAGGTCAGTCTAGACTAGCATCCCTGAATCCCTTGTGGTTTGCTGTAGGGAGAACTCTACATCTAGAATAAACTCTCCCTTTGATCACGTTTGAAGTTTTTCTGGGTGCTGGCTTAACTCTGTGGATTCATAGCCTGGTTAACATAAGGGCACAGCCTGTCCCTGATGGTAGGCAGCGGACTGTCCCAGAAGATCCACAGAGAGAGACACTGCTGTTAGAAGGCCAGCCTGTGACTGGAGCCTGTCCTTTCTGCGGCTGCCCGCTGAGGCTGTGACAGCCACCTTTTCCTGCCTTCTATATCCCAGCCTCCAAAGCCTTTGCTCCCATCACACCCCCGTGCTGGGGGCCGGGTGGTGTGGCAGCCAGAGTAGGGCTCTTTCTGCCATGAGGCATTCTTGGCTGGGTGCCCTGTGACCTTTCCAGGACCCACGGCGATATTTCAGACCTGGAAATAATGTACTGGCTCCTGAACATGAAAATAGAACGTTGAAATTGGAATAAATATTTAATTAGGAGCCTGTGAAATGTAACGTGATATCAGTGTCAGCTGCTACTCAACTCAAACCCTGTGTGATTACCTAAAAATGGAAGCATTTGAATCATGAGAAAACATTTATGTTATAAGAAAACTCCAAATTGGAATTATAAAAATTATACAGCAAAAATTTATGTATTCTGTGGGATGGGAATATGTTGTAATGTGTCTACTCTCAAGTGAAACAGAGTTGGACACAGGTCCTAGGCTTGGGCCTGACTCCATGACTTGGTAACTTGGCAGTCTTAGGCAACCAATAAAACTTTTGCTTGTTTGCACAATGAGTTCAAATGAGATCAAGGTCATTGAGATAATTCGTAGATGTAGGAGAGCCAGTGAAATGTATTGTTACGATTTGTGAAGGATCTCAGGCAAATATGTAGAAGTAAAAGGAGAGATTTTCTCATGTGATGATAACCTTACTGAATCTATTTGATCCTCATTTAGTTGGGGACAGGGGCTTCTCTCACATACTTTAAGGAAGTTGTGATGGGTCTGGGGTCTTCTGTGGAATAGCAGAGAGCTTTTCTTTTTTAGACATCTGCTGAAAATAATATTAATATATTCCTTATGTTCCTAACTTTCACCTAGAAGAAAGGTGATCATAAGAGCAAGGGCTAAACAGGACAGGAGGTACCATCCATCTAGTAGAGATCAACTCTCCCAGTCCATTCAGTCTGCTTTGCAGAGCTATCCCTCAGTAAATACATACCCAAACCCAGTGGCATGTATTTTCCAGGCCCCTCAAAAGAAACCACAAGAAGTCCACACCAAGTCCCTCTCAAGAAATACCCCTTTTGGGGCTTCCCTGGTGGCGCAGTGGTTGACAGTCCGCCTGCCAATGCAGGGGACGCGGGTTCGTGCCCCGGTCCGGGAAGATCCCACATGCCGTGGAGTGGCTGGGCCCGTGAGCCATGGCCACTGAGCGTGCGCGTCCGGAGCCTGTGCTCCGCAACGGGAGAGCCCACAACAGTGAGAGGCCCACGTAACGCAAAAAAAAAAAAAAAGAAATACCCCTTTTGAATGGCCAGTGCCCCCTTACCTGGCTGGAGCCTGTATATGGCAGGACTGTTTGTACCACGACTACGTGAAGCTTGCTCTCGGCTTGGGTGGGCATCACGTGGGCGCCGTGTGCATCTCGGGCTGAACCCTGATTGATGGCAACAGCTCAGCCTGCCAGGTTGCAGTAAAATCTCCATACACTGGCACTGATTCACTTAACACAGTGCCTGATTCAGGGCAGTTCCAACCCTGCAGTTAATTGTGTACCATATTATCCAATAAAAAGTATCCAAAAAATCTAAATCTGATTAAATTGGAATCTGTCCCCGCCCCACCCCCCGCCGTGCCCCAGGTCTCTTGTACTTAGAAGTAGTCCAGCTTTCTGGATTTACTTAAGGAGCAGAACTTTTTGAGGGTTCCCGGGGTAGGTATTTGTATCAGGAGTTGCTTGCCTCCAGAACCCTGATTGCTTTGCCGGCAGCCTCTGCTCTGGTGGGTTTCGTTTGAAGACCGACCTCTAGAGACACCTGTGCGTTGCAGCCTCCAGGCCTGTGTACACAGCCTTTCCTGTCTTGGTCACTCTCTCCATCATCCTTAGCTACTCATGTTTTGCTCATTCCTTAAGGTTCAGAAGCCGCTCTCTTCTAACGTTAACGACTGTCAATGTTGACAACACTTATTTAGGGTTTACAGTCTTCTTCAGATCCAATTCAACATTGCCAGTGATCGCAGGTATGACAGATTCTGGAGAAGATGGATAGACAAAGAAGTCAAAGTTTCTGCCCTTGAGGACATCCAGGGACTTGTTCAGAGTTAGGAGAGGCCCATGAAAGATCAAGGGAGAGCCTGACCCTGAGGAGAAGGCCGTGGAAGGCTACACGGGAAGGCAGCCTTCAAGCTGGGTTTGGGGAGGTGAATAGACTTCTCTCCGTGGAGAAACCAGCAGGGAGCAATCCAAAGCCACAGTGCGATGAAAGGGTTTGGACTTGTCAGGGAAGAGAAAGATGGCTGTGGTTCAATCGTGGTTGTTAAGAGCACATCCACTGGAGCCAGACTCCCAAGGTTGGAGTCCTGGCCCCAGCACCTACAAGCTGTGTGACCATGAACAAGTTACTTAACTTCTCTGGGCCCGTTACCTCACTCAGACAGTGAATAACAGCAGGACGTACCTCCCAAAGTGAGGTGAATAGATGTAAAGTGCATAGAACTGTGCCTGCCAGGTGGTCACAGGCTCAGTGAAAATGAACCACTCTGGGGAAGAGCAGATGCCCAGGGAGAAATAGGGAGACAGGCTGGGACCTGGGACCCTCTATCGGAGTGCTTGCGCATGCATCTGGGCAAAGGTCTCTCGGAGCAGCAGAATACAAAGAAACTATAAGGGGCTAAAAATAACTGCACGCAAGAGCAGTCAGGGCAATTATGAACAATAAGATATTATACAAAAGGCCACAAACCAGTTGCCATTTCTGAGGTGCCAGGAGCAAAAGCAGGGAACTACGCATGATCCCTGCACACAGCACCACCAAGGGGGCGGGCAGACCACCTCAGCGCCCCCTCCGGCCTGACTTACCCATCTGCCCCTACCCTCACCCCTTTAAGGAACCAGGTCACCCTCCTTGATGAGAAAGCAAGGGTACCTGTTCCTTGTTTTCGCTCCCCCCTGCTGCAGCACGAGTCCCAGTAAAGCCTTGCTTGAATTTCTCGTCTGGCCTCTTGTCGATTTCTATTGATTAAAGAATCCAAGGGCCTGGGTCGGCAACAATACCACCGGATGGGGTCCAAATAGTGTGGAGTTTATATACTATGAGCGGGATTGAGTTTGAGTTTTATCTTTTGGGCATTGGAATCTCAAATTATTACTAAAATGTTCATGAGAGTATGTTTTATCTTAGTTAAAAGAGAAGAATTGTCATACCTGTTTTGAATCCTCTACAGCACCTAGAA
Source organism: Monodon monoceros (assembly GCF_005190385.1). Taxonomy (NCBI): domain Eukaryota; kingdom Metazoa; phylum Chordata; class Mammalia; order Artiodactyla; family Monodontidae; genus Monodon; species Monodon monoceros. Next base: position 5,092,797 of record NW_021703775.1, read on the forward strand.
CCGTTCCTGATACTCATTACGGTAAGTCCCCTACATACAAACTTTCAAGCTGCAAACTTTCAAATATGCAAACACGTGTTCATTTGTCCAATCGCGTAAGTTAGTTCACGTGTCTGGCGTACATGTCACGTGCGTGCACCCTCTACAAGTGGTGTGCTTCTGTGTACTTTACTGTACAGGACTGTATCGAGGACAGTAGTTCAGTATCTTTATTTCTTGCCTGTTCACTCGATGCTAGCCCCTGTATACCATTGTCATACTGTACTATAAGATTAAAAATGTTTTCTTTATTTTTGTGTTTTGTTTGCTTTTTATGTATTATTTGTGTGAAAAGTATTATAAACCTATTACAGTACAGCACTATACAGCCGATTGCGTTAGTTGGGTGCGTAGGCTAACTTTCTTGGACTTACGAACAAATTGGAGTTATGTGCTCTCGGAAAGGAACTCGTTCGTATGTAAGGGACTTACTGTAAATACTTGTTGAATGAATGAGTGAATACTAGGCTAAAAGATGCTTGTTTTGTGTTCGTGGTATTATCAATACACTGCATTGCATTGGAGTGTATATTAGTACTCTCCTTGGTGTGTAACACCCCTTACTTCTTCCAGACTCTCACAACCATGAACCCACCCTTCTCCCTCACTGTGGTCTTTGGTCCTGCAGCCTTACATCCTCCTAGGGCATTTGACTACTTGAGTTTATGTCTGCCTTCTAACTCCATGAGGCCCAAAGCACTGCTCGGACGCCTCTGCAGGAATTAGCAAACACCCTCAAGGGGAAAGGAATCCAAATGCCAGGCTCACCTGTCTGGATTATTATCTCCTGACTCTAGCTGAGTAATTCTTACAGACTTTTACCACCTTCACATAGTTGCTTCTTCTATTTTGATTGCTTTTCTAGTTGTATTCATTGTGAGGTTTGGTCTGAACTATCTGGAAAGGAAGCTGAGTGAGTTTCTTTTTGTTTTTGTTTGCTTGTTTTCTAATTTTATTGAAGTATAGTTGATTTCCAATGTTGTGTTAATTTCTGCTGTACAGCGAAATGACTCAGTTACACACACATATATACTCTTTTTCATATTCTTTTCCATGGGTTTTTTAATTCTGCCCTTTTTGTTGCCGCCTCTCAGGTTCCACATGGGAGCCAGTGTCCTTCACCACAACCTTCAAGCTTCTAAGTCAACGTCCGTTCTTCTGTCTCAATGTTTAGCTTTTCGCTCAACTGCGGAGGCAAATCTTTCTCAAAGCCCTCCTCTCTGCCTCGGTATTGGTTTTGAAATTATTATTTGATTGTGTGTTTCTGTACCTTCTTATGTTTTTGTCTACTTTCTCCCTTTCTCAAAATAAAATGGTTGGACTCTTGTTAGCGTGGTCTCAGCTTTCTCTGTCCTATCTCATCTTGCTTCACCATCTAAGGACAGTCTGTCTTCAATCTCTCTCGTCCAGCTGCTTCCAACCATCTCTAGGAACGTTACCCCCAAATAAAGCCGAAATAAAACCTTACCTCAAATTTCCTACCATCTCAGGCTGTCAGCTCCTCCTTTCTCTTCTTGACATGGATATCCTTCCCTGAAGAGAAAACCACTCTGGTTTCTATTCCACCTTCACCCTGTTCTATGGACGCTCCTTTGTTAGACGGTCACCAATGACATCTAAGTAGGCAATGAATTTTTGTCATTTTCTTCTATGTTGATTTCTTTGGAGCACATGAAACTGTGACCTACTTTTTCTTAAATTTCTTTTTTCCTAGACCTAAAGCGTAACTCTATTCCCCTTATTATTCTACCTTTCTGACCATTATGTCTCTGCCACTGCAGCTGGCGGCCTTTCTCACATTCCTTATAAAACAACTATAATTTTAGAGTTTCTGCAGGGTCTTTGGGGCAGATGAATGGTTCTGTTGTTGGAAAGTCGAGCATCTCACAGGTGGGCCCTAGGCACATCCTAGAACAGGAGAATAAAAAAAGGGGGAAAAATTGTTCTGCTGTAAAGAGCAGTTTCAGTGATAGACTGGGGAAATTTTTATAGGCTATATTGCCTTCAGGAAAATATTTCTCTTCCTTAACGTGTATTTAGACTACTACATGGTCTCTGGGAATTATTGTTTGTCCTTGAAAAGGGTGTGTGAGACTGTGTTTTCATGTTACATGCGAGACAATTCAGAGGGCTTCTCGCCTCCCCCTGAATATGTTTGAAAAGGGACGGAACTCGGAATAGGAAAGCCCTCTGTGGGCTGTTCCGAAGCCACCTGCACTGTCATTCTAAACTGATCAGCTCACGTTCTGGGGAATGTCCCAGCAGCTTCCTGTGTGCCCTGGGTTGTGTCAGTGTGGAGCAGTGTTAGATAATCCACTGGGTCCAGAGTAGATGTGTGGAGATTTGCACAGAAATAAAAAAAAAGGTAAGATGGGCTTTTCTTTAAGGAGAGAGAGAGAGAGAGAGAAGGATGGGCTTCACGTCATGAAGCAAGATTAGGAAGCAAACAGGCCCTGGGGAAGGGGTGACGTCTTTCCTTTTCTCTAGGATTCTGGGCTATAATCATCTACTTTGCAAACAGACTTAAGTTTTCTTCTTTCCTACATTGCCATTTCCTGTAGTTATTTCCAAAGCTTTAAAAAAGGTTTCAGCATGCCCCAGAGCCTCGCTTGAGTGGTTCTTGGATAAATAAGGGGCGGCCCAGGAAGGAGACACGCTGACATCTCTGCACTGTCCCCACCCCACTCAGGTGTATCCCTTGAGGGAGAACAGGACCCAGAGTCCAGGTGAGGAAGAGTGGTGCGAGCAGCCCAAGGCAGTGCTGAGAGGGGGTCAGGGGAACATATGATGATCGAGGGTCAGCCGCGCCTCACGCACTCCCTCCCCCAAATAAATCAGAGGAAGGTACACCCACACGGGTCAGGGCGGAGGCAGACTTCGCAACGTTCTACCTTAAAGTCTCTTTTCTGTCCTTCTCTCGCTCCCCGCTGCCCTCACCCCCAGACTCCTGTGCTCTTCTCGCCGAGTTACCTACTTCCTTGGGCTGATTATAGATTATACATCTATGGATTCAACCTCCCCCTCAGTCTTTTCACCCCTAAGTTTTAACCACAAGCCCATAGCTTCTCTCCTGAATTTTACTCCCATATTTCCTGCCAAGGGACTACTGTTCACTCTGCAAACGCACGTGATGAAGGTTAAACTTCCTGTCTTCACTCTTCCTCTATACCTGGTCCCTGACTTAAGACGGTCTGACTTACGAGTTTTTGACTTTACGATGGTGTGGAAGCCATATGCATTCAGTAGAAACCGTGCTTTGAATTTTGAATTTTGATCTCGTCCTGGGCTAGTGATATGCAGAACAGTCCTCTCTCAGTGATGCTGGGCAGTGGGCCGCAGCTCCAGGTGAGACAGGCGATCGCGAGGGTAAACAACTGACACACTTAACAGCCATTCTCCCAGACGATCATTCTGTTTTTCGCTTTCGGTACAGTATTCCATCAATTACATGAGCTATTCAACACTTTATGATAAAACAGGCTTTGTGTTAGATGACTTTGCCCAACTGTAGGCTAATATGAGTGTTCTGAGCACATTTAAGGTGGGCGAGGCTACGCTATGATGTCCGATAGGTGAATTAAATGCATTTCAACTTAGGATATTTTCAACTTAAGATGGGTTTATTGGGATGTCGTGACACCATAGTGAGGAACACCCCCGTACATCCTTTCCGGCCATACCAGCATCTCCCTGTCTTTACTATTTTTATTTGTGCTGGTTGCACAGCCATTTCCATCACCCGGGCTTAGATTGGGATCACCTTTGGGTTCATCTGTCTTGCCATCATCATCTCTTTGGGTGGCCACTTCCTGTCAATTCTTTTCTACTGGCTTTTCCTTCTGACCCTACTTTTCCATTTCCACCACCACAATCTTAATTGGTCCCCTTTTGTCATGCTCTGATTCTTGTGCTACCATCTTAGTTTCCTGCCTCTTATTTTTGCCTCTTCCAGGAATTTGCACATTACCACTGGTTTAAAATCTTCCTACACATTTCTTTATCTCACTCCTCTGTTAAAAGCCATTAATGGTTCCTTGCTGCCTTCCTACTAAGGGCTAAACTCTCCAACTGAAATTTAAAATCCTCCACAGTCAGGCCCTGCCTACCTTTCCAGTCCAATGACTCACTGCTCCTCTAACATGGCCTCGCCTTCAACAAAACTGATCGAGCTTTATGTTGTCTTTCCTCTCTGTCTCTCCCCGTAGTTTTCTCATCATCTGGTGTATTCTTTGCCTCCTTTCATCTCAGACACATCTTACACAGCCTCCATCTCTAATGCCACCTAAGAACTGGATCAAAATTTCTATCTCTCAACCTTAAACTTCCATTTCACTGATTGCCTATGGTCACATGCTGTAGGAATTTATACATGTCTTATTTCTCCAACTAAATTGAAAGTCTTGTGATAGTAAAGATGTGTTTCATATATTTTATATCCTCCTGTTAGACCCTAATAGAATGATAGGCACATACCAACCAGCAAATGTTGGAAGGAACAGCTGAATGAAAGAATATGTTCCTAGAACAAAATGCTAATAGGAGAACAATCATACAACTTGGTAGAAGGTATTTCCCTGTTTTCAGTGAGAATTCTGAACAAAAGGTCATTTTTGAAGCTGATCCAGGTGCTATGTATAAATTTACCTTTGGTTTCCTGTGGCCTTTGGTTTCGACCAAGTTTGACCTGAGCATGGGGGTCCATGGAAAATAGCCAAGTGACTTTTTCCTGAGCAAAATTTATTTTTCTTGCCATGGCTATGTAGGAAGATTAGACATGAACACAAAATGAGTCTAGCTTTCCAGTCAAAGATAGGTCTTTTGCAAATATTATTAAACTTTTATTTCTAGACCATTTGCAAGTCTGGTTTAATCTGCTAGGAACTACTAGAAAACGTGATTCTAATGTGATTAGATTCCTTCTCCCAGAGCGATGTAAATAAGGTTTTCTAAAAGTAAAAGTGGAAGAAAACGATATCATCAAAGCAGGGGTAAGTTCTCAGCCTTTTAATTCTACACAATTGAAATTACTCTGGTCTGCTCAAATGGTTCTGTTGTGTGTAACCAGAACACCTATAGAGGAGGAACAAAATGGCAAGTTTTAATCCATTAAAATAATTGTTTTTTTGCTTTGGTTGATGGCAAGTAAGTTTTAGTCCCAGAAAGCAATGTTTTTTACTTAATACTAACCTTGAGGGTGTTTTGACGTCAGTGAGTATTTGGCTAGTTGGTTTGCAATTTTGCCAAATTGCCTGGAGTCTGAAGAAAGAAAAAAATCCATGAAACAGATTCTTTATTAATGACTTGATATTAAGTGGATTTGGCTGCATTATCTCTACTTTATCATTTTAGTCAAAGGAGGGTAAGTACTGAAATATTCAGATTCAAAGCTTAGCTGGAACAAATTCTGAACAGGCCAGGTGTCTGCCATCCGTCTGTCTCTCACATACATATACTCCTATTGCACCCTATAATTTTTGGAGACCAAATCTTGGGCTATACCAAAGAAATAAGATGTTTATCAGGGGATCTGAACTCTCTGCTATTGAAAAAAGCATGTTAACAGACACACACTACTGTATATAAAATAGATAAACAACAAGGACCTACTGTATAGCACAGGGAACTAAGGGAACTATATTCAATATATTGTAATAACCTATAATGGAAAAGAACCTGAAGAAGAATATATATATATACATATATATGTATATATATAAATATATATATATGACTGAATCACTTTGCTGTACACCTGAAACATTGTAAATCAACTATATTTCAATAAAAAATAAAGGAAGAAAGCATGGATCCTGCAAACTTCCTCATGGACTTCCTAACGGGGATTTGCCCAACGTGTACAATGGCTAAGGCCACTTACATCCCGAGATCTGTAGCCCCTTCTGTCATGGTGAGAACGGACATGGTAAGAGAAGAGGCGTGTGGCTCTTTCAGGTAAAATCATCAATTCAATGAAGCAAAAATACAAACATCTGTGATGGTCATGCCTTGCAGATTGCCAAGTACAGGAGGTGTGATTGATCAGGGACCCAGCTGCTCCACCGATATCCATCATCCATGTTTGCATCAGGACCACGAGTCCCATGGGCTGCTCTGGGTCAGTGACTGAGCTGGACGGAATATTAAGGCAGGTCTGTGCCTCAGAGCCACAGGACTCCTCTGGCTTCTTGGGAGCATCCTCCCTGCACGGCAGCCCAGGAGACTCTCACCCAATGTTTCCCCCACTTGAAGTCAAACCAGGATCACTCTCGAGCCGTCTTCAGCTTCTTTCCTATTTTCTCTCACACAGGCATTTCCCCCAATATATCCTTGCACATTTAACCCCATCTGTTTCTCCAATGACCTGGATTAACTCAGCATCTACTGTGTGCAAAGTATTCTTTTTTTTAATTTTTTTAAAAATTAATTTTTACTGGAGTACAGTTGCTTTACAATGTTGTGTTAGTTTCTACTATATGGCAAAGTGGATCAGCTATACGTATCCATATAGCCCCTCTCTTTTGGATTTCCTTCCCTTTTAGGTCACCACAGAGCACTGAGTAGAGCTCCCTGTGCTATACAGCAGGTTCTCATTAGTTACCTATTGTATACATAGTACTGTATATATGTCAGTCCCCATCTCCCAATTCATCCCACCACCACCCCCTTTCCCCCTTGGTGTCCATACATTTGTTCTCTACATCCATGTCTCTATTTCTGCTTTGCAAGCCAAGTATTCTTCTGTGACACATTCGATAAACCTCTGTCAGTGGGAATGGAAGAACCACCCACCTGTCTCCTTGCTCCTCGCTCATGGAGAGCTGACCTGTGGGTACGTAGGGGTGGGTGCACTTTTTCTGGTGCTCAGCAAGAATTCGGTGGATACTTGTTGGCATCGTTCATTTATTCAATCAATTATCCCTTCAGCCGGGAAACGGCATACACCTCTCTTAAGCATCTTGATGAGGTAAGAACATCTGTAAGCAATGCTCTGTTTGGATGCTGAATGCAATTTAACTCCACGTTTTTCAAGAATAATTACCGCATACCAAAAGTGGGGCTGGGCACAGTAGGGATTCAGAACAGGCAGTATACGATTTTGACCTCTACTCTGGAGGAATATTTAATCTAATTAGGAAGACAAGATTTATGATCACTAAACCATACTTAGTAATATAAGAATGTATACAATTCAGGATGTAATATATAACTTATGGGACTGACTAAACATAGAGAATGGATCTAGAGATCAGAGTGTTTCCATGTTTATGGGGTCAAACCCCAAATTCCCATCTGGAAAAAAAAATTCTATCCAGATCTGTTTGCAAAGACTCCTGCCTACTCAGACATTTTAATTTCTTTTTATTTTATTATTTTTATTTTTGGCTGCATTGGGTCTTCATTGCTGTGTGCGGGTTTTCTCTAGTGGCAGTGAGCGGGCTGCAGTGCGTGGGTCTCTGATTGTGGTGGCTTCTCTTGTTGTGGAGCACGGGCTCTAGGCACGTGGGCTCCAGTAGTTGTGGCTTCTGGGCTCTAGAGCTCAGGCTCAGTAGTTGTGGCACCCGGGCTGAGTTGCTCCGCGGCATGTGGGATCTTCCCTGACCAGTGTTAGAACCCGTGTCCCCTGCATTGGCAGGCGGATCCTTAACCACTGCGCCACCAGGGAAGTCCCGACCTTTTTATTGCTATTGGTGAGTTTAGCCCTTATCTGATACATGTAAAGATGAACTCTCTGGAGCTGGCATGCTCTGGAAGAAGTGAAATTCTACCTTTGTGTAACTTCTAGAGAGCTGACTTACATAGTAGAAGATTGCTGTGGTACTTTCCCGTCTCTCTGCCAAGGGTAAGCAAAACCCTAGCCTCATCTTGGAGCCAGGCTCCAGGAAGATGCCATCTAATGCAAATTAAAGCTAGGAAGGTATCTGGTCAAATTTCCTTGTTTTGTAGGTGAAGAAATGGAACCATAGTGAACGTAAGTGACCTGTCCAAGAGGGCCTAGGAAGAAATGCTTGGTTAGAAGCAGCAACCGATCTCAGTTACTTCCACAAACAGACAAATAAATTGAATTTATTATATGGATTCAGGGATATTCCATGGAATCCAAAGGGAAAGATAGAGCTGGGCTAGATATCAGGCTTTATGGAGAGCTCAGGAATTCTTTCTTTGCACCATTTCTTAGTGTTTGCTTGGTGTTCGGGGCCCTGGCTCTCTGCTGCTCAGAGAGTACACGCACTCACATTCCGATCCCAGTCTTATGAAGAAATTGGCTGGCTCTCTCCGATCCCTAATCCAAGTTTCTGGGGGAAAGAATCTGATTGGTCCACTGTGGGTCAGTTATCCAACTTAGTAGAATTAGCTGTAGCTGTTGGGCAGGGCCTCCTGCAACAGAAGCTTGGCTGCATGTGGCAATGGGAGGAGAAGGGAATAGTCCACAAAAAGGGACAGAACTATTGTGAGCTGTGCTGGCACCCCAGTGACAGCTGCTATAAAGGTTGTATGCTGAGAGCATGGCAGACACAGGACAGAGGCAGCTTTCTCACTTCTGAACTTCTATGACTCACTAGCACAGCCTACCCAGATGCAAGATGAGAAGGAACAGACCCCGCATCTTGATGAAGGGACAGTGATGCTCATTGCACAGAACATGAACTTATTAAAGAACTAGAAAAACAAAACAAAGTAAACCTTAAGCCAACAGAAGGAACAAAATAATAAAGGCGAGTACAGAGACAAATGAAACAGGGAGTAGAAAAACAATAGAAAGAACCAGCAAAACCAAAGGTGAGTTATTTGAAAAGACTGACAAAATCGACAAACCTTTAGCTAAACTAAGAAAAAAAAGAGAGAAGACAAAACTAAAATCAGAGAAGAAATTGAGACATTACTACTGACCTTACAGAAATTAAAAGAATGAAAAGAGAGCACTGTGAACAGCTGTATGCCAACAAATTAGATAACCTAGAGGAAATAGACAAATACCTAGAAACACACAAATGACCAAAACCGACTCAAGAAGAAACAGAAAATCTCAGCAGATTTATAACACGTAGGGAGATTGAATCAGTAATCAGAAACCTCCCAACAAAGAAAAATCCAGAACCACATAGCTTCCCTGCTGAATTCTACTAAACATTTCAAAAAGAATTAACACCAATCTTAATCTTCCAAAAAAAACTAGAAGAAAAGGGAACGCTTTCTACAGTCTATGATGCCAGAGTTATCCTGATGCCAAAGCCAGACACAGACACCATAAGAAAACTACAGGCCAATGTTCTTTATGATTTTAGACTAAAAAAAGAAATCCAGCATAGGCAAATCCACAGAGACAGAAAGCAAATTAGAGGTTACCAGGCTTTGAGGCAAGGGGGAAGTGGGGAGTGATTCCTTAACGGCTATGAGGTGTTTTTAACGGGATAATGAGAAAAATTTTGAAACTAACTGGAGCTGATGCTTCCGCAACTTTGTGAATATCCTAAATACCGCTGAACTGTACACTTTAACGTGGTTAATTGTATGTTATGTAAATCTCACCTCAATAAAAATATAAATCTAGGATAGTAGATAATTGTGGCTATTTTCAGAATCCACACACACACACACACACACACACACACACACACACGATTGATATAGATACTCTGCAATTAGATAAACCCTCAGATAGTCGAGTGTAGATTACTTCCGACTTTGTCATTTAAGGAGTCACAGCTTTCTTTGGGAGCTAAGCGGACCAATTCTTAGAGTGAACATGGTCCTCTGTCAGTAGGACCGTCCTCATCTGGGAGGCTGGTCCATTTGGAAGACTGGGACACGTGGCTCTCTGCCAGATGGGCTCCCACCCCGTGGGTGTCAAAGGGCCTCATGTTGGATTTTCCATGGCATTGTTCCCCCAAGATCCCTTCTTCCTTTTAAAGCTGGGAAGCTTTGTTTTACAGAAGCTTCGATGTTGTCCCTAAGATGTGACAAGCCGAGTCTGCCGCAGAAGTGCCAGTACCTGCAAGAGATAAATTCTCTGGGAAGAAGCAACATAGATCCCCCGGAAAGCATCCAACCCAGCCAGCTGCTCCAGTTCTTCCCAACACGTTTTCTTAGAGAAATGGCATGAACTGGAGATGGTTTATCCAAGTGGCATAAAATGGTCACATCCAAATTTGAAGCTTGCGCAACGTAAAGCTTGCCGTGTCCGCCAGCTTGCGCTGAGTAATTATTCTCAAGAGCTGAGCTCTACAGGTTAAAACAACCTCCTTGCTTGTTGAGACAGTTCCCCAGAGACTGGTGTTTGGTGTGGATCCAGTACATCTTCCAGGACCCATATGACCCTTGGGGCCCAGAACCCTATTTTGTTCTCAGGACATTCTTCTGAATCCGTCAGTCAACTGGCTACCATTCCAATCCAGGCAGGCTCTCCCTCCCTCCCTGCTTTCTCTTCCTACTTATCGTCTTTGTCTTAAACAACTTTATAACAGAACAGGAAGTGCTAAGCTGTTTACATTGATCCCAAAATTGTTTCAACCAGTAAACAGTATTGCATAGTGGTAATGTGTGGCTTATTTTGTTCTACTGTTCTCACTATTTCATTCACAAATTTTTCTTTTCATTCACAATTTTTTTTATCAGGACATTCATTTACTTTACTGGGGGGATGTGACAGGGCAGCTTTCCCCAAAACTATCCTATGGATATTAAAAGGGATATTTGAGAAACTATGCCTCAATGAGCAAGTAAGTTTGGGAGACACTGAATTCAACCAAGTTAAACATGCTTCTTTACATAGGATTTCTCAGGGTATTCGATATGCGTGGTAAGTTTTCAAAATGGGGATTTGAAGCATTCCTCAAATTTATTTGATCAAGATACTCTTTTTTTGTGAGGCATTTCTAGAGGGCTACCTTTGAAAAACAGTAGTCTGCAAAGATTTTTGTTACATACTCCTTAAAAGAATTTTGAAACTGTTCACTCCATTGCCTGTTTTAAGCCGATATTTTAAAATTTCACATAAGTTTATTTGCACAGCAAAGGAAACCATAAACAAAACGAAAAAACCTATGGAATGGGAGAAAATATTTGCAAATTATGGGACCGACAAGGGATTAATTTCCAAAGTACGCAAACAGGTCATACAACTCAATAACAAAAAAACAAACAACCCAATAAAAAAAATGGGCAGAAGACCTAAACAGACATTTCTCCAAAGAAGACATACAGGTGGCCAAGAGGCCATATATACAATGGACTATTACTCACCCATAAACAAGAAAGAAATAATGCCATTTGCTGCAACATGGATGGACCTAGAGATTGTCATAAGCAAAGTAAGTCAGACAAAGACAAATATCATAGGATATCACTTATGTGTGGAATCTGAGAAAATGATACAAATGAACTTATTTACAAAACAGAAATAGACTCAGAAATAGACATAGAAAACAAACATGGTTACCAGAGGGGAAAGCAGGAACAGGGGGTGGTGTGGCGGGGAGGGAAAAATCAGGAATTTGGGATTAAGAGATACACACTACAATATATAAAATAGATAAACAATAGGGCCTACTGTATAGCACAGGGAACTATATTCAATATCTTTTAACAACCTATAATGGAAAATGGAACTATATTCAATATCTTTTAACAGCCTATAATGGAAAAGAATCTGAAAAAGAATATATATATTTTGTGTGTGTATATATATATGGGTGTGTGTGTGTGTGTATACTTATATGCACAAATCACTTTGCTATACACCTGAAATATTGCAAATCAACTGTACTTCAATTAAAAAATTTTTTCTAATTAAAAAGTGTAACACACAAAATTTTCACATAAGTTTAGATAGTTGCATTGATGCAAATATTGAACATCAAAAATAAAACTTATCCATCTTCAGTAAGTTTACAATAGAATTTCAAAACCATGACCATTTGATATTCATCAACATCCATTAAAAAAATGAACTAAGGTAGTTTTTTCTTCTTGAACCTGTACTTCCAATTCACTTTCCCCACAATTCTTACCCTCGTACTATATCATTTTGCTTGAAAGTGACTTATTGGTTATCCCACTAAACAAAACAAACATATGGAAATTGAAATTTTACATTTCAGTATGATCATAATAGTCTACACATTAACTTTTCTTCCAGGATGAGTTTTCATTATAATTACTATCCTAGAACATGACTGAACAAAACAACATAAATATATCATCAATTTTAAAACGTAATGAAGCATAAAAGGCATATAAAGTCAGATACATCAGGATCAAACATCTCCTAGGCATTTAATGAAAGGTAAACTACGCCAAGAGCTATCATATTGCTCATTTCTTGCTATTAGGAGGTTAAAAATGTAATAATTTTATAAAATAAAGTTGAAGAGTCACATAATTTCAGTAATATTTTATAATACTTGATAAAAATAGTTTTTACCAAATCTGAAAGATATTATGCAATAACTTTACCTCTGGGTTTTAGTCCATGAATCGTGAAAACTTTGGCAGTCCCAGAAAACATTTCAGTTGCAGTTAAAATAATCAGTGGCACTGACCCCTACTTCCCTGGCTGTTTGATGGTGACTTTCTTTCCAGATAATGTCATATCCTAGGGATGAAGATAGATAATAGCTGAGAAGAATAGCTTATATGCACTTGTGAAAATAAGCACTTCTTGATAACCAGGATTTCTTTAAAAATGTTGTTTTAAGTTGAAGTATAGTTTATTTACGATATGTAAGTTTCAGTTGTATAGCACAGCAATTCAGATATATGTCTATATATCTATATCTAGATGTGGATATAGATACTCTTTTTCAGATTCTTTTCCCTTATAGGTTATTACGTAATAATGAGTATAGTTCCCTGTGCTATATACTAGGTCCTTGTTGGATAACCAGTATTTCTTAGGATGGCTCTCTCTGTTTTGCTCTCAAGGGAATCTCAAAAGAGGAAAAAGTGCAGTTGCCATGGACTGGGGAGTGGGGAAAGCAAAGTTAGGACCTGGGGTTTGTTAGTACTCCCGTCATCCCACCCTGCCATGGGTCTTAATTCACACAGGGCCACTTCACTGTTCCATAAAAGGGACGTGTATCCTGGGAAATGCCGGGCCCATGGGGGTTTGTGGGAAGTTGATCAGTTATTAAAAATGTTTTCACCTTTGTTTTGCACTTCGAACCTTTCTCACCCAGAGCAATGCTTCATGGCAAGATTTAATGGTGAAGGAGCACGGCTGCTTTTTTCAAGTGGGAGGAGCCTTTTGGAACTCAGGCCAGATCTTAGCAAATCCATTGTGGGAAAGGATACCTACAGACATTGAGGGTCAGGTAATGCAGAAACACCCAGAATAGCCCCTGGACGTCTTTGCCTGCCCCCAGGAATCCTCAAACCCGGTTTGATGACTTGCTCTGCAGAACGCACCGGTGTCAAGGAGAGGAGACTGGCTTTACCACCCACAGGTCCCCCGAGTCAGCTCCATAACCCAGGGCTCACAGTCACGTGGGTAGAACCTCCTGCCACACCTCAGACTCACATCGCTAACTGATGGGGTTTTCTTTCCGAGGAGTCCAGATGCAGCCTCAGGACCCTTTCAATCCTGGACTCCGAGACGTACTTCCCAACCAAGAGAACTGGTACATAAGATGAAAACTATTCACCACCCTAGATTTAAGTTCTCTGGAATGTCCTCATGTGTAAAATAGCGGGCTAGGTCTACATGCTTTTAGGTTAAGGTGCCACCATTCATTCAACCAATTCCCCATTCTTGAGCATCTGGAATGATTCCTATTTTTTTTTACCACTGTAAATAAATAATTTTCCTGTGGTCTAATTGCCAGGGTAGAGTACTGAATTAGAAGTCACAAAACGAACCTGTAGCTATTATTATGCTTGTGGCCACATTGCTGTCCAGAAAGAGCAAACTGATTTAGAGTCTGACCAAGCTGGGTGTTTCTATTCTTATTTATTTGTGATCTTTATAGATACCTCATGCTATCACAAAATTTTATATTTACATTTCTCAAATTGCTTCTATACTTTGATTTATTGTATTTGCTTGTGTGTAAACTGTCTGTCTGCCTTGATCCCACATCAGATGGAATCTAGGTATTGATCTGCCATATTTGCATTCACTCTGGTCCTTGGAAGGTGTTTTATCAGTGATGTTTGCCTGCTCCTCTGCACAGAGATTGTTGGCTTGCCCTTGGTGTGCGGGGGCAAGGGGTCCCGTCATCAAAGGGGAAGCTGTCAGGGCACAGCTGAACCGTCCTTGAGCCTCTTTGAAGTTTAAACAGAAGGCATCTCAGTGCTTACTTAGCGCTAAGCTGGTGTTTCCATTACTCTCTGTAAGCAGGGTTAACTCCTGCCCTTTGGGTTTTATCAGACCTCCTTCCCAGGACTTATTAGGCCATGTTCCAAGTTTGAGAGCTTCCTTTTTCATTAGAAAAAAAGGAGTATTGCGCAAATGCTCAGCACCAGTGAATTCTAATCACCTGCTCACTTAAGGACTTTGGTTTTTGTGATGTCTTTCCATTCATGCAATTCAGCACTCCTTGTCCAGACCTAGAAGTTAGAATATGCACACCTTCAAGACAAAAACACCATCACTGCTTGAGCCTACTAAAGGCTGAGTCCATGACGTTTCTCTTTCTGTCTCATTTATCGCTGTATTAGTCAGGGTTCTCCAGAGAGACAGAACCAATAGTGTGTGTGTGTGTGTGTGTGTGTGTGTGTGTGTGTGTGTGTGTGTG
>NW_021703775.1:5107577-5271649 GCF_005190385.1 Monodon monoceros
TGTGTGTGTGTGTGTGTGTGTGTGTGTGTGTGTGTGTGTGTGTGTGTAGAGAGAGAGACAGATAGAGAGACAGAGATTTATTATTATAAAGAACTGGCTCACACAGGTGTGGAGGCCGGCAAGTCCCGAGACCTGCAAGGTGAGTCGGCTCTAGTCGGACCCCTAAGGTCTGTGAACTCAGAGAGCCAATGGTGTAAATTCCACTCCAAAGGCTGGTACCCTCAAGACGCAGGAAGAGTGATGTTTCAGTGCAAGTCTGAAGGCAGGAAGAGGCTGGTGTCCCAGTTCAAAGGCAGGAAGGCAGAATTCTCTCTGACCTGAGGTGGGGTTAGCCTTTTGTTCTATTCCGGTGTCCCCTGATTGCCCACCCACTGGGGAGGGCAATCTGCTTTACTCAGGCTACTGATTTAACAGTTAATCTCATCCAGAAACTCCCTCACTGATACACCCAGAATAACGTTTGGCCAAAAGTGGGCTCAGGAGGTGCAGGGAACTTGTTAAGGCCTCGGGACCCCCGAGGGGCAGACCCAGGAAGGTCCTCTCCATATGACTGCATGGTGGGAAAGGCACCCGTCTCACCTCCACAACGAGGTATGTGGCTGAGGGAAAAAGTGAGTGTGTGATGGCATCCCTTTCCCTAGACGGCAAAGGTACTCAAGCCAGGAGGCAGAAGGGACTCTGGACCTCCTGCACCTTGAGGCACCCCCCATCTCCCCCTCCACCACCACCCTACCGCCCCACAGCAGGGCTGGGGACCTCACACTCAGTAGCTCCCCTGTGGCTCTGACGATGCTCCCCACTCCAGGCTTTGCTAAGGGGTGACGAGGACAAAAGGGGTCAGTGTGGGTTCCTGGGAATCATTGAAAGGCAGGAACCAGAGATCCTCTCAAATAAAGCAGTTACTTGATCTACTGCTGGAAAACTCAGAGGATTTTGCCTCACATTTTGCATTATTTTAATAATCATACCAAAAACTAAACCAGCAGCTGCCTGGAAGCCATGTGACAGGAGGATGCAGATATCAGGACCCTTTGTGGGTGGAAGCTGGGTCCCCTCACCCAGGTGCTTCCTGGCCCTGCCTGCAGAGTGAGGAACTTCGCTTTCGACTTCCAGATTCTCTTTGTGAGACTGACGTGCACGTGAAAGTTCTTCACAAACCAGAAAGACATTGAAGAGATGTCAATTGAAAACACTAAAATGAAAGAAGAAACTTTTCTCTTTGAGGAGAACTATTCCAGGAGGGGGAGAGTTTTCTTTTTTCTTCTTTGCTGCTGAAGAGTTTAAAAGGCCAGGGAAAAGGGCCCTTCTCTTTCTTTTCCCAACTCTTTGGCATCCTTTAGTTAATGCATCAGCCTTCTTTCCAGACCTCTTCACACAGGCCAGTCCCAGGCCCATTTCCTGGTTGTGTGACAAAAGGGGGAAATGATTTATCCAGGTATAAGATATCAGTTACTAGGTCTGAATTCATTGCAGAGGCAGGACTGTCTTACCAGGGAGGGGTGGCTTATGGTGGGGGGACATGAACAGCATGGCTAACCAGTGCCAGGGTGCTGGGCAAATGGAGGAATCAATTTTCCCTTCCCTTGCAAAGAGGAAAGCACCCTCTCTGCCTAAAGGTGTTCCGACACGCCCCTCCCAGAAGAGCATAAAACTGGTGACACAGAACACATGGAGGGGCAGAGCTCCAGCCACGCACAGCCACAGCCGGGGGTTGGCAGAGGACTTTGAAGGGAAGCAGAATGTGTAGAAATAAACCAATAGATTCACTTCACACAGCGGACACTGCTTGTGTATAAGTGTGGTCCAGGGTGGCAATGAGGGCTTGACGCCAGGATCCAACAGCCCAGGGCTGTCTGGACCTCAGGAAGCAAGAGTGGGAAGAGGCAGCACAGCCCAAGAGCATCAGGACTGGACCAGACCTAGTCCCCGTCCCTGGGGAAACTCAAGGTGAGAGCCTTCACACTGTGTTTTAGATAATTACAATTTACATTAGAAAGCGGGTCTCCTTACACAGTGAAGGTCAGTCATTTTTATTTATTTATTTATTTTAAAAAAATTTTAATACCAAGATTTTTTTTCTTTTTCTTTTTTAAAATTTATTTTATTTTATTTATTTTTGGCTGCGTTGGGTCTTCGTTGCCACGTGTGGGCTTTCTTTAGTTGCGGCGAGCGGGGGCTACTCTTTGTTGCGGTGCACAGGCTTCTCATTGCGGTGGCGTCTCTTGTTGTGGAGCACGGGCTCTAGGCGCATGGGCTCCAGTAGTTGTGGTGCGCGAGCTCAGTAGTTGTGGCTCATGGGCTCCAGAGCGCAGGCTCAGTAGTTGTGGTGCACGGGCTTAGTTGCTCCGCGGCATATGGGGTCTTCCCGGACCAGGGCTCAAAAAAACCCGTGTCCCCTGCACTGGCAGGCAGATTCTTAACCACCATGCCACCAGGGAAGCCCAAGATCAGTCATTTTTAACTTTCTTGAGGTCTCCTGTTAAAGAACCCCCTAGATATAGTTATTAGACAGAGATACTCCAGCTGGGTGGACAGATGGTCCAGATTCTAATGTCTAGAGTCAACTGTGCTTTGAGGAATCCTGGCCTGTCAGGGCTGACTTCTGTCTAAGATGTCACCGTGTTCAAAGGCCCCAGGATGAATTGATGGCCGTCCCAGGAGTCAGGGGCCCTCACCCACCTTCCTGCCAGTCCTGGACCTCAGATGGGGGCGACTACAATATTAGAGACCAGTTCAGTATTAGAGGTAAAGTTCATTCTCAGCTAAATAACTCTCGTGGTTCTCTGGCAACATCAAAAACTTCCAACCCACCCTAGCCACACAGTCTCCCTTTTCCAAGGTGAGTTAACGGAGGGAGACGGAGCTAGTGGACAGGGATTGGCAAACAGGTGGCCTGTGCTCAGCTCTGTTCTCCGGTGCCTGGGAGACATCACTGATTGAACACAGTCCCCCCGCAGTGAGCGTGGGTGTGACCCTGGCCACCTGGAATCCTCTACATTCCAACAGCACGCAAACCACCAGGGCTGGCGCTCAGGTGGATATCTATCTGCCTTTCCAGAGACAGACCTGGTCCTGGGTTTGCTTTGAGTGTGTTGATCCATTTCAAATCTTCTCTGCTGTGCACAGAAAACAGGGGATAACTGAGCACAAAGTAAGAACGCCCGTCCTCCTGAAGATGATGATAAGCCACAGGGGAAAGTAGGCGGCTTCCCTCCTGGGTTCTGGATAATAAATGGATGTTGGAGTACTGCAAGCCAAGGGCACACAGGGAGGGGACGGAGCTGTGAGCCAAAAAGGACAACGGAGATGGTACATTTTTCAGGTGTTTGAAGGAAGTGAAGAGTCAGACTGGGGTTAAGGAGGGAGGATGCCAAGTGGACAGCACGCCTGGAGTCCGCGGATGGGAGTGAGTTCCCCGTGGAATCAGGGGCAGCAAGTCTGGGAGAGCCCAATTGTGAGAGAACAGAGCAGAGCTCTGGAGCAACAGGCAGGGAACCTGCAGGTCGCATGCACAGGTGTGAGCTACAGGTTCGGTCAGGATGGAGCAAACAGGCCCTGGCAGTCCAGGGACATGGAATTCGAAGTTTAAAAAACATAGAAGTGGGGCTTCCCTGGTGGCGCAGTGGTTGAGAGTCCACCTGCTGATGTAGGGGATGCGGGTTCGTGCCCCGGTCTGGGAAGATCCCACGTGCCGTGGAGCGGCTGGGCCCGTGAGCCATGGCCGCTGAGCCTGCGTGTCCGGAGCCTGTGCTCCGCAACGGGAGAGGCCACAACAGTGAGAGGCCCGTGTACCGCAAAAAAACCCCCAAAAAACATAGAAGTGAATCCGATCCCAAGAGAAGGATGCTTTATTCTGCTTTTTTTAGGTCTCCGGTGGGTGTGGCAGCCTTGGGGAGATGCCGAGGGGAGCAGAGACCCAAGACTTGTGCTGACAGGAAGCATCTTAGTGCAAATGCGTGTCTGTGCTAGTGGGGGTGGATGGGCAGTGGGGTTAGTTTCCAGGTGAGCTGGGCTTGAGCAAAGGGTGCTGTGTGGGGAAAACAATGGGGTGAGTGAGAGAGGAAGGCCAGTGTTGATGGGTTTCTGCAGAGTCAGGCTAGTAAGTCACGTTTAGCTATTGAATTCAGTAAGGAATTCAAAGGGCCTCAGTTCATGGGCATCGTTTCCATGTTTACATAATTTCTTCTCATGTAACCACTAAAATCTCTTGGATCTGAGATGGACGGTCAGGTCACCACCATCTGAATGATGACAACGAGGGCCAAACGAAACCCTACTTGTGAACGGGGTCGCTGAGAGCACGTTCCTTGTCTGCAGAGCCAAGAGGTACATTCGTTCATTCATTGGCTCATTCAGTCACTCACTCATCCATTTATTTCTTCACTTAATCCGCAAACAGTAGTATAAGCTAGGTTCCACCAGCTGGGTGGTTTGGTACAGCCCACTGGTGCCAACTGATGGAATTGCCATGAACTACAAACTGAGACACATTTTCTTTCCTCTGAGGCACAACAGCCAGCAGGAAGGAGGGATGAAGAGGGGTGAGGAAGGTGTCAAGGCGGAAGACGAGGCCCGAGAAACTGAAGGGCGCCAGGCTTTGCGGGTCTCACCGTCCTCCCCCGTTTTATCCTCTGGCTCCCCCTCCGTCTCCTGCTGCCTGCTGCTCCCATCAACCCCGGCTGCTCACCGAGCTTCTCCTTCTCTCTCCGTGAGCTGGGAAGAATGTCACCACCGCCGTCTACTGGGAGCTTTCAACGTGCAGAGGGCAGATTTGATTGCTGAAATCATTTCCTTCCTCAGTTTTTTCCTTCCTTTTTCCTGAGGAAAACACGGTCTTTTTGGTAGACAGAATGATGTCCATACCCTAGTCCCCAGTGAATGTGGTACAAGGGATTTTGCAGCGGTGATTAAGGTTTAAGGGCCTGGCAACGGGAAGACGATCCTGTATGAATGCAATGGGCCTGATTCAACGGAGCCCTTGAAGTCAGAGAACAGAGAGGTAGCAGCAGGAGAAGCACTTGGCTTTGAAGATGGAGGAAGGGGCCACAAGCCGAGGACTGCAGGGAAAGACAAGGAAACATTCTCCCTGAGAGCCTACAGAAAGGAAGAGCCCTGCTGACAACCGGCTTAGCCCAATGAGACCCAGGTTGGACTTCTGACATGCAGAACCGTAAGAGAACACATCTGTGCTGTTTTAAGCCACCGAGTTTGTGGTAACTTGTTACAGCAGCAGCAGGAGACATACAACCGTCTGTAATACTTCTGAGAGCTGAGAGGAGGGCAGGGCAGCCAGGACCGTAGGGAGCTCTTGGTTCCGACCAGTTTCTCTGCGGCTGGGGAAACTCCAGGGCAGCTCAGCACCCCTGACGGCAGCCGCTGGGCTGGGGGTGTGGGCTCCCAGCCAGCGCCCCTCACACTGCTCTGCGTTCTCTGGAAGCCAGGGGTCATGGCGGAGCCGGAGGGCATTTTCGCTGTACCACACCTAACGTGGGCAGGAATCACAAACGGCAGTGCCATCCGTTTCCCAATATCCGTGGTATTTATTGTCAATGAAAAAATGCTGCCTGCCTTCTCAGTAAACAAAGGATGCTGATGCCATCAGGCCGTCACATGACAGCCACCCCGACGGTGAGCCCTGAGGGAACTCAGGAGAGAAACAGAATGCCCCCCATCCAGCAGTCAGACACTGCAGCCCCTCGCCCCAGCCCCAGATGCCTCCTGAGGGAACTCAGGATGAAAAAGCACAGGACGCTGGCCGGAGATGGCTGCGGTGCACATCAAAGGAATGATTTCAGTGAGCCCAGACTCTTGCACCTTCCCCTACACAGAAAAGTGCTAAATTCCTTCACTTGTGGTGTCTGGTCTTCTTTAATTAACAGTAATCTTTTGATGTTCCGACTACCTGGTCTTCGTTGCAAAAACTCCCATACATCCTGGCCCCCGCACTTACCTCTCTGGAACAGTCCTTCAGAGCTATTTGAGATGCTGTGTCCCAGGCTTAAGTCCTCAGTTTTGTCCGCCAAATAAAACATAACTCTCAACTTTTAGGTTGTATATTTCTTTCTCAGTAGCTCTTTATAGCTTCTCCATGGAAGTCACCTCTATTGCTTCCTCTGTCCTAAAAACAAGAGAACGTAAGAGTTAAAAAAAAAAAAGAATAAAGAAAAGAGAGAGAGAGAAGAGAGCCCCATACAGACTCTCATAAAAATCAAACAAAAGGACCAGGATGGAGAAGCTGAGGGCATATTAAACTTCGGCCCTGCTGCCTGATGGCCTTTGGATGCAGAGAACTTGGTGGCTTTCTTTCCCTGGATTCTATATATAGCATGTCAGTGAGACTGGCCTTTCCTCAGGGGGCCACCTCCCCTCCACAGTAGAGAGCCATCTGGGGAGCTTAGACGGTCTCACTTTCCCTCCTCATACTTGTGTTGTCACCAGCTCTGAAGTCACTGTTCTTTTTAAAAAGATTGTTAGATGAAGTGGTTAATTAAACAAAACCAAAAAAAGCCTTGGTTTCACAGTCTGCATAGCTGCATTGTTCAAATAGGAAAGGCAATTCTATTTAGAAGATATGATGTCAGTGATGACCCTGTGTGTTTATTTACAAACACGTTACAGCCAAGTTTCCAAGTCTTAACTAACAATAAGATGGGGAAGAGCTGCCAACCAACCAGATATTTACTGATGGCCAACAGAGGCAGGGATGTCTTACTCACATGACTGATGTTGACATAGGGGCCAGACGTTACCAACAGCCTCTATGTCTCTCACTCTTCCCTCGAAATAGCCAAACTTCCCTGTGGCTACAGCTTTCCTTTTCTCTAACCAGTTGCTTCTATCCTACTGCTCTCACCAGTGTGTGAGACATTTCACAAGGTCTCATGAAGTTTTACTGCCGAGGGCTGGAATTAGATCACATATACACCAAATGTACCTCCAAACAAAACGGATTTGAAAATTTATTGCTTTGGCATTTCAAAAAATCACATGTATTCCTCACTCTGTTTTTCACCAGAGTAGTAAACATGGAAAAGCTAAAGTATTTTTCATTAATGGGGAGGAAAAGATTGTGAACATTTTATTGATTCAAGATACAAACGAACATAATTTGAAGTGCAGAGTTTGAAAGCCAGGAATCTAGAAAAAAATCTTCCAGAATAAACATAACTTATGAAGTAGTCTTTCCAAAATAAATGTGTTGGAAATGAATCAAGCCGCTAGATCCAATTACCCATTTGCAGGAAATACAGAAAACAGATGAACGTGTCAAATGGTCTCTTGGAGTTGCCATCCACGAAATCCAGATCAGGGGAAACTCTGTAGGACAGATGACCTGGTTTCTTCAATAAATATATTAGAAGGAAGAGAGACAGAGAATATTAGGGGGGCATCCTGTAGGTTAATAGACTTAGACACATCAACCACTGGCAATGTGTGGACCTTAGCATGGAGACAACTGGAAATTTGAACATTGACCAGATATTTGATAATTTTAAAGAATTATTGTTAATTTTTTTTTTGCAGGAAACTCACAGTTTATTGGGGAGAAAAGCACTTAACAACAACAATAACATAGAGGTATGAGCATGGATCTGCAAGGCCACAGAGCAGTGTCCCTCACTCTATCTGAGGGTCGGCCAAGGATGGCCAACCACCTCCTTGCTTTCACATCCTCTGTCTTATTCAAGGCTCACTTCTCCATCTGTGCTCTTGATTCAAACTCACCCCACCTCTTCTAGGAGCTTTGGAGCAACATTTGTTGTTTCCTTTCTTATCTGTATTTTCAAATTTTCTTCCTAGTGCTCTTTTAAAAAAAAATTTTTTTAATTCTATAGTGCTTTACAATTTTCAAAAGTTTCATATACATGATTTCATGTAATCCCAAATAACTCCTTTTTATCTCCTACCCCTATTGCCCCTCCCCCTTCCCTCTCCCCACTGGTAACCACTCATTTGTTCTCTGTATCTGTGAGTCTGCTTCTTTTTTGTTTTATTCACTAGTTTGCTGTATTTTTTAGATTCCACATATAAGTGATACCATACAATATTTGTCTTTCTCTGTCTGACTTATTTCACTTAGCATGTCTTCCAAGTCCATCCATGTTGCTGCAAATGGTAATATTTCATTCTTTTTTTGGGCTGAGTAATACTCCATGGTGTGTATATACCACATCTTCTTTATCCATTCATCTGAAGTTGTTATAACAGTATTGTGGTTATACGTTTTAAGAACAATTCCCTGTCTTTTAGAAATACACGCTGAAATATTTACAGAGGAGAGATCCTGGGCATATGTCCAGACAAAACTGTAAGTCAAAAAGAGACATGCACACCTATGTTCACAGCAGCATTATTCACAATAGCCAAGGCATGGAAACAACCTAACTGTCCATCGACAGATGAATGGATAAAGAAGATGTGGTACTTATATATAATACAATGGAATATTACTCAGCCATAAAAAGGAATGAAATTGGGTCATTTGCAGAGATGTGGAAGGACCTAAAGACTGTCATACAAAGTGAAGTAATTCAGACAGAGAAAGACAAATACCATATGATATCACTTATATGTGGAATCTAAAATATGACAAAAATGAACTTATCTACAAAACAGAAACAGACTCACAGACCTAGAGAACAGACTTGTAGTTGCCAAGGGGGAGGATGGGTGGGAAAGGGATGGATTGGGAGTTTGGGATTAGCAGATGCAAACTATTATATAGAGGATGGATAAACAAGAAGGTCCTACTGTATAGCACAGGGAACTATATTCAATATCCTGTGATAAACCAATGGAAAAGAATATGAAAAAGAATGTATATATACATATATATGTATAACTGAATCACTTTGCTGTACAGCAGAATTTAACACAACATGGTAAGTCAACTATACTTCAGTAAAATTAAAAAAAAAAAAGGGAAGTGACACAGGTGGAAGTTTCTGGACACCTGTAGGTCCTCTTCGCCAGCCCATGCCACCTTGTGGGACACCTCCATCACACCTCACTGTCTGAAGTCTCACAGGCCTGGCTGTTTGGCGAAAACCTCTGTGGAAGTCTGGAGGGGTTTGTGTGCATGTGAGAAGCTGCATTCACCCTCACAGAGAACCAGCTGTTCCCAAAGTTCTCACCCACCTCCCAGCTCCCCTCACAGCTCTCGCACCTCCTGGGCACCCATGGAAATTTAAAAACATTTGTTTGATATCTTTATTCAAATAAGTCTCTTCACTCGTTCCAAGTCAATCCTACCAATTCTCTGAGGACTCATTTCCTGATTTTATACAAAGCACAGCTCTTTTCCTAAGGAAAACTCTCTGGGTTTTGAAATTGGGGCAAAGGATTGCAAAGTGTGCACAGTATTTGCAGCTCCTTCCATCAGCAGGTTGATGTCTACTTCCTGCCCCTTGAACCTGGGGTGGCCTTGTGCCTTGTGACTAATAGACTGGCTGGAGGGATGCCCTGAAGAGTCACGTGAGCCATCCTAGGAGGCCCTGAGATCGCTCAGTTCCCAGCTGACCACCGATGCGTGAGGGACCCCAGGCCAGACCAGCCAGGCCAGGGCACCCAGGAGCAGCCTACCTCCCCATGGATTATGAGCCGGCTAGAGAGTTACGGATTTAAGGCATTCAGTTTGGGGATTTTCTTAAAATGCAGGAACAGCTCAATGATGTAGTCAAGGACTCTTTCCTACTGCACAGAGCATGGACAGTTCCATGGACAAGGGTATTAGCCAAAACTTAGAGGTGGGAGAGGACATTCCAGAACAAGAGACACCGAAATCGAGATGTGAAAGGGAACAGGTATTCACCAGAGAAAAGGATGGGAAAAGATTTCTGGGGACAGATATGCTCAAGGATGCAACTAAAACGAACCTTTTAGCTTCCCTCTGAATTGTCCTCGGGTATTTTGTCTTGAGACCCTGAAGCCTGAGAAAATAAACTCCTTAGGGGACCATGAATTATTTATTTTAGTATTCGGAGACCTACCAGCTACTTAGCATCAAGTGGGTAAGTAAACGAACAATCTGCCACTCAGAACGTTTAGAGTCTTTGAAATGTGCAAATCTCCAAGAAAAATCTCACCATTCTTTTGTTCATACCATAGGCCCCAATTGCTCACGCCCAGCCAGCCGTTTCTGCCGAGACTGGAGTATATGGACACCGTTTTATTTTATCGGCCTTTGCTTCTGTTTTGTCAGCTTGAAACACTTCCCTGCTATGTCCATTTTGATCATCTCTTGAACATTTTTAAATCGGCACCTCTCTGGCCCCGCCCCAGGAGACAACTGATCCCCCATCCTCGTGTGCTTTCCTATTACAGGATGATTAGAGCCTGCAGGGCCCTAAACCTACATTATATTCAGTCTGGTGTGAAGAACGGCAATGATTCACAAAGGTTCAAAATGGGATATCTGTGATGCAGAAACTTAAATAGAAACATGCCAGTTTCCAGCAATGAGCAACCAATATATGGACCTTTCTGGAACGCAGGAGAGAAAGCAGCTAGAGAGTCTCACACTTGAATGAAAGAAAAGCAAAACCCTATGAAATATTTTAAAAAAGAACTAATTTAACCTAGAGGTTCCATCTGTGGATTTTATATACAGAGGTGAGGCTCACTTACATGCATTCCTAACACCTGATAGAAGTGATGAACCAAGAAAGAAACAATAACAGAAATTTAAACACATACAGAACATTAACGATCATCTGGTTTCATACACCTGTCCTTTGCAGGCCCTCATTTTACAGGAAAGACACTGAGACCAGGACAACTCAAGCATGTGCCCTAATTCAGAAATGTATCTTAGGGTGACAGATACATTTATTACCTTGATCATGGTGATGGTTTCAAAGTACACACCTATGTCAAAACCTATCAAATTACACACTTTCTTTATTTTTTTCTGTTGCTGTATTTTAATTTGTTTCCTTTTTTTTTTTCTTTTGGCGGTACCACATGGCATGTGGGATCTTAGTTCCCCGATCAAGGATTGAACCCATGCCCCCTGCAGCGGAAGCACCGAGTCTTAACCACTGGACCACCAGGGAAGTCCCACCAAATTATACACTTTAAATGTGTGCAGCTTCTTATATGACAAGTGTGCCTCAATAAAATTTCTTTAAAAAAAAAAAATGAAGGTAAAATAAGAATGTTTTCAGGGGAAGAAACGCCACTGGAGTGTTACCTTGAAAACTCCAGAATGTGAGGCATGTGCTTCAGTGAATTAATTATTAAGAAAAACAGAAAGAGAAGGAGAACCCATAAATCGGAGGAGGTGTAAGGGACACAGCTATCAAATGTAATCCACAGACTTGTCTGGATCCAGGTTCAAACAACCCAACTGTAAAATAACATTGGGAAAGTTTATACACTGACTGGATGTCTGATGATATGAAGGGATTAATGTTTTCTGTTTTAAGTGTGGTAATGGCATTGTGGCTTTGCTTAGAGAAAAGAAAATGGTGTTTATTTTTTAGATGTATAGACAACTATTTATAGATAAAATATTAAGATGCCTGTCATTTGCTTCAAAATAATCTAGTGGAGGTATTTGAAATGTTAAGAAATTATTAGGATTTTTGGTGTGAAAAAGCTATTCTGGGTCCTTTTTAAAGAGCCTTTGTATTTGCAAGATGCATGATGAAATGTCTACAGATGGGATGAGGCGATTTCTGGGGTTTGCTTCAAAATAAACTGGGCAGTGGGGAGCTGGTAGGATACGGATGATCCACACTGAGGCTGGTGATGGGTATGTGAGGGTCCAGTCAGAAGCTCCCCTCTACTTTGTATGCATTTGACATTCTCCTAAGTATAAAGCTTAAAAACCAATATCATGAAATTATGGATTCAAGTCTGGATTATGAATTGACATTAAGCCATCACCTGAATGGCTAATGGGGAACTGGCATGTCCGCACACAGATTACCAGCTGAAAAAGGAGAATCACACCGCTTTTAGGATTGCATGAGACTCTGAAAAGTAAGATACAGAGGACAGTCAAGAAAGCTATCCAAAAAAAGAAAACAAAAAAATAAACAGCGTCTCCGAAGACACACTAAAACCATATAACTTCCATTATTATCAGATACCTCCAGGTGCTCTTATTTAAGCTGAAATAAATGTGCTGGTTTTTAAAAACGAAAAAGACACCAGCAAAATATGAAGCAAAAGTTAAAAGAAACTCTTACATACTTTTGTTTCTGCTTTTTCTACCTAGGTTAAAGGTGATGGTTTTCTCAAAAAAAACCCTTAAAGTTTGGATTTTCCAGTTCTGCATCACATCCTGCTTTAGGCTGCCCTAAAACAAAACCTGAAACAAAAAAAAAAAAAACACCATACTTCCAATAGGCTCTTTTAGTTCTGCAGAATGAAGGCCATCATTTTTTCCTTTGGCTCAATTTTTATGTTTGTGTCTCCTTTGTCAATATGTTTATCTTCCTCACTTTCAAACTGCATTTCCTGTCCAGAAACACTACCTCAAGCATTATATTTAGCGCTTCACACAGAATTCCTCCTGCTGCGTCAGGAAACAGAGCCCTGTAAGTGGAGGGTGGGACCCCAGGGTCAAGGTGTTTCCTGGATAACAGCTCCATCAGTGCTCTGTCCAAACTTCCAGCTCCCTCACCGCGCACCACACTCTCCTCCATGTCAGAGGACATGTGTGATGGTGTGTGATGGTGAACAGCCGCTAGCAAATGAGGAGCTAATTTCGTGGGACAGTTCCTGCTTCCTGGTGACAAGGGAAATGGATTTTGTTGACCCCCATTCACATCCTTGTAGACCATGAATCCAGGTGGCTGTCACCTAGGTACGTGATCTTTCTTTGTCCAACTACTTAGCTCGTCACTGCCATTTATCACCCGTTCACTTTACGCAATGCTTCAGAAGGGATCGTTTCTCCCCGAGTATAGACTCAGTTGAACGGTAGATGCAGCAGTCGGGTAGATAGTGATCAAAATATCAGCTTGGTTACCAATAAAAGCTAGGCTGGAGGATGGGGTGCAGGAGAGGAGCCCCCCCCCCTGGCTTCCTAACACTCTCCATCTCGTCCTCCTAACCATACATCCTGGTTATGGACAGCCCACATGATGGGTTTGCAAGCACATCCTCTTAGCCAAGATTGTGCCTCACACTGGTCTGGGGCAGAGAGGGAAGAAGAGAGGTTGGTACCTCAGTGCTTAGAGCCTTGTAATAGATTAGATCCTCCCAGTGGAGAGCGTGGACCAATGGCTGTCACCCATGAATCACATAACCTGTGGAGGCATGAGTAAGGGATAGGGCAACAGGCCAAGAGGGGCACTCAAGGGGCCATCACCTCATGGGCACTGGGAGGAGTGGTATGAGCATTCCTTTCTAGTTGATGGATGCGTCCTGGGGGTGGGGGAGGTGGGAGGTGGCAGTGAGGGTCCAGGTTAAAGGAGCAAAAAAAAAGAAAACTAGGCATCAAACTCCCTGTCCTGGGGATCACGAGCTTAATGGAGGGACAAGACCAAGAAAGGGCTGGTGTCAGATGAGTTATTTATGGGTTCAATTAACTAAGTGATGGCCTTTCATGTTATAGCTTTGCTGAGTCTAGGCCTAAATAGATCCTGAGTGGTAAAATGGAAACTTAGTGGGAATTGTTTTTAAAACACAGAGCCAGATGAGAAAAAGGAAATCCAGTTTCTTCTTCAGGACCTAGGGGCAAAATTGGATAACTGACCCTGTGGTGGCCTTGGCAGTAAGCTGATACACACAGGAAATGACATGGCTTTGAGCAACCTCTAAAGTTAACTTAAATGTTCATGGTCTCACTCCAACAGAGGGAAAAGGAAGTGAAGTGCTTATGTACTGTAATCATTGTCATTATATCTAGAATTAGATGAGGCCAAATATGTAAACTTCAATGTTTATTGATTATTGTGGTCAGAAAATATCTGGAGTAAGTCCATGCAGGCAGGGGCAGTGTCAACTCTGGCTTACAGTTTTATTCCTGGTACCTAGCAGAGTGCCTGGTACATCATAGGCACTCAGCAAATACTTGTTGAATGAATGAATGAATGTCAAGTTAGTGGGCATTGATAGAATATATATTGTTGGGTTGGAAATTAGGAACTGGTTTTATCAAGGGGTTTTCTGCTGTCTAGGAGGACAAGGAAGAAGGTAAAGAATTTTGATTATCAGAGGTTAAAGAAAGACATAGACAACAGCCAAACAAGTTAGTCTGGGCTTGGAGAAACAGGTCCATCACTGAGGTTAGATGTAAACCAGAGAACAGGTTTCCAGGCTTGGCGATATCAGGTAATGTGTTCTCTGACCCTGCTCAGCAGGAGGCATTGAGGTTCAGAAGCTTCATCAATTTCTCATCTAAAAAAACAAGCCTTTGGGGCTTCCCTGGTGGCGCAGTGGTTGAGAGTCCACCTGCCGACGCAGGGGACATGGGTTCGTGCCCCGGTCTGGGAAGATCCCACATGCTGCGGAGCGGCTGGGCCCGTGAGCCATGGCCGCTGAGCCTGCGCGTCTGGAGCCTGTGCTCCACAATGGGAGAGGCCACAACAGTGAGAGGCCTGCGTACCGCAAATAAATAAATAAATAAATAAAATAAAAAATAAAATAAAATAAAATAAAAAAACAAGCCTTTGTTGTTGGATGGAAAACATTCAGAAACAAAATGAACTTCTGCTTCTTGTCCAGGTAGAGTAACAAGGACTGGATTTATCCTCTTACTTGAAACAACTAAAACACAGAAGAAAATATAGGTTTTCAAGACATTGGGCATCAGCCACTGAAGGACCATGATCCCTGAGAGGGAAAAGCAAGCAAAATTTGCCCCAATTTCTGTAGCACAAGGAGGAGAGCCTGAGTAGAACTTCACAACCTCTCTATGTTGACTAGATGGAACAGGTAGTCCAAGGAAGCCAAGGTGACTGAGTTCTCAGGGCAGAGAACTAAAGATCTGGGAGCTGCTTGCAAAGACAGCTCTCTAGATCTTCAAGGGGTCCCCTCAAGTTTTCCTTCACATGCATGTGAGGAAACTTCCTGAAGTCAGGGAAAGGGTCACCCAAAAGGATTAGAGGGAACAATCCCCTAAGCTCACACAGCACCAGAAAAGTTCCTATTGTCACCAGCCAAAGTGGAAAACCTCACAATTCATGGAGCATCAGGTAGAGAACTCAGAAGAGTTTTGCCTCAGTAGTGGAACAAAATTATCACTGGACTAAACACCACAAGTCTCACCTAGCAAAGCTTAAAAGTAAGATCTGAAAGTAACAAACTGTTTCCAAGTAACTTAACTGCATCCCAAAATAAAGTTCAAGTATATTTACAGGAATATGAAAATATCCAGCACTCAAAAGATAAAATACACAGTCTGGCATTCAGTTAAAATTCACCAGGCATACAATACAAACAGGATAATATGATCCATAATGAAGGGAGGAAAAAACAATGAATAGAAACCTACCCAGAAATGACACAATGATAGACACAGTAGTCAAGGACAGGAAAACACTTACTATAGCTGTATTACATATGCCTGAGAGCCTAGAGGAAAGATTGAACATGATAAATAGAGACATGGAAGATATAAAAAGACCCAAATCAAACTTCTAGAAGTGAAAACTTCAATGTCTGAGATGAAAAATATACTGGGTAGTGTTAACCCATGATTAGAGATTATAGAAGAAAAGATTAGTGAACTAGAATACATAGCCATAGAAATCATCCAAAGTGAAACACAGAATAAAGACTGGGGGAAAAAAAATAAAAAGAGCATCAGTGAACTCTGGGACAACCTGAAGAGACCGAATATACACGTATATGGGGCCCCAAAGGGAACAGGGGACAGAAAAAATATTTGAAGAAATAACGGCCAAAAAATTTCCAAATTTGGGACTTCCCTGGCAGTCCAGTGGTTAGGACTCTGTGTTTCCATTGCAGGGAGCCCAGGTTTGATCCCTGGTTGGGGATCTAGGGTCCCACAAGCCATGTGGCATGGCCAAAAAGAAATTTCCAAATTTGATAAAAACTATAAACACACAAATCTAAGATGTCCCATGAATCCTGAGCACAAGAAATATGAAGAAAATCACACCAAGGTATATCATGATAAAATAGCTTTAAAACATGAATAAATAAATAATTTTAAAAACCACCAGGGAAGAAAAAGGACATATTATGTACAGAAGAACAAAGATAAGAATAACAGATGTCCTGTTTGAAGCAAGGGAAGCTAGGAGACAGTGGAGCAAATTTATGAAGGTAAAATTGCCATCTTAGAATTCTATATCCAAAGAATATATGTACAAAACAGAAGTGAAATAAAAACTTTTCTAGACAGACAGAAGGTGAAAAAATTCATCACCAGTAAAGTTGCATTGCAAGAAATGGTAACGTGCTTCCTTTAGGCAGAAGGAAAGTGATACCAGAGGGAAACCTGGCATCTATGCAAAGGAAAGAGGAGCACTTGAAATGATAACTATGCAGATAAATGTAACAATTTTTTATTATTTTAATCTCTTTAAAGGATGATTGGCTGATTAAAGCAGTGACAATGGTAATACGCTGTGGACTTTTTGACATACGTAGAAAGAAAATGTATGACACCAATAGCACAAAAGCTAGAAGGGGAGAAATAGAAGTACACTGTTGAAAGTTTCTTGTACTAAACATGAAGTAGTATGCTGTCACTGGAAGGTAGACCATAATAGGCTAAATTTTAAAGCAACCATCATAAAAAATGCAATAAAGAGTTATAGTTAATAAACCAACAAAGGAGATAAAATGCAATTATTTTAAAATGTTCAACTTAGCCAAAAGAAGGCAGAAAACGAGAAAAGAAGAGAGAACAGATGGAATAAATAGAAAACATATGGCAAGATAGTAGATTTAAACCCAACAATGTTCATAATCACATTATATATACATGGTCTAAATAGTCCAATTAAAAGGTGGAGACTTTGGGGTTAGATAAAAGATTTAAAAAAAACAACAGGAAGACTCAACTGTATTCTGCATCCCCAAAAGACGGATGTTCTGTAACCCATTAACCCACAATGTCCTGATGACACCAGGACAAGTGCCCCCTTCCCTTGCTAGTCTCTCTATCTGTAACTGGTCCATCTTCATCCAATGAGCCTCCAGTCCTAAAACCTTTTATGTCACAACATTTGGCTTCAAGTCTCTTCTTCTGCCATGATTCCTCATTACTGACCCACTCAACTCAGACTTCATTTTAGGCAACTGTGTTTTGCCCAACCAGCTTCTGTCTGTTGACAATTTGGCCACTATGACCAACCCACCTTCCTTCTGTGCCAACTGTCAGCCACACAAGCCATGACAGTTACGTGAAGATACAGGGGATCAGAGCTTTGCGATGCAGGACTGAGATTCGCTTGGGCTTATCTATCAATCTTCCTCAACTCCAGTTGCCTCTACTCCTCAGGGCGAGGGCTGCATCAGATGGATGCTGCCTTTAGCAAAAGCTAAGGAAGATTACCACAATGCTCCCTCATTGCTCACCTGGCTGTGACCATATGCCCATTTGTCATAACTTCCTGAAATGCACCCTCAACTCATGCCCCAGGTCTAACAGATGCCCCTGAACAACTGCAGACTGCCCACTGGCTTTCCTGACGCTGCCTGGAGGTTTAAGAGTTTCCCAATCCTGGTTTCTCGCCAACAGCACTCTCCCTGGTTGTCAAATAATACCCATTAGCTTGTGTTAGACAATCCCTGACATCAACAACAATGCCACCACTCCCGCCTCTGCTGGTGCCACCAGCAGTAGCAGCAGCAAGGAGCAGTGATTTACTTGCCTGGGCCAACCCGCATCTGTCACCCTTGCTCTGCCTTAGAGTGACGGCCTGAACCTCCTCCCAGTACCTACTCCACTTTAACCACATCTAAAGTCTTTCTCGCGCTGCAATGAGCCTTCCCAAAAGAGTGGATGCCTAGGCTGGAGATGACCAGAACACCTTGGACTGTTTGATCATGACTTCTGAGAATAATTACCTTGGAGAAAACTGGGAACAGCCATGGATGGACCAGCTTGTCTTTTATATATTCACGTCAGTGTTTTCTTTTTCTCCCTAAGAGCATCAGAAGCCATATTACCAACACTTACAGGTGCTCTAGGAGAATGGAAAGGGCTGGGTCACATCTGGCTCCTCCTGATGTCTGCCTATGTGATTCATTAAAAAATAAACAACAATCTATCTTAATGTCAAGCTAACGCCATGACTAGTGTATGTAAAGGGCTTGGCCATGTTTATTCTTCCCTCAGCCTCAGTCTAGGCTGTGGTTACTGTTCATCCTTGAGCTGTTCAAGACAGAGAAGAACCCAGGCAGTGGTCTGCCTACTCTAGAAGTCCACTAAGTAGTGCTAACTTTGAAAATTAATTCTTAGAAGAAAATGTTGTGTTACCATATGAGAGAGGGAATGAGGGAGGGCAAAGGCAGAAAGTAGGGAGACATGGTTTCGTCCATGAACTTTTGATGTCTTCCTAAATGATGCATAATGGGAAAGAGTTCCCCACACTCCACCCATGAGTGTTGTAAGGCATAAAGGTCAACCGAGGAGTATTGCACCAAAGAGAGATGGATCAGAGTTCATTTATAGTCTGTGTGTCAGGGAGTCCATGACAATGCAAAATGTCAGCTGCAAACTATCCTTGCGGCTTGCAACTGTGGAACCAACCTCACTGTCCCCTTGGTTCAAAAAATGGTACAAGTTGTGAATGAGCCATACATATGCATAGACTCATCCTTACCACGTCTATGGTATTATATGTAATCACTGCAGGACTTTTTCTACCTGGACAAGGCGGGTAGAGCATAGAAAATGAGGTTCTTTATGTTAAAAAATAAAAATCTCCACCCCTACTCATTGTCACATTAGGTTATGAAATATACAAGGAAAGAAAAAGTAAAGGATGGATTGAAGCAGCATTAGCAACACCAACTAACCACAAATAGCTGGACAACTCAGTCCAAATCCCTGCTCCTGATGGAATTTTACTTAACAGATTCCTGTGGTCTCTAGTTCCCAGGATCCCTGACATTAGGGTAGGGCTTCCCATGATGTATTTATCTGCCCATTCTCAATCTGGAGACACAGTAAGGAGAAGAGGGCTGGGAAGGGAAAAGTTCCATCTGTCCAATGCCATAGGGGGATAAGGCCCCATTTGGGAAAACTTTTATTTTATACCACAGTCCTATTTGTCTCTGTTTTCTAAGAGCTGGAGAAAGAGAGAGGGAAGGAAAGAGAGAGGGAGAAAGAAAGAATTCTCATGACTTGGAAGCGGAAGACAATGTCCAAACTTAGCAGGCCTCATGTTTGAAATGCTTCCCCAGAAACAGGACAGGCCGCCCTACTGTCTTCAACCCAGTGGGCAGGGGGTAGAACAGTTGTTCTTTGGGCAAAGATAACTGCCCAGTTTGGGCTCCAGCCCGTGCTTTGGCTTTCACTTCCCCATGAGAATCAAACCTCTCAGCCATGGGTGAAGCATACCGACCACACTAAAGGAATTCAGAGACAGGACAGCAGTAAGGACTAGTGTTCCTTACAAGGAAGGTTTCCAGGCAGAGGGTGTGTTTGAACTAGGCCCTCAGGGTCTTTACAGAAGGATCGCTTCTCTAAACCTCAGTTTCCTCATCTTTAAAATGAAGAAACTGGATGGCCCTCAATTTCCTTATTAGCTTGACTCATGGAGAAGAGAAGGGCTTTCCCAGGAAGGGATGCCTGGCCCACCCACAGGTGGAAGATGCTGTTCTTGGAAATGATGCCCTCCCCAGACCCGCCGTCACATTCACATGGACCATTTGAAGACTGGACATGCTTAACATCTGTCGTGAATGACTCCAGCCGAGCACGTCTAGGGAAGAATTCGTTATACCAGGATAGTCATACTTTCCATGTTTGACCTGGGACATGGAAACTGTCTCCTCTTTCCCACCTTTAATGTTGGGGTAGGTTACAACTCACCATTGTTCCCTTGATTTGTCCCTTCCAGGCCTGTAACTTTCAAGAGTTGTCACAAAGCCACAGAGGGCAGTACATGACTAAGGCTCTGGTGCTCAACCAGCAGCTTTCAGAGCCCAGTGATTAGCTGGTGACTCCTGGCGAGCTACTTTCCCAACTCCAAAATGTGGCTTGTAATAGTTAATGTAGCTGAAACAGTACAAGGCCAGGGACTGAAGCACTGAACAAGTGTTATCGTTAGTCATCTTTTAAAGACACAGCCACGCCAGTAAAGTGGTCATGAAAAATCTTACCTTCTATCTCCCACTGGAGGATGCTGTAAAATTTGAAGTCATGAGTATTAAAATACATAAACATCTGTCTACTCATACATTGAGCTCCATCTACAAGTCTCTCCAGAGGATGGCTACATTGGAGAAAATGTCCCCTGGGGAAGGCTTTTTACCATTTCATTAACTAAACTCCCTTAGATTAGGAAGGCAGATAAACCAGTATGGGGCAGTTCTGCTCTGTAATAAGTGAGGCGGGAGCAGGCTTCGGGATCTAAGAGGCAGTGTTCAAACTGAAACTTCCAGTTGCCCTAAAGGAAATAGGTTTCAGTGCCACTGGCTTTGTTCATGGGATTTCTGGCCATGGCCAAGTAAGATCAACAAATCTCCTCAAAAAGCAACTATAAAGCTGGGTAAATTTGACAAAAACAACGATTTCAGTGCCCTGGAATTTGACCAAAGGCATACAAAAAAAATCTAAGGAGCATTTATGCGTGAAAAACTGCGAAGTACGGTGGAAGTCTGGCATCCGTGCCTGGGAATGCTCCAGCCCCCTCCCCAGGTCAGAGGAGGAGAATGTCCCACCAGGGCAGGAAGGACCAGCAGCTTCACAGCTGCAATCAAAAGGCCTTGCCTGGTTTGGAGCAGTGGGCCACACCCACATCCGACTGCACAGTCTAGAAACGACCATCCTGGCAGCGGACGAGCTGCTTATTCTATCAGACTGGGGTTGCGTTTGTGCTGGGGGCCAGCATATTCACGGCTGGGTCTGCATGGCATGCACAGCTAAGCCGCACACTCCCGGCCAATCCTGAGGTTATACACAAGACACAGAAGGAATGCAAAAAGGCCAGGTGGAAAGGAGAAGCTTGGGGAGGACTTGAAAGTGACCCAGACTTCGCATGTGCCCACCCCCACCCCAACCACTCACAGACCCAGCAGTAGAGGACAGAAGCCCAACTGGCTCCAGGTGCTTGGGCAAAACCTCTGTCAGATCTAAACAATCAAAAGGCAGAGATTGTCATACTGTATCCATAAGAGAGTTCAAGTAGGTATATTCATATCAGACACGATAGACTAGAATATAAGACATATTACTAGGGCTATAAAGAAATATTTTATAACAATACAAAGGTCAATGCATCGGGAAATGGAATAATTACAAATGGAATATGAGGGCAAAATTGACAGAATTGGAGTTGAAGTAAAACAACTTCACAATAATAGCTGTATATTTTCAATACCCCCCTCAATAATCAATAACAAAACTAGATATAAAATCAACAAGGATATAGAAGAGTTGAACAACACTACCAACCAATGTGCTCTGACTTATACAGGACACGCTGACTACAGAATACGCATTCTGTTCAAGTGCACATGGAACAGTCCCTAGGAAAGAACATATGTTAGGCCATAAACCAAGTCCCAATGTATTTAAGCAGATTAATTATATAAAGTCTGTTCTCTGACTACAGTGAAATTAAATTAGAAATCAAGAAAAGAAAGAACCGGTTCATCTGTATCAACTGGTTTGCAGGGCAGAAATAGAGACACAGATGTAGAGAACAAACGTATGGACACCAAGGGGGGAAATGGGGGGAGGGGGTTGTGTAATGAACTGGGAGATTGGGATTGACATATATACACCAATATGTATAAAATGGATAACTAATAAGAACCTGCTGTATAAAAAAATTAATAAAATTCAAAAAAGAAGGAAAGAAACATGGAAATCCCATAATATTTGGAAATTAAACAACATACTTCTAAATAATCCATGGGTCAAAGAAGTAATCACAAGAGAAATTAGAAAATACGGTGAGCTGAATGTAAATGAAAACACAACATATAAAAATATGTGGATGCAAATAAAGCAGCGCTTAAATGGATATTTATAGCACTAAATGCTCATAGCAGAAAAAGAAGCTCAAAAATCAATAACCTGAAGTTCCACGTTAAGAAAGTAGAGGGCTTCCCTGGTGGCGCAGTGGTTGAGAGTCTGCCTGCCGATGCAGGAGACACGGGTTCGTGCCCGGTCCGGGAAGATCCCACATGCCGCGGAGCGGCTGGGCCCGTGAGCCATGGCCGCTGAGCCTGCGCGTCCGGAGCCTGTGCTCTGCAATGGGAGAGGCCACAGCAGTGAGAGGCCCACATACCGCAAAAAAAAAAAAAAAAAAAAAGTAGAAAAAGAAGACCAATCTAAAGACAAAGCAAATAGAAGAAAGATAGTAATAAAGATTGGAAGTGAAATCAATGATATAGAAAACAGAAAAACAATAGAGAAAAATCAATGAAACCCAAATTTGTTCTCTGAAAAGATCAATAAAAATGAGAAGTCTTTAGCTGAACTGATGGAGGAAAAAAGATAAGACACAAATTCCCAAAATGAGGAATGAAAGAGGGGACATCATTACTGATCCTACCGAGATGAAAAGGATTATAAAGGACTATTATGAACAAAGTTATGCCAAAGAAGCTTAGATAAAATGGACAAATTCTTAGGAAGACAAAAATTACAATTACATGGGGCTTCCCTGGCGGTGCAGTGGTTGAGAGTCCACCTGCCGATGCAGGGGACACGGGTTCGTGCCCCGGTCCGGGAAGATCCCACATGCCGCAGAGCGGCTGGGCCCGTGAGCCATGGCCTCTGAGCCTGTGTGTCCGGAGCCTGTTCTCTGCCATGGGAGAGGCCACAACAGTGAGAGGCCCATGTACCGCAAAAAAAAAGAAAAAAAAAATTACAATTACTTACTCATGAAGAAACAATCTGAATAGCACTCTAAGAAGTAGAGAAATTGAATTAGTGTACAACATCCCACAAAGAAAGCTCAGAACTTGATGGCTTCAAATAATTAAAGAAGATGTAACACCAATCTTTCATAAGCTCTTTCAGAAAATCAAGGGGGTACACTTAACCACTCATTCTGGGAGCCCAGGATTACCCTGATATTAAATCCAGACAAAGACAGCCCAAGAAAAGAAAACTACAGACCAACATTCCCTAATACACACAGATGCAGCTATCTTTAACAAGATATTAGCAAACTGAATCCAGTGACATATAAAAAGGACGATACACCATGACCAAGTGGGATTTACCCCAGGAATACAAGGTTGGTTTAACATCTGAAAAACAATGACTACAATACAGTATATTAATAGAATAAAGGACGAAATCCACATGATCATCTCAACAGATGCAGAAAAGCATTTGACAAAATCCAACACCCCTTTATGATAAAAACTTTCAAAGTATTAGGAACAGGAGGGCTCTTCCACAACCTGATAAAGGGCTTCTGGGAAAAAAAACATAGCTAACATCATACTTACCAGTGAAAAAGTGAATACTTTTACCCTAAAATCAAAAACAAGGCAGCAATGTCCACTCTCATCTGTTCTTTTCAACATTGTACTGAAAGCTTCAGCCAGTAAAATAGAAAACAAAAGAACAACAACAAAAATTAAACTCATCCAGTTTGGAAAGGGATAAATAAAATCATATTCTCAGAACACAAGACTCCGTATGTAGAAAATGCCAGAGAAGTCACATAAAATTAATAAGAACAAAAATAAAGCAAGTTTAGCAAGATCGTCTGGCACAAGAACCACATTAAATTATCAATTGTATTTTCATATGCTAACAATGAAAAATCCTAAAAGGAAATTAAGAAAACAATTCCATTTACAATAGCATCACAGAGAGTCAAATACTTGGGAACAAATTAACAGAAGAAGTACAAGACTTGCACACTGCAAAACTACAAAACACTGTGGAGAAAAATTAAAGATCTAAATAAATGGAGAGATATTCCAGGCTTACAGATTTGAAGTCTTAATATTTTTAAGATGGAAACTCTCCCCAAATCGATGTATAAATCTAACACAATCCCTATCAAACTCCCAGTAAGCTTTTTTGTAAAAATTAACAACCTGACTCAATAAGAAAACTATGTGAAAATGCAAAAGACTCAGAGTAGCCGAAACAGTATTTTAAAAGAAGAACAAATTAAGGACTTATATTACTTAATTTAAAACTTACTATAAGACCACACTAATCAAAACAGTGTGGTGTTAACACAAGGATAGGCATATAGATCAGTGGCACAGAATTAAGCGTCCAGAAATAGACTGTCACTTTTACGGCCGGTTGATTTCTATGAAGGTTCCAGACAATTAAATTCAATGATGAGGGGCTTCCCTGGTGGCCCAGTGGTTGAGAGTCTGCCTGCCGATGCAGGGGACACGGGTTCGTGCCCCGGTCTGGAAAGATCCCACATTCCGCGGAGCGGCTGGGCCCATGAGCCATGGCGGCTGAGCCTGCGCGTCCAGAGCCTGTGCTCCACAACGGGAGAGGCCACAGCAGTGAGAGGCCCACGTACCGCAAAAAAAAAAAAAAAAAAAAAAAAATTCAATGATGAAAGGGTATTTTTTTTTTAATTGAAATGTAGTCGAAGTACATTAAGTATATTATGTTAGTTTCAGGTGTACTATATAGTGACTTGACATTTGCATACATTACAAAATGATCACCATGACATGCCTAGTAACCAGCTGTTCCCACATAAAGTTATTATAATGTTATTGACCATATTCAAAAGGGTAGGGGCTTCCCTGGTAGCGCAGTGGTTGAGAGTCCGCCTGCTGATGCAGGGGACGCGGGTTCATTCCCCGGTCCGGGAAGATCCCACATGCCACAGAGCGGCTGGGCCTGTGAGCCATGGCCGCTGGGCCTGTGTGTCTGGAGCCTGTGCTCTGCAACGGGAGAGGCCACAACAGTGAGAGGCCCGCGTACTGCAAAAAAAAAAAAAAAAAGGGTAATACTTTCAACAATGTTTCTGCAACAACTGGATGTCCACATGCCAGAAAAAAAAGAACTTAGACCTTCATCTTGTAGTATAAACAAAAAAATTAAGCCCACGTTGGATCATAGACATAAATGCAAAAGCTAAAACTATTGAACTCATAGAAGAAAACATAGGAAAAAATCTTTGTGACCTTAGGTTGGGCTACACATTTTTACAAATGACACCAAAAGCAAGGTCTATAAAAATACTGATAAATTGAACTTCAAAATTTAAAACATTTGTGCTTTAAAAGATACCATTAAGAAAATGAAAAGACAAGACATAGACTGGGAGAAAATATTTGCAAATCAGATATTTCATAAAGGACTTATATCCAAATTATATAAAGAACTTTCTGAACATGTTGATTTAGAAAAAACAAGTAATGCAATATAAAAATGGTCAAAAATGTGAACCAAAATTTCACCAGTGAAAATTAAAACCACAGTGAGACGGTACTACACACTGACTAGGATGTTTTTAATAAAAAAGACAAAATCAACTATGACAAGGATGTCGCAAAACTGTAGCCCTCATATGTTGCCAGTGGGAATTTAAAATGGTGCAGACACTTTGGAAAACAGTCCAGCATTTTCTTAGAAATTTAAACTTACCACTTGATCCAGCAATTCCACCCCTAGGAATCTGCCCCAGAGAAATGAAAACACATACTCACACAAAGATGCATATGTAGATGTTCAGAGCAGTATTATTCATAACAACCCGAAACTAGGAACAATCCAAATGTCCATTAATTGATGAATGGATAA
The DNA here is from genome assembly GCF_005190385.1 of Monodon monoceros. Lineage (NCBI taxonomy): Eukaryota > Metazoa > Chordata > Mammalia > Artiodactyla > Monodontidae > Monodon > Monodon monoceros. The sequence continues at coordinate 5,133,430 of NW_021703775.1, forward strand.
GCAAAACGTGTCATGTGCATGCAAGGGAATATTCAGCAATGAAAAGGAAAAAACTACTGATACATCCTGTGACATAGATGAACCTCAAAACACCGCTAAAACAGAGAGAAAGAAGCCAGACACAAAAGGCTAATTATTATGATTCCGTTTGTATTAAATGTCCAGGAAAAGCAAATTTATAGAGACAGAACGCAGATTAGTGGTTGCCTAATTAACGTAATTATTTGCAAACAGGTTTGAGGGAACTTTGTGGGCTGATGGAAATGTTCTAATACTGGATTGTGGTGGTCATCAGACAACGCCGTAAATCTGTTAAAGATCATTAAATTGTACACTTATGATTAGTGAATTTAAAGGTATGTAGAGTATGCCTCGACAAAACTGTTTAAAAACTTGAAAATGTGAAATATAGAGATCTAAAAATCCAACTGCAATCCAGTTGGCTCTACTTCGCCATGAAACATTTCTGCTGCTGAAGTTAAGCGAGAATTTGGAGTGATTATGTGAATGTAATTGATAGATCTCCAAGAAGATTGGTTTTAGGTACAGAATGATATTTAAAGAAATAAACATTCAGTTAATTTCATTGTCTCTACAGCAATTTACTCTTTGCTATGCTTTCTTCAGTGCAAGCTACTGCCCTACTCAGGGGGTATTACTGCTCAATGTAAGTAGTAATTAATTAAGGGCTCATCTCCCGTGCTAGAAGAAAGCAGAAGGACAAAGAAAGCCAAACAGATGTGCCCAAAATGAGTCCGATTCTTCTAGCAAGTTTCCTAATTACAAATAATACAAACATGTGTCATGGGTTGGAAAATACTCATTTCCTCTCAAGAATAGCAATAAAATAATTGGCCAGAAAAAAGGAGAAACCCTTTAATTCTTACGTACTGGCAGTTGAAATGTGTGAGTATAAAATCAGCTCATGCAGTGAATCAACTTTGATCATCATGACCAAGTGGGGAGGATGTTTGGGTGATAGAGATGATTTAAAGAAGAAAATGGGTTGTGTTGGGGCGTCAGTGCGTGGATTTGCCTTATCAGATATCAAGATATTTTGAAACACTAGTAAATTGGCATTGTGATAGATGAACAGACCAAAGAAACCAGAGAACCCGAAACAGCCACATAATATTCTATCATCTTATAATGAAAAAACAGTACCTTAGAGTACATTGAAATTAAACATACTGAAATTGTTGGAAAACAATTGAAACCAGATTCAGCAAACGTTTTTCTGTAAATGTCTAGATAGTAAATATTTTATGCTTTGTAGACCACATTCATCTCTGTCCCTTCTCCTCCTCCCCCTCCTCTTCCTCCTTCATCTTCTTCTACAAACCTTTAAAAATGTAAAAGCCATTCTTAGTTCAGAGTCCTGTAGAAACAGACCATGGGCAAGGGCCATAGTTTGCCAACCACTGATCTACAGTATTTATAAATGGAACACATAAATATAAAAATATATAAATATAAATAAAGGGCAGTTAAAATGAATATATAGATATACTTTCTAGACAAATCCTATAAAAATTTGTCGTATCAAAAATTATATTTCAAGTTAAGAACTGAGAATAGCTAAAACACTATGAAGAAGTTAGGATGTTTCTTTCCCCAAACCTCAAAATTTATTATAAAGCTATGATGGGGCTTCCCTGGTGGTGCAGTGGCTAAGAATCCGCCTGTCAATGCAGGGGACACGGGTTCGAGCCCTGGTCTGGGAAGATCCCACATGCCGCGGAGCAACTAAGCCCATGCACCACAACTACTGAGCCTGCGCTCTAGAGCCCGCGAGCCACAACTACTGAATCCTGCACGCCTAGAGCCTGTGCTCCACAACAAGAGAAGCCACCGCAATGAGAAGCCCACACACTGCAACGAAGAGTGGCCCCCACTTGCCACAACTAGAGAAAGCCCATGCACAGCAGCGAAGACCCAACACAGCCAAAAATAAACAAATTAAATTAATTAATTAAAAAAATAAATAAAGCTATGATGGTTAAAATAGTATGGAATTAGTGCAAGGATAGACAGACAAACTGACGGGACAGGAGAAACCTAGAAACAGACCCATACATATGTGGAAAAAACAGCATTGCAGATCAGTGGGGAAAAGGTAGCTTCCCCGTAAATGACACTGGAAACAATGTTTCCCCATAAGGAAGGAATATGGAATTGGATCCTTGCCTTACACCATCTTACAAACAGGTAAATCAATTTTAGGTACATTAAACACTTAAATATGAAAGGCTAAACTTTGGAACTCTAAGAGGAAAATATAAGAGAATATCTTTGTGATGTCAGAATAGAGAAGGGTATCTTAAATAAAACCCCAAAGTGCTAACCAGAAAAGGAAAAGACTGATAAATTTGAATATTTTAAAATTGAGAATGTTTCTTCATCAAAACACCATAAAAAATGAAATGACAAGCCATAAAACAGAAGTAAATATTTGCAACATATATAACCAATAAAGGATTAATATCCAGAATATGTTAAAAGTTCTGACAAATCAATAAGAAAAAGACAAACCCAACAGAAAAATGGACAAAGAATGCAAAAGTCTCTTCCCAGAAAAAGGAACTGCAAATGACCGGTAATCATATGAAAAGATGATCAACATTGTTAATAATCAGGCAAATGGAAAATTAAGATGTAGCAAGACATTGTTTTGTCCCGAGTAGATTGGCAGATGTTGAAAAGACTGTGAAATACACTTAATACACTCTGGTAGAGGTATAAACTGGTCAAAATCCTGGTGGGGTATAAACCAGTAGAACCACTTTGAAAAATTATATTAATAAATGTAATAATATAAGGACCCAGAAATCCCACTCTTTGGAATTGACCACAGAGAAATTCCTACATTTATATACATGTAAAATGCTAGGGAGGGCTTCCCTGGTGGCGCAGTGGTTGAGAGTCTGCCTGCCGATGCAGGGGACACGGGTTTGCGCCTCGGTCCAGGAAGATCCCACGTGTCGCGGAGCGGCTGGGCCCGTGAGCCATGGCCGCTGAGCCTGCGCGTCCGGAGCCTGTGCTCTGCAATGGGAGAGGCCACAACAGTGAGAGGCTTGCGTACCGCAAAAAAAAAAAAAAAAGCTAGGGAAAAATACAGTAATTTCATAACAGCAATGTTCGCAGTAGCAAAAACTTGAAACCACTGAAATATGCAATGGCAGTACAAGATATGGTGTGTTTTTCTGATGGAATACTATACAGCACTGGGGAAAAAATTAGTGAAGCATAATTACACTCACCAACAGGAATGAACCTCACAAATATCAACAGAAAACAGTCTCAGAAGAATCCGTACAACATGACACCTCATTCTGTATATGGTTTAAACATATTCAAAATTTAAAAATACATTGTTCAGGGTTACATATATTATGGAAAACCATAAAGAAATGTAAAGAAACAATAAGCAATCAGTTTAAGGAAGTGGTTACCTCTCACAGGGGTCAGGGGGGTGAGATTTGGGAGGGTCACACGGGCACTTCAGAAGTATCAGCCGTGGTCCACTTCTGGGCGGTAGGCCCATAGGCATTGGTTTTGATGACAATGATGATGTATATCTTGCATATAACATATATAATGTCTTCATAATATATTTTATAAGTTTAAATGAAAAACAATACTTGGCAGAAAGTAAAGTACAGTCAGAGTAAAGCACAGAAAACAAGAGTGTATTTCGTTTCTGGACGCACACAAATAGGAAAAGCAAAAAAAAAAAACACCCCATCAAAACACTCACTAATACAATAAATAGTGAGTTCCTTTGGAGGAGAATGGTGGGCGGTGGGAGGGATTGCTTGGGAAAGATTACAAAGAGATTTCAACTGTGACCTGTAACTTTCTATTTAAAACATAAAAATAGCTCAAGCTAAGATAGCCAGATATTACTATTCGTGAACTCTGAGTGTTGGTTACATAGGTGTTAGGTATCAGGTTGCCAGACCTCGCACAAAGAAAAACAAAAAAAAAGACAGGACACTCAAAGTGAATTTCAGATAAACAACAAATAATTTTTAGTATAAATAATTTTCAATACGGTATATGTCCTATTGGGACAGCCTGTGTTTTATCTGGCAAACCTAGTTATATTAATCTCTGTATCTGAAATATAAGAAAAATATGTTTGCCCTGCCCATGTACATTGTGAAAAATTTGCCAGCAATTACGTGTTTAGAATGTACAGAATGAGCAGAGGGGATCACAGAATACCTACTGCCTGTATCTTCAAGTCTTCTGAAAAGGTCCATTTTCTCTGATTACTTAGCTCTGAAACCAGTGTACCTATCATTTATAAATGATAATCATCATTTATCACATGCTAAGCTCTTGACATGCATTACCTCATTGGATCTCCTTAACCAGCCAGTCCTGGTATTACTGTTCTTAGGTTTCTTATAGTTTCTGGTACTTGCCCAGGGCTCAGAAATTTGCCAGGGTTGCACAGCTGGTGAGTGCTTCCAAATCCATTGTTCCTTCCACCTGACCCTCGTCAAACATAAACACACACACACACACACACACACACACACACACACACACACACACACCATCTTTCTCCAGGTCTCCCAGTCTCTCTCCTCCCGAACTTCCCCATTGCTCTGTGTCTGGGTCCTCCTTTGGCCGGGAGCATTGGTCACCTGTCTTGTTACCTCTCTAGATACAGAACACCCTCCTTCTTAGATCACGTATCACTACTCAGTCCGAGCTCCAAACCTCTGGCTTCTAGTTTCAGCAAAGAGAAGGCACTCAGTACGTATTTATCAGGAGACCGGTCAGCATTTTTCCCAAGGGCGTCCTGGAAAGCAGCAGTGGACCTAGCCACTTCCAAAAGTTCTACTTTAAACACAAAGTTCCTTGCCTTTCAATGGTCACATTCAAGTGCTCTGATCTCTTCTGGTCAGCAGAGAGCACGCCTGGGTCTTGAAGCCTCTAAGTGGACACCATGCCGGGGAGTCCAGAGATAATTTTCTTGTGAACTTCAGTATAAACAGCCCAAGTGCATGGCCACTACTAGTTTTTAAAATGCCCAACACAAACCCTTTTTGTCACTCAGAAGGAAGAGTCCCTCCTGCCCCACAGAAGACCAGTTGGCTTCCTTTCAAATATGCTAATTGCCCTGCTTCCAAGTTTCAAGCCCCTTTTTTATGCCTGACTTAAAAATAAAGCCCTGACACTACAGGCTTGAATGGAAATGCTGACGACACTGAGCGGTGAGAACCAACTGCTATTCCAGAAAAGGAAACACACGCAGAGGCAGCGGGCACGGTTCCAACCTGCACACAGTAGGGCCGCCTCTTTCCAGCCTGGCCGACAAGCGGCTGCACAGGCCCAGGGCCCGGCCTGATGTCTGCAATGGGGACTCAAGGAAATGTGATCCCATCTTCCTGTTTTCTCCAGATAAAACTGGAGCTAGCTTGGGAATTCCCTGGCAGTCCAGTGGTTAGGACTCAGAGCTTTCACTGCCGAGGGCGTGGGTTAAATCCCTGGTCGGGAAACGAAGGTACAGTAAGCAGCATTGTGTGGCCAAAAAAAATAAGTGGAGCTAACTTTGTCTCTTTCAGTTCTGTCTGAGGGAGAGTTTGGACCCCTGTGCTTGGGAGGAGCTGTTGCAGAAACTCCAGATAATCCACGTGCACACGTGGACCCAGGTCAGGGTCCTGCCCACTTGTGTGCAGTTTCCCTCTTCCCACTGCCCACTTTGTTTGAAAGAAGTCCAGGCTGCATGTAAAGCCGCTTTTCCTGGGTGACGCTGAGAGCTGTCGTCATAATCCAAGATCTGGGCCCCGATCCAAATGTTAGCAGCTCCATGTGGGTAGCAGCCTTAACGCACTGTGTCAGTGGAGGTTGCCCCCCGATTCTAATCAGAATGAGTGAGAAGCTCGCCCGTGTTTTCATCTCCTTTAATGTAAATTCACCTGTGAGGTTGGCATAATTGTCCTCATTTTACAGGTGAGGATCCTGAGCCTCAGAGGTTAAATCACTTCAACAAATTGCCCTTGACCACAGTGTGAAGAAGTGAGAGAGATGAAATTCAAAACCAACAGTGAGGGGCTTCCCTGGTGGTGCAGTGGTTAAGAATCTGCCTGCTCATGCAGGGTACATGGTTAGAGCCCTGGTCCGGGAAGATCCCACATGCCGGGGAGCAATTAAGCCCGTGCGCCGCAACTACTAAGCCTGAGCTCTAGAGCCTGCGAGCCGCAACTACTGAAACCCACATGCCTAGAGCCCATGCACCGCAGCAAGAGAAACCCCCACTCGCCACAACTAGAGAGAGCCTGCACGCAGCAACAAAGACCCAACACAGCCAACATAAATAAACAAACAAATAAATAAATAAAATTATTTTTTTTAAAAACCCAACAGGGCTTCCCTGGTGGCGCAGTGGTTGAGAGTCCGCCTGCTGCAGGAGAGACGGGTTCGTGCCCGGTCCGGGAAGATCCCATATGTCGCGGAGCGGCTGGGCCCGTGAGCCATGGCCGCTGAGCCTGCGCGTCCGGAGCCTGTGCTCCGCAACGGGAGAGGCCGCGGCGGTGAGAGGCCCGCGTACCGCAAAAAAAAAACAAAAAAAAAAACCCAACAGTGAGATGGGATGGGGTTCAGGCCACGCTTTCCCGGGTGATGGCACCTGGCATTGTGAATGCTTCCAGCTGAAGGCGGTTGAGCGAATGGCAGGTGCAAAAGGTCACTGACACTCCCCCCAGCCCTTCTCCCCTGAGACAGGCCATAAATCCCTCATGGGAGAGGTGCCCTCCCCAGAGACAAAGGGACACCGAAAAGAATCCAAGCAAACAGGCCTGGCTAAGTTTCTCCCAGTTTACAACACTCACCTCGCCCTCTTTGACCTTCTGTATTTCTGCACGTCGGCCCGCGTTTCAGCAAACCCAGCAGAAAAGTACCCAGGGCTGACGGTTTCTACGAGTCTTCCTACGTGAAGGCTCCCATGTCACGTAAAGTTTATATCCAGTAAAGGTGTACGCTTTTCTGCCGTTAATTTGTCGTTGTCAGTTTGATTTTCAGCCCCCGCCAGGGACCCTAAGAGGGTCCAGGAACACTTTTTCCTCCCGTATCGGTAACACACTGCACCCACCCTCGCTACTCAGAGACGGGTCTGCGGACCAGCAACCTCAGTATCACCTGGGAACTCGCTAGAAATGCAATCTCAGCCCCAGCTGGGACTCCTGGATCGGGATTTGCATTTTAACGAGATCTCCAGGGCTTCCGGTGCATAAGGAGGTTTGAGAAGCGCTGATTGACACCCAGCCCTTCTCCAGTGACCCCTGCAGAACAGAGAGAGGTGAGTGTGGCCCTGTGGGGCTCTTGGGAGGTAAAACTGGGCATGACATGAAGTGCTGAGGAGAGGGGCTTCCACGGAGGGGCCGCACACTGTCACGCTGTGTCCCAGGGGTCTGCCTTGGGTCCAATATGGGACAGAAGAAAGCCATAGTCTCTGGGCATGGGTACATTCCAATCCTGGTTCTGCTGTTCACTAGCTACAAAAGCACTTGAAAGTTGTTAAACCCTCTGGGTCTCAGTTTCTTTCTCTCCAAAATGAGTATAGAGCTACATCCTAGGTTGTTCTGATGTTCAATGAGACGTGTGTGTGTGTGTGTGTGTGTGTGTGTGTGTGTGTGTGTGTAAACATACACAATGTGACTGGAATGTCATAGGTCATCAATAAGTGGGTACGTATTAAATATTAATACCCACATTAGATATTATGTCATCCAGAGTCTGAGGGTACATTAAACAGAGTTTTGCAAACACCAGAAACCACTCTGGCTAGTTCAAGGGATTCATGAGCATCATTAATGGTGTTCACCATTCATTAGGTGGTTTACAAAACTCACTGTCAGAGGCCGATTCAAGCGGAAGCATCCTCCCGCCGCCCTGCAGGAGCCTGCCCCCCACCCCCAGCTCACCACTCGCCCTCTGCCCTCTCCCTCCTGGCTCTGGTCCAAGCCGAGTCTCCGCTGTGGTGCATCTCACTGGCGGAGCCTGGATCCCAGTGGGAATGGGTTGCAAGGAGATCTGGGAAATGCGGTTGTCAGCTTCCAGTGGCTGCAGATCCAGGAGGCACTCTGGGAGGGGTGGGACTGGATGGCCGGGGACAGTCACAGTAGCCACCACAAGTCTGATGGCAAGTCTTCACGATGCCCTAAATAGGACAAGCTGATCTAGGGGTCGGGGCCTCCTCTGGGGGCCGGGTGGAGAGGGGTAAGAATAGGTCAGCAGATGTGAGTAACTGGAGAGCAGAATGTCTCTCCGAGCTGCAGAACAGCCGGTAGAGAAGTTCCTTCCGGGGACTGTGTGGGATTTGCTCCGGGGGGGTGGGAATTCAGAGCTGGCAGTTGGCAGGACTTTGTGCGGTGACATTAACAGGCAAGCTTTCTCTCTGTGCCCAGGCCTGGCACCCAGCCTGGAACCCACATTGCATCTGGGCACCCCAATGTCCCCTGCAACCCTCAACCCCGGCAGACATACTCCCTGGTAAGAGTTAATCCAGAAGAACATGTAAATTAGGGGCTTAGGGCTTGATGAATGACGTAGTCCCAGGGATGTGTCTGAACTTCGCTGGAGCTTTCCGGTAGTGAGTTTCCTGGCCATGGGAGCATGCAAGCAGAAGGTGGACACTCATGAATCAAGGGTGATTCAGGCACCATATGGAGTATTGGGCCAAATGGCCTCCAGGCCCTTTCTAACCCTGACATGCAGTGTTGCTGTGAGTCTCCATATCTTAACCTCCCAGAAAGAGGCTGTGATAGGTAGGAAGGCAGGCATTGGGCAGACTGACAGGGGAGATTTGGAGCCAGGGTTCCCTACAACCTGTAAATCGTTGTCAGAGCGGTGTCTACTTCCCTAGTTTACTTAAGCACCTGACCAAGGGGCTTCTTAGAGGCAATAGTACCCCATGCCTCTATTAGACAATCTAAGCATTGTTCTGTGTGTGATTGACCTGAAACAGTTAATGCTCTTCCCAAAGAGGCCTGGCTTAGGCACTGAAAGGACGAGAGGAATGCCCGCTTTTACAAACCAACAAGAGTTGACACATAAATAGATTCTTTTTGTAATATTATGAATGTCTGTGGACCAGAACTGTTCGAAAATCTGAAACAACAAAACAGAACAAAACCGTGTGTTGTGGGTAGCAGATAGGATTACGGTTAAGTTTCTTTTACTCTTTTATTTTAATTTATGTGATTATTTTTATAAAGTTTCTTTATAAAGACTTCAGGAAAAGAAATCATTTCTCTGGACTCAGAGGTCATTTCATTAATATTTGGAAGATTCAGGACATGCTTCTATATTTGTCTCATTTCATCTTTGGTGGCTATAGGCTATCAGTGGGTCCAAAGGCCTTGGGTCCATCTAATTCCAAATCTGAGTTGACAGCATTTCCCGTCTGTGTGTGTCTTTGTTTTGCTTGGTTTGGTTTGATGCGGCCAGGTGGGCAGATTTGAGGTGTTGGTATCCAAACAGCAGCAGAGAAACAAGAAGCTCTGGAGTCTTTTCCTTTCTTACAAAAGCAAACGTATTCCTTGCTGGTCCACTGCTATGGTGCTGACTTCTGGGGAAAGATGGCGGCCTGAACCCCAGCCTCTGATTCTGGTCTTTCCTGAAACCTCACTGAACTGTAACAGAGAGAGCAGGGGAAGAGATACCAAGGTTTTGGAAGCTGGAAAGCAGATCAAAGCCAAATCCGGCAGTGCAGAAAGACGAGATTCTCCACCATTGACACGGCAACATCCTCAGGAAACCCAGGAAAAGGCTGACCAGGCACTTCTGGGAGTGGGGGTGAAGGAGGAGGGCTGCAGGGTGTTGGAGGAGCGGTTAGGTCTGCAGGTGCCCCCTACCCCAACTGCCTCTCCCCATCCCTGTAAGGAGACTGGAGATATAGTCTATGGAGAAAGCAGACGGGACCATCACGCATACGAGGACGGGGCCCTGCACTGAAAGGTGGGGAAAACCACACGCGTTGTGCCCAGTGGGGGCTGCGGTGGGCAGCCCTCTCCTCTCCCTCATCTCCCAGAATGCCAACAGGCAGGTCCTCAGCCTCCATGGGGGATACTGGGGGCTCAGATGCTGGAGATGCTGACATCACACGGCCCGGAGAAGATCACCCCACCAAGAAGCTGGTAGTCAGCAGCACCTCCCAGTCCCGGTACAGCGTCCAGCCAGCCTTCTACTCCCTGCTCAGCCATCTTCCCCTCCTCTGACAGGCAGGGAGCCGAGTGTCTTTCTGCCTCAGGCCCCACTCCTCTTGGGCTCTCCGCCCTTCCCTTTTGATCTTCCCAGTAAAGACACTTTGAACCTCTTCCTGTCAGAGAATAGAGCCTTCCAACTAGCAATGGAGCCACCAAGCCCCTTCCACCTTGTGGAGCCTCCTTCAGTCCCTTCCCACCCCGTCTCCCGTCAGAGCTGATTTCCTCACCTTCTCCTTCTCCATCCATTCCAGACAGTCTTATGCCTCACAAACCCCCAAAGTCCACCTGCCCAAGGAAGGGCATAGAAATTACTATAAACAAGAGACATCTCAATCCTGTTCTTGACTCAGCAACACCACTCAACGGTGTTGGCCACCACCTTCTTCTTGAAATACTCTCTTGCACTGGCTTCCGAGGCACCCTGTTCTCCTAATTTCTCCCCTACATCACTGGCCACTTCTCAGCATCCCTGGCCGCCGCCTCCTCCCCTTCTCAATCTACCAATCCTGGTGCTCCTCAGGGTTCAGTCCTAGGCTTCCTACACTCTGTCCTCAGCTGACCCTATTCACCTGTTCCCAAACCTGTGTCTCCAGCTCAGGCCCCACCGCCATGTCCAACTTCAGATTTGGAGGTCTTGCAGCATCTCCAACTCAGCGTGTCCAGACTGAACTTGCCATTTCCTTGCCAACGTGCTCCTCTTCCAAAACCATCCTGGTAAAGGGCCAACATCTGCAGAGAGAGTTGTGTCTGACACCCTCTCTTCACCTCCCATGCTCAAGCCTATACAAGCTAAGTCCTGTTGATTCTATCTCCAAACCATATGGCAAATCCATCTTTCTCCATCTCCACAACCACCACCCTAGTTCCAGCCCCCTGCCTCCTGACGGCCTGCCCCATGTTCATTCCTGCTTTCCAGTGTCACGCCCCTGCTGCACACTCTCCAGTGGTTTTCCACTGCTTCTATTTTAGAACAAAATCTTTCACTTGGCTTCCCATGCCCAGGCTAACCCAGTCCCTCCTCCAGCTTCCACTTTTGCCTCTCCAGCCACCCGGTCACTCCTTCCCCTCATGACCCTGGGCCTCTGCACTTATTGTTCCCTCTGCTCACAGCATCCTTCGTTCCTTCCTTCCTTCCATCCTTGGTGTTACAAACTGAATGCTTGCATTCTTCCCAAAATTCATGTGTTGAAGCCCCAATCCCCAATGGGACTATATTTGGAGACAGGGCCATTATGGAGGCGATTAACGTTACATGAGGTCATAAGGGTGGGGCCCTAATACAATAGGATTTGTGTCCGTATTAAAAGAAACACCACAGGCCAATGGAGTTTCCCCCACCCCACCCAGGTGAGGACACAGCAAGAAGACAACCAGCCATCTACACCATCTACAAGCTAGGAAGTTCTCCTTATCAAAAACTAGATTGGCTGGCACCCTCATCTCCAGAACTGTGAGAAATAAATTTCTGTTGTTTATTTTGTTACACGGCAGATCTAGCTGACGAATACACTCAACTAACCTCTATCCTTCAGGTCTCTGTTTAAACCACTTAAAAAAAATGGCTGATTCCCCACTCCCATGCCACATTCTCATCTGGACAGGACCCCTGATGCTCAGTGTCATAGCAGTTGTATTCTCCTTTTCAGTGTTACTTTTCACAACCGCATTAATTAATTGTGTAAGTATCAGTGCTTCTCCGTGAGTCTACGCTTGATCAAGGTAGAGATAGCATCTGGGTTGTTCAGTGATGTAACCCCAGTGTCTAGCATAGGGTCCAGACACAGTAGATGCTCTATAAATATCTTTAAGATGTGATCATCTTAAAAACTGTCTCTGAATTTGAAGATATCTTTTGGAGCTGTTTTAAAAATTGTGTTTCTAACTCTACAACCTTATAGGAGAAAGGAAACCAACCTTGCAGTTTGTATCACCCTTCTTAATTTGCAATGTTGAACATTATCAGCACTCAAATATACATTTTTATGTGTATTCACTAGTGTTGCCTTATATTCTGCCATTTTTACTGCAGAAGGGATGCAGTAAAAGGATGCGGATGGAAAGGATGCCAGAAAAATCTCCCAGTGGGACCTGGGCCTCCAAGGGAATGCTGGCTTTTTCCTTGTGGTCACCAGACTGTCCCTTACAGTGGTTCAAGCCTGTGGGCCCTGAGTTGTATACAAAATGGTGTGGCCTGTAACTGTGTGGTAGTTTGAATGTAGGTCAAATGCTAAGTCTGAATGACAAGCCTGTGATTGACCATCAGCGATGCAATCTGAGTAGATGGTAGTTCATCTGTGCAAGTGTGGGCTAGACCCTGAGCACCCGGCCTCTCTCCCCAGAGCCATGACTACACCCAGTTAGTCCCACAGAAGAAGCAGCTCTCAGGCCTTCCCCTGGCCTGGGCTATTTCTGTGCTTGGCCTAACATTCGCAGGTAGAATTGTCCCCACTAGTGGACTAAATGTTTGTATCCCCTCAAAATTCATATGCTGAAGCCCTAGTCCCCAACGCAATGGTCTTCGGAGGTGGGGCCTTTGGGAGGTAATTAGGTTAAGATGAGGTTATGAGGACGGGACCCCCCATGATGGGATTAGTGTCCTTATAAGAAGAAGAGACCAGAGCCCCCTCTCTCTCTGCCATAGGGGGATATAGCAAGAAGACGGTGGTCTGCAAGGCGGGAAGAGAGCCCTAAACTTGCTGACACCTTGATCTTGGACTTCCAGTCTCCAGAATTGTGAGAAATAAATTTCTGTTGTTTTAACCACCCAGTCTGAAGTATTTTGTTACAGCAGCCCAAACAGACTAAGACACCCCCCCACCCAAATACCTCCTCCTCGTAAGTCTGTACTGTATTCTCTCCCATCTGGAGATGGCCCACTTCCTTCCAGGGTCTCCGTTGAAGGAGGTTATTGAGTTTACTTTTTTTTTTTTTCTTTGCGTTACACGGGCCTCTCACTGTTGCAGCCTCTCCCGTTGCGGAGCACAGGTTCCGGACGCGCAGACTCAGCGGCCATGGCTCACGGGCCCAGCCGCTCCGCTGCACGTGGGATCTTCCCGGACCGGGGAACGAACCCGCGTCCCCTGAATCAGCAGGCGGACTCTCAACCACTGTGCCACCAGGGAAGCCCTTGAGTTTACTTTTGTTTGACTCCTACCTGGGAACATTTTGCTGTCTGTGTAAAGTCTCACTATGAGGAAAGTACCTGCTCTTCATCTCACTCTCTAAACTAGAAAATTCATCTTTGACTAGAGAAAACATCACCTAACAGATTTCATGTGCATAGAGACAGAGTTCACGCTTTCCACCATTTTTCATGCCCACGTGTTCTACTGATTCCTCACAGGTGACTGAGTCATTCTCTACTGTTGATCCAGGTTTTCTGATCTGAACATTTTTATACTGGTCACTTTTTTCTAACTCTTAGATTGTTCCTCAGAAGAAAGTTTCCTCGTTCAAGCATCTGAGTTATTTTATGGCTCTTCTGTGAAGCCACATGGCTTCACCAAAGCCACAACTTTCCGCAGAGCACCAGCTGTGCACGGAAGAGCCTGCTCCCCCTCACACCCACCCACCCTAGGTCCTGCCGTCTCTCTTTATTTTCAATATTTCTTTCTAGACAGAGTTACGTTGAGATGAACAAGATGCCAGCGCTCAGAAAATCAGTCATCGTTCTGCCAACAATCAGAAATCTCTGCTTGAAGACCCTTCCGTTCTGATGCTGACACAGCGCTGTCCCCATTCTCAAAGCCGCAAGTGATTTATTTTTAATATTAGTGATACTTCAAGGGGTTTAAGGGGACACAGGGCGAAAGGGAAAGCAAACAAATGAGCAGATAAGCAAGTGTTTCCTTCGCCAGCGAGGGCCTCGTCCCCGCCACAGTGTTCATCGAAGGCCATCTAGTGGATCCACGTGGGAAAAAGGCTCAGAGCGGTGGCGGGGAGACCTGCCCCCAGGCACCTCGGGAGGGGAGCAGGCCCTTCAGGCCTCAGAGTCCTGTTTCCCCGCAGGAGGGAGAGCTGTAAGTCTCCCCAACTCCCATCAGCTCCCACGGACTATCATTTCTCATTTCTTGGAGGAGGCGATAGGACTGATGCGGGTGTGTGGAAACCGGAAGGGAACGAAAGGGTTGTTACGCCTACTAGACCGCACAAAGTTGGGGACTCGGTTAAAGGTATGAATTTCGAACACACACACAACCACGATTCCCATAAATGGAGGTGCCAACGTTGCGAGTTTTTATTCATTCACCAAATATTACTCGAGTTCCCGGTGTGTGAGCAGTGCCGTGCACGTTGATGGCTCCAGCTGAGACCCACCATCTAAAGGAAGGGAAAAGACTTCCCCATGGAAAGTTAGCTAATGGGAGAAGGCTGTGAGGTGTCAGGGGCGTGAGGCCCCCCTGCAATAGAGAATCAGAGAAGAAGCTTCCACGGGGAGGTGGAATTTTTTTCCTCATGGGTTTATTTTTGGTTATAGTTAAACAAAATAATACATACTTATAAAACTTGAAAAAAGCAAAAGTGGACGTTCCTCTCACTCCCCATGTACTTCCATTCTCAGCAGGTAACCACTGTTTAGGGTTTGCTTTGTGTAATTCCAGGAGATTTTTTCTGCACTGGGTCTTCCTTGCTGCACGCAGGTTTTCTCTAGTTGCGGCAAGTAGGGTGAACTCTTCACTGCAATGCACGGGCTTCTCATTGTGGTGGCTTCTCTTGTTGTGGTGGTTTGTCTTGTTGCAGAGCACGGGCTCTAGGCACGTGGGCTTCAGTAGTTGTGGCACACGGTCTCAGTAGTTGTGGCTCGCGGGCTCTAGAGCACAGGCTCAGTAGTTGTGGCACACGGGCTTAGTTGCTCCACGGCATGTGGGATCTTCCCGGACCAGGGCTCGAACCCGTGTCCCCTGAATTGACAGGCGGACTCCTAACCACTGCGCCACCAGGGAAGCCCTCCAGGAGATTTTAAACTGCGCCTTAAAGGATGAAAATGTTTGGTCAGTGGAAGAAAATGGGAGAGGGACGGGGTGGTGGGACTCTTTGGAATGGGAAGAGTTAACTCCAGATGGGCACCCACCCCATTATCATTGTGATATACTAATTTTCTGATGGTCTCAGGTCCCTTGAGTTTCTGATAGTACTTACAATTTTAAAAAAAGAGAAAGAGAGAGAGAGAGAGAGGAAAAAGAACTAGTTAATTCATTCCAGATACCTGGCTTTTTTCAAATTCCCCAGATTTGTTTTCTTCCTCGGTTTGACCACAAAGTGAACCTAAGAGTATGAATCATTAAGCCTTCACCTCATGCGTGTTTTATTCCAAGAACGTTGACTACAGAATTTTTTATATTGCATTCAAATCCACAGGCAACTCAGTATTTTCCTGCTGCAGCTGGCCCTTGGAAAGAAGGGCTGTGTTTATCGGTAAGTGGGGCGGGAGGTCGTTCCGTCTGCAGCAGCAAGAACCTCACTCCCAATTCGGTTACCAGCAGCCTTGGTCTTTGCAGACCGCCTGGACTAGTTTCTGTGCCCTTCTTCTGGACAACCTGCACTTACCTCTGTCAGAGGACTTGAGAACCCACGCTACATTGCTGTTAATTATTGGGCTATATGCAGCCCGTAATATCCGCGCAGCCTGTCTACCTCAGTGATGGTCTCAGTGCCTCGGACCTCTGATATTTGCAGAAGGGATGTATGAGTGATGACCATAGAAGTTCTCTATTCAAGAAGGGGTCACAGAGCCAAGTGCATCAGTCACCAGCCATGTGTGATAAAGTGACGACTCACCCACAGCTGGGCATACTCCCCACACAGGAAGTCGGATTTAGCCTCCTTTATGGGTATCCCAGCTTACTCACCCTGGAGGAGAATTAGAACTTTCCGGGCTCCAATTGTCCAGTGCATGACACACTCTCCCTGACCCTTTCCCAGCCACCACTTCTCCAGGCAGCGGTGACCCCACAGTCAGGGTGTGCCACAAAATCCTCATTAGCATACCTCCTGGGTTGTGTCACCCCACGGCCTGTGTTTCCGTTCCCCAACCCCCCAGACCTTCAGAGGGACCCAGCCCACCGTACAGAGTGTGGACAGCCCAGCATTCATGTCTCCCCAGACCCCCTTGCCACCAACCTCTTGGTCCACATTTCCTGTCTCTTTCCCTTAACTCTTCAGCCCCTTGATGTCCTTCTCAGCATCCTCGGGTTCTCTGTGTTACTCGGTGCTGCTACGAGAACAACCCCTCTAAAAATCTTAGAGACCCCGACAGTAAGAGCTGATTTCTTGCTTAGGCTACACGTCCACTCTGGCTTTTTGGTGGAGGAGCTCTGCTCACTACGGTCATTAAGCGACCCAGGTTGATGGAGGTTCCTTCCCCACGCACTATCCCATGATCACAGTGGGATGAGGAAGGCGACACAGCAAATTACACACAAGCTCCCTAAGCTTCTGGCCATAGTTCATTGGCCAAACAAGCCACACAGCCATGCATCATCCCAGTGGGTGTGCAGTACGGTCCTGCCATGTACAACAGGACAGCAGAACTGGAACATCTGCACAGCTTTGGAGACTGACTACCAGACTCTCCCTTTCCCGACAGTGTGGTTGGACTTGTTTGTCAGCCAGGCTGACATCGGCCATCCTGCCCGACTCTCAGCTTTGCCTGTGTCTGCCGTTTGAATCCACCCATAGTTGCAAGGGAATAAATCTCTCTGGCTGAGGAAACCAGGCCGCTACTTCCTGCCAGAGGAAGGAACTGATCATCATTCATGGGAGATCAAGAGGCGTGTTATTAACAATACTCCCAGAGAGTTTCCAAACACCTTCTCAGCCAGCAGTTTTCATGCAGCCAGCCCAGGAAGTTCCTCCAACATTGCTTAAGCCCATTTTCTGTGCCAAGGACTCTGGGAGGTGCTGGGGTTACACCTACCGACCACACACTGCCCCTGCTGTGAAAGAACTAACATACAGCAAGCAGATTCAGAAATATCCGAAGAAGTCTTATCTCTTTACTATCCCAGAACCGCAGGGGGTAGGGATGGGCAGAGGAAGGCATCCTAGGGGAGCGAGTCTGGAAACCCAGCATCCGTGGGGTCAGCCGTGCTCAGGAATGAAGCTGCCATTGGTGGAGAGGGCTCAGCCCACACCGTTGTCTATGGCAGAGAAGCTGTGTCAGGAAATCGTGTCATTGCCCAACTTGAGGCAGGACAAATAGAACATAAAGTTGTTACTTCCAGCAAACCAAGGCTTTACCAGTTAGTAAGGTGTCTAACGGCTTTTGCATGGCTTCAAGTCTTGGCTTCTCCACCTACAGGAGGGCCAGTCTGGGTTGTTTTGTCATCTGTAAAGTGAAGTTTTTGTGAGGCTTAAATGAGATACTATATACAAAGCACTTACCGCAGTGCCAGGAAATGTCAGCTTCTGCTAACGTCACTGGAAGCGGGTCCAAGCACCTGCAGTGGGCACCCAGGGCATTTGGCATCTGGAGTGGAGGGAAGGGTTTTTATCCCCCTCCCTCTTTTACAACAAAACAGTTTTCAGTAGTAATTAAAAAATGCGGTAAAGTTTTCCTTTTACTGAACTTTCTAGATAATGATGACAGCAAAATGTAAAATACAAAAGCAACACCCTGTACAGGAAATAAATTTCCAGTACAACAAAGGAAAGAAGCAATGGATTAGTGCTTTTTAATTACATTAATGTATTTTTTTTATAAAGGAGGAAAAGGTATACCTAAAAATTAGTCCATCATGGCAATGAACAATACTATAGTTTCAGAGCAACTGAATAAAAAAGGAAGGCAAATACAAAAAATAAATTTGAATTTTAAACAGTCACATTTTCAAATATCACTTACATTTAATCACGTATTTCATGTATGGAAAATTTGCACATAACAATTATACCTGGCAGTTTGCACAGCTTCATGGTTTGAAATTTTAAAAATAACCCCCCACGTGATCATACAGAACGCCAGAATAGAAGTCATATTCCATTTCGCCTCCGCAACTGTACTGCTATCATACTTTATTTCAAATCTGCTGTTTAAATGCAGGAATATGCCGTTCCACAGAGGATCAGACATAAACTCAGAGTGAACTCGCTCAAAAGGGACGCAAGGGTGTAGCTGAGCCCAGGCTAATCCAGGGCCAACGGCATAACTGGAATCTGATTCGCTTTCCCCTAGTGGACAAAGTTTATTCAGGATTGGGGTGGGCAGAATTCTAAGATGGCCCCGAGATTTCCAGCCCCTGTGTCCAGACACCATCTCCCATTAGTCAAACACTCATTGAGGCACTGCTGTGAAGGACTTTGCCGATGGAATGACGGTCTCCAATCAGTTGGCCTTTTAGGAAGATTATGGAGGTGGACTTGGCCTGATCACAGGAGCCCTTCCAACCTGGGTGAAAAGAGACCTGAGACCCAGGAAATCAGAGATTTGAAGCAGGAGAAAGATTGGACTCACTGTGGCTGGTTTGAGGATGGAGGGGCCGAGAGCAGCCCCCAGGTGGCCATCAGCAAGGATGTGGGAACCTCAGTCCTGCCACAACGAGGAACGGAATTCTGCCTCAAGGATGAGCTTGGGGACAGGTTATTTGTCCCCCGGAGCCTCCAGGTGAGGACTCAGGTTGGCTGACGCTGAGCAGAGAACTGTCTGAGCATCACTGCGCCAGACGCTAAGTATCACAGCTGTGAGCTAATGAGCAGGTGATGGGGTTGGTTTGTTTAGTCGGTTTTCAGCTTTACTGAAATATAATCGACGAGCAAAAGTTGTCTGTATTTAAGATGTTTTGAGATGTGTATACATTTTGACGTGACCACCACAGTCAAGCTAATTAACCCGTCGAGCACTTCACAGGGCTACTTTCTGTGTGTGCCGAGAGCACTTAAGGTTTACCCTCTCAGCACATTTCACGTATACAATATAGTATCGTTTTAAGGCTGCAGATGTGCTGGGCACAACTGTGCCAAGTCTTTTACAGGTTTTCTGGTAAAATTCTTAGTAAGATAACCAGCTAGGATCCATCAGTAATCATCAGAGAAAGAATGCAAACTTTTGTCCAAAGTGAACACTTAATTGATTTAATACTGCTTATACCAAATAAGGCTGCTTAGATTGCCATCTGTCTTAGTCTGCTCCAGCCGCTGTAACAAAATACCATAGACTGGGTGGCTTAAACAACAGACATTTGTTTCTCACAGTTCTAGAGGCTGGAAAGTCCAAAATCAAGGTGCCAGTCCATCTGTTCCTGGTGTGAGCCCCCTTCCTGGCTTGCAGACGTCCATCTTCTTGATGTGTTCTCATCTGGTAGAGAGAGGGACCTCTGGTCTCTCTTCCTCATCTTATAAGGGCACTAATCCCATCAAGGGTGTCCCATCCTCATGACTTCAGCTAAATCTCCAAATACCACCTCGAAATACCATTACCCTGGGGATTAGGACCTCGACATATGCATTTTGGAGGAACATTCATAACGTCAGTCCCTAATACCATCATATTCCTCTCTGCTGTGATATGATTTCATACCCTCTGAAGGATGTGCTATTTCAGAATTATACAGCTGGAGAGGGCCCTGGAGATCTTACACTCCAGGTTTCCAGTTCTGAGCACATTGTCCCCCACCGTGGCTTCTTTCCACTAAATCTTCAGTCACACTGGCCACATGAGGATCCTTTATTCCACACTTGCTTCAGGGACCCAGAACAATGTCCAGAGAGCCAGCGGCCCAGGGCAGGCTGGTCGCCACTCATACAGACCTTGGCCATAATTCCTTTACATTTAGAGACACCATGGCCACAGTTATTGATATTTATGTCACAACTCATTATCAAGGGGCAGCTGTGGCTTGTCAGTCATATGTGGTTCATTACCCATTTAGTATATGGCAGCATTTCTCAGATCTGTGAGGCTGGTGACACCTGAGGATATATCCCTGGCTCCTAGTTTGAGGAACCCTAGGGTAAGTTAAGGTTAAGTGCCATATCTTTCAATAATAACTGTACCAGTATGTTTCAGCCACAAACAAAAATGTGGACAACCACAATACATGGCTTTCCAGATGATCTTGAAAATGCATATTGAGTCATGGGGGAGGGGGGTGTCACTGTTACTAATAATAGAAATCACTTGTGACCTGCTCACTACGCGTTGTTGACTGTCTCATGTGCTCCTCATGGCAGCTCTAATTTGGTACTTTTCTATCAATATTTCCCATGGGGAAGGTCTAGACAACAAAATGATTTGCTGTCATCACACAGCTAGGAAAGGGCAGGGCCAGGATTTTTTTTTTGCGGTACGCGGGCCTCTTACTGCTGTGGCCTCTCCCGTTGCGGAGCACAGGCTCCAGATGTGCAGGCTCAGCGGCCATGGCTCACGGGCCCAGCCGCTCCACGGCATGTGGGATCCTCCCGGACTGGGACACGAACCCGTGTCCCCTGCATTGGCAGGCGGACCCTCAACCACTGCACCACCAGGGAAGCCCTAGGGCCAGGATTTGAACCCAAGGAGAGAGCACTGTCATGGGAGGTAAATCTGCATGGGTGCAAGTAGGGAGGGTTCCTTATGACCTGGTGAACCCCAAGATTATACTTGTGGGAGAGGTGGAATGGTTGGGGGCAGAGAGAACCCCAAAAGGTGAGAGGGGGTTGAACAGAAGGAAGTTGAGCTACCACACACATTTGCCAAGAGCAGGTACTAATTGCTTAAGATTCAAAGAAACAAATTGAAGATACTACATCCAAGAGGAAGTGAGAGGGGCAGGCCAGGCAGGGTGGGGATCCGGCTGGATGAGCATCCCAACTCCTCCAGGAGTTTTGTGTCTGGCCTCTCTCGCTTAGCCCCATGTTTTTGAGGATCACTGTGTTGTAGCATGTGTCAGACTTCATCCCTCTTCATGGCTGAGTAATATTCCACTGGGTGGTTGGGTGGATGGATGATGGATGGATGGATGGATGAGTGAGTGAATGGATGAGTGGATGGATGGGTGGATGGATGGATGGATGGATGCATGGATGCATGGATGGATGGATGGATGGATGGATGAGTGGGTGGATGGATGGACGAATGGATGGCACTGCTAGTTCTTTCTAAGCCTGTGCCTGGCCCTTCCTGCCTGCTTGCCTGCCTTCCTATCTTCCTATGTCTCTCCTCCTCAAGGGCAGGGTTTCACTGCAGCACCTAAACAAACACCCAGGAGATAGTGATCCCTCTTAAGCATTTGCATCCTGACCAGCTGGCTGATTTGCTTCCATCCCCTCCCACCTTTGTTGTTCAGCTTCCAGCCTTATTCAGCAACAAGTAGTTAACCACCATCCCATCTTGGGAGGAGGCTTGGGCCCCATTCAGTCTCCCAACAGCCTGCAGTGCAGTGTGGGGCACTTTCGTTCTATAGCCCTGTCTCCATCCTTGGACTCAGAGGTATTTGCAGGCCCATCCGGAGTTCTGGCAGCGGGAGAGCTGCCCACATGGGGAGGCTGCCCGGGGAGCCAGCTAAGCCTCGAGGCACCCTGGGCGGACTCTTGTGTGTGGCTGGTGGTGGAGGGGGGTGGACCAGGGGGACCAGGAAGGTATTGGGAACTGTCCGCTGTGAGCACCCCTCCCTGGCCACCCTCGACATAGGCAGTGTTTCCATCCATCAGTGGAGCAAACTTAGATCCTCCCTCCATCTTCTGGGCTCTGTGCCTCTCAGACCTGGAGCACCCTCTCCTGATGTGGGGCACAGAGCCTAGTCTCGTTCTTGCCACTTCTCCCAAGTATTTTTTCTGTGCCCAAAGCCGGGAAACCCCTTTGTCACCTGCTGACCAATCATGTACATCCCAAGGAAATGAGCACAGGACAGCCTCTGTTTGAAGTCTGTGCATATACTGAACTGCTTCAGGGGCCTTTTGTGAATGATATTCTGGAATAAAATGGTGATTAGGATCAAGTCCCCGCCCTTAGGAACCTCGGGAGCTGGGCGGAGTGTCTCTCTCATGACCACTCATCTGCCCAGCTTTTCCATCCCATCCACCTGGCCAGGAGCCTGGCTGTTCGGCTCTGATGATTGAATTAGGCTTTCTTCAGAGGTGGGAGCAGCTTAGCCTCCCAGCTCCGGTAACTGTTTCCAAACTTACCTCAAGTAACATTATTTCGATAGATGTAGCACAAAAGTGTTTAAAGTGCACTTTATAAAATAACGTGAAAGCTACTTCTACAAACAGACTAAAAAGAATTCTTTTTTTTTTTTTAAAGCCAAAGTATTCTCATTTTGCCATTCACAAGATGCCTGAGAATGACTTGCAGAAATATTTTTCCCGAAGGTTACAAAATGCCTTGCATCATAGGTGGCTCTTTGATTTGGTAATAAAAAGTGATCACAGGGGCTTCCCTGGTGGTACAGTGGTTGGGAGTCCGCCTGCCGATGCAGGGGACACGGGTTTGTGCCCCAGTCCGGGAAGATCCCACATGCTGTGGAGCAGCTGGGCCCGTGAGCCATGGCCGCTGAGCCTGCGCGTCCGGAGCCTGTGCTCCACAACGGGAGTGGCCACAAGAGTGAGAGGCCCGCGTACCGCAAAAAAAAAAAAAAAAAAGTGATCACAGTAGCCTATTCATTTACAGAGATACTTCAAGCCTGGGGATACTGTCTAGAATTCTGTAGGCAGTTACTAACAGCTGCAGAAATAAACACCGTGTATCCTGGGGCCGAGAAGAACCATCATAAAAATTATAGCAATGGAATCTGCAAGGATTAAAGAGCAGCAACAATAAAGTAGCAGTCAGACTAATTTTAGCTTAGAAAACACATCATATAGCTGACTGGCCTCCCTGGATTTAACCTCAACTCAGGTGAGCACAATTGTGAGCACCTGTTATTGCCAGGGATGTGCATGGGCCATAAAGACCAAGCAGCTGTGATAAGCTCCATCACTGAAAAAGTACCTTCCTTCTAGAAACACAGTGGAGGGAATAACTAATTTTCACCAGGAGTTGGGAAGATTCCTAGGAAGAAATCCCTTCTGTCCACCGTTTGGATCTAAGGCAGGGAGACAAGAAGGGAGGAACCCAAAATATCTCGAGGCTTTCTAGCCTGGGTATCAGGACAGGTGAGGCTAACTAACCAGGGTAGGCTTGGAAGGGCATGGGGGCTGAGTCTGCACACCTGACATTGGAGGTGCCTGCAGGATTTTCACGTGGCTCTTGGGGAATTAAGGCAACAAGAGCAACAATATATTGATATTTTCTCTTTTTTTAAGACTACAAACACAGTCCATTTCGTACTTTTTAAAAGGCGGGCTGCTAAACTTTAATAGCCGAGGTTCTTAAATTATTCTTGGCTCTACACTTGGATGTGTGTGAACTCAGAGCTCTCCTTCGTTTTCTCATCTCATGCCGGGGGAACCCAGATAATTTCTGGTCACAGCTGCAGATCTGGGGTTGTAAGTGATCTCCTGGAAAATAGCCGTAAAGTTGCTGAAATTATCCTTTAAAATTTTTTATTTCATCTCATGACATAAAATACTTGAGCTTTGTTCTTGTGGCTCAATCTTGATTCCTGACATTTCCCCAGCCACGCTGTATTATCAAAGAGCTTCATGCATTTTAAAACAAAATGATCCTACTTCCCAGAGTCTTTCATTTCTTTTTTCAAGGGCTTCAACTTTTTAAAGATCAATTACACTTGCAAAAAATTCCAAAACATTACTAATGGTGGCTTCCATTACCACATGTGAACTTTTAAACTTCTCCTTTAAATACATTCTTGGAAATTATTCAATCTTTTGTTTTTCTAGTTAAGTCATCTTTTTCTTAGTGTGCCATTGTTTATGACTATGCAATTAATTTTTCCTTGCCTACCTAAATTTGTTGATGCTTAGAAATAACCCAACTTCCACAGCACCCAGAATATAGATAAGGATGTAGAATCAATCCCTACCTTCTAAGAAATTCTAAGCTGCAAAAGTATATATATTATTTTATCTTGATACTAGGATCACAAATTATATTTTTAAAGGTTAACTATGTAAAATATAAGAGTTGCACATGGCAAAAATTCACCCAAACAATAAATTAATTAGATATTTAACAAAGCAAAAGAAGGGTACAGGGAAATGTTTGCAAAATATCCAACTGAAATGATTAACATGCAAATTACATACTTACTATGTAAGAGGTCTTATGAATCAATAAGAAAAAACCAAAAACCCTAATAGAAAACCCGGTAAAGAATACGATTACTCTTTTCACAAAAGACATTCAAAAGGCATGAACTGTGAAAAAGGAAAACAACTTTAGTAATAATCAAAGAAATAAATATTAAAGTAGAAATGAGGGAAAAAACATTGATTAGATTAACAACTTTTTTTTTTTTTTTGGCTTCCAAGACAAACCACAAACATCTGATGTTGACCAGGAAACAAAGACATGGGCAAGCATTCTGAAGCATTGTGTGTTTCAGGAAAAGTAGGGACAACTTTTCCAAAAAGCAATTTGATGGTATCTATTAAAAATTTAAACACGCTTCTTAACCCAACAATTGCATGTCTAAGAAAAGAATCATCCACTTGTAGAGAGAACTCTGTAGAATTTTATTCATTGCTCTATTGTTTAAAATGAGGGGAGGGGATAAGATTTCCTATTTGTTTAATGACAAAAAATATTGCCTATTAAATAACAAAAGTGAAGCCAGTATTACTGAGGGAGAAATAAAGTAAGTGAAGTTTTTCCAAAAATGAGAATTCTTTATTATATATACTGTGGAGAGCAGCAATAATTCCTCATTCACTTGACACAATTTAGGGAACCTGGAGGTGGCTGAGTGCTGGGGAGTGTCTATCAAACATTAAAATAAGGCAAAGGTCAATTTAAACCAGCATAATGTTAATAGCTAAGAAAGCTCAGTTGGATCCATCATCATTTATGACAGAATCATTTGTAATAGATACATTAATTATTCATGTGAAAATAGCTCTTATAAAGTAAATTTAAGCATCTATGGAAAAAATTAATTTTAGTTTCTTAAATCCATTTTTCCCACAATACAATGGTTTGATTTAAACCAGTGACTAAATTAATTAATGAATACTGACAAATTTATTATGAGTTTTGTTGTGACTTTTCAATCTATATATAAATTGAAAGAAGCAATAAGAGTTTCAGTGTTATTATTAAGTGGATTTTGCCAATTACCTAATCTTGGAGAAATTCCATTGAGTTTCTCTGACAGACTGACAATTTTCCCAATACATACTGTATATTACTTATTTTCCTAACCTCTTGCATTGTCTCTTGTCTGTTTTTACATTTTTGTTGTATTTGTTATACGTGTGGGGGAAAAAAAAACTATGCTAAATTGGGATTACGATAAAAGGGTGACTGCATTTCCTTTCAGTATTATTTTGGGACGTTGTTGAAAAGGCCTGCTCAAAGTTTGTTTGATTCTCTAGGGAACATACCTTTGTTTGAGTTATTAATTACTACTAACTATGGCCCAGACTCTTAATTACAGGTTTGTGTCCAGTAGATTTGCAAAGATTTCTGTCTGGTGAAGAAAGTTACACTAAAGGTTACAGTTTTCTTGCCCTATTAGAATAGTAACTAGTTTTGTCTCTGACACTGAGTCTTAGGGACTGAATTTTGTACCGCTCCCCCAAATTCATATGTTGAAGTCCTAACCCTCAGTACCTCAGAATGTACTTGGAGATAGAGTTTTAAAGAGGTAATTAAGTTAAAATGAGGTCATTGGGGTGGACCCTAATTCAGTAGGACTGGTGTCCTTAGGGGAAGAGGAGATTAGGACACAGACACACACAGAGAGCAGCCACGTGAGGACACAGGGAGAAGACGGCCATCTATCAGCCAACCAGAGAGGGCATAGAAGAAACCTACACTGCCGACACCTTGATCTCTGACCTCTAGCCTCCAGGATCATGAACAACTAAATTTCTTTTGTTTAGGCCCGCAGTCTGTGGTACTTTGTTATGGTAGCCTTAGTAAACTAATACACTTAGCAAAATCATTTCAGCATGCCTTTCCGAACTGAATAAATAAATTCTTGAATTCTCTGAAGCAGCTTTAACGTCTTGCTGAATCTCTCACTAATGTGTTAAATAAACCTCCTATATTTGTATGAAATTCATGTTTTTAACCTTTTGAACATTATACTTTGACATAAAGCAATGAAATTACCTCCTTATTCTCCTATTGGACATTTATTCCAACTGAGTACTCATTTCCAAATGTCCTATTGTTAATTCTTTTGGTATCTGATAACATATCAACCAGTATGTTGTGAGCCAGTATTTTCATCAGCTTTTATTTCTTGTTTTTGTATTTTATTTTTAGCATCCCACAGGGACTTCAGTTAGAATGCCCTGTGCCAGCCTTTTTCCAGTTCATCCAGAGAGTTCTCTTCCTTCTTTGTGTTATCTTAGGTCAATGGTTGCTGAAGGATTTTGGCCCCTGAAAGGTCCAAGCCCTGAAAGGCTTTTTACAGAGGACAAGCAGGTGAGGGAAACTGAGGCTTTTCAGGCTTAAGAAAGCTGTTAGGGAGCAGTGCATCTGGCCCGTCACGGGGGAGGGGAGGCTGCTCTGTGAGGAGCATGACATTGGAGATTCTGTATCAGCCCCATTTCAGTGATGTTAGCAGACATACAGTCTAAGAGAGCCCTTTTGCCATTCATCTGGGACCTTATCTTCAATCTCACCCATCAGAATCTGACACTTTATTCACAGCAAGACACCCTCTATTTATGTTACAAAAACAGCTATGCCACATCTCGAGGGTGGATTAAATTGGGGCCATTTACCAAAGACAGGGAACAGGCCTGATTCCTCACAATGCAATGGGAGGTAGTTGTTTCTATTTAGAAAGATACTCAGTAATTTTCAATTAGGAAAACATGTATTAGCTTATTCAAGGGACTTGGAGGCCACGAGGAAGCCCTTAGCCCAGGGTGGAAAATGGTATCAGGGTATCTGGAATAATTAGTTATTAAACAACTATGTAATTACATAATTCACTTAAAATTAATGATTCACATAAAAATAAATAAGAAAAATTACATTTTAGTTATAATTATAAATTTAGCAAAATTAGCGAGCACTAACGTAGAGGTCTGCTGGGTTGGGGAGGGCACAGGGAAGTAGAAGTCAGTTTGGAGGCTGGGGGCCCTGGCCCTGAGTGAGTAGAGGTCCTGGGACAGGAGACGGAGAAATTACCACACTGATTTTCTTTCATCCCCAAGAGGAAAAAGCAGTAAATATTTTAAGTGCCTGTTTTCTGGAAAGTGCTGTGCCGTCCACTGTCGGGGCCAGGGGTGTACCTGCTGGACCTGCCGCTGAGCTCAGGGCTAGGATAACAAGAGCAAACACTGTCCACTTCAGGCACCTGGTGGTCATTGTCCTCACAACCAACCCTGAAGAGGAGCTAGTCTCCTCCCCTTTACAGGTGAGTGAATAAAGATCACGGAGTTAGGAACCTCGCTCACAATCACGTAGTAGCTAAGCTGCACACTAAATTCTGAACTCTGGTCTAATCAATTCCCCAACTTCATCCCCTTTTAGGACACATGGGCACCAATAATTCCAATGTGAGTCATCAAATGAATTAGGCGTGACCTGGAACTAATAAGCATCTTTCTTAAATGTTTTATCTCATCAGCCATAGTGTAACAATGTTACATAGCATTTTTAAAAGAAAATAATCATAATCAACAAAACCCTGTTCATCAACATTTGAAGGGTAACCAATGCATCCTTACCTCATTACCTTACAGACTATGCCTTCTTCCTGTCTGTTTTGCCCATGGATTGATTTTTTTCATTTGCCCTACTTTGGTATTTTTTGCATAGTTGTTTTATTATCTGACTCTGATCATGTCCCTAAAGTCCACCTTTGCTGTATTGTACAAATTCGATTTTGACATTACACAAGAGTTCTTCTGATATCTTCCTCCAGATCAGGAGAATGAACCCACTCCAAGAATGCATTCAATCAACAAATATTTAGTAAGCTCCTAAAAACTATGTCAGGCACTAACAGTTAAGTGCCAGGTTCTGAGGATACAAAAAATGAAAACAAGGTAGCCCCTGACCTTAATACACCTTAGATCTGGAGGAAAGAGAAGTGAACACTTGCAATACAGCTGATAGCAACTAGAGCATTCAGACCAACCCACCTGCTAAAGACAACTTTAAAAGGTAAAAAAAACATTTTTTAAAGAAAACTGAAGAGCATCAAGGAGCTGATAATGTGACAGTGAAATGCTACCAGGCCAAGATCCAGGAAAGGTAAAAAAATCCAGAGGGATGAGCAATGCACTTGGAGTTGCCTTGATGTGGGGGTATTTTTGAGCTGGAATAAGTGGCTCAGAGGTTCCGCTGCGTGTATAGAGCCTCCTGAACATGTAGGGACAAAAGTCAGAGTCCAGAGCCTGCTAAGGTTGGGTACCCTGCTAAATTAATTCCCTACCTCAAGAAGGGACCACAAAGGTCTGATTTTGAGAAATAAGGGTAAGTTGAAAGAAAATCGGCCCTAGCATGGAATAAAACCAGATTTTGAGTCCTTTTGGTGACTCAGAAAATCTCTACTACTGAAGATAGTTTAAGGTCATACCCTATTGCTAGAGTACCCACACATCTGACAGACAGAACTGAAAACCTTTTGTAAGGGAAGACAGCATTATTCTAAACTTCAGATTATTTCTACATATCATTTCTCAAACATAATGTCAAGCACGTAATAAAAAATAATCAGGCACCACCTCACACCCACTAGGATGGTTATCAGAAAACAGAAAATAACAAGTATTGATGAGGACAGGATAAATTGGAACCCTTGTGCTCTGTTGGTGTGAATGTAAAATGGTATAGCCGCTGTGGAAAACGTTGTGCTTGTTCCTCAAAAAATTAACTGTGGAATCTCCATGGGATCTAGCAATTCCACTTCTGGGTATATAGCCCAAAGTTGAAAGTAGCATCTCAAAGAGATATTTCTATACCCGTTTTCATAGCAGCATTATTCACAACAGCTAAAATGTAGAAATAACCTAAGTGTTCATCAGTGGATGAATGGATAAGCAAACTGTGGTCTATACACACAGTGGAATATTATTCAGCCTTAAAAAGGAAGGAAATTCTGACATACGCTACAATGTGGATGAAACGTGAGGTCATGATGCTGAGTGAAATAAGCCAGTAGCAAAAATACAAATACTAAATGGTTCCAGTTACATGAGGTACCTAGAGGAGTCAAATTCATAGAGACATGGAAAGTAAAATGGTGGTTTCAAAGGGCTAGAGGGAAGGAGAAATGGGAGAGTTATCATTTAATGAGTGTAGAGTTTCCATTTTGCAAGATAAAAAGTGTTCTGGAAATGGGTGGTGATGAAGGTTGCACAAGAATATGAATGTACTTATTAGCACTGAATTGTACACTTAAAAATTGTTAACATGGTAAATTTTATGTTAGGTGTATTTCACCACAATAAAAGACATTGAGAAAATATTTGAAACAAACAAAAAAATTACCAGGCATCCAAGAGACAGATAATATTAATGAGAATTTTCAAGAACAACAAGAATTGATGATCTTATTAAATTACACCCAGAAAGCAAAGATGGTAGGCATGGAGGTTGTGAAGAGGCTGTTCACTCTGGAGCCTTTGATGACTGATCTGATTTCTTTTATTTATGACAATGTTAGAGGCAGTTTTCTTGTACCTTGAGTATTACACATGAAAGTGCAAAAAGCTGTCAAAAAAAAAAAAAAAGCCAGAACAGTAGAAACAAGGACTCCAGACATGGGAATTGCCAGATTATAAAACAACCATGCTCACTATGCTCAAAGAAATAAAAGCTTGAAAACTTTGGCAGGGAATCAGAAGGTGTAAACAAACAGAATCAAGTGTTTGTTAGGCATTCAGGGAAAGGGAGTGGAGGAATAAAAAGATGAAGCACTGGGATTTTTAGGACAGTGAAATTATTCTGTATGATACTGTAGTGATGGGTACATGGTGTCATGCATTTGTCAAAACCCATTGAACTGTACAACACAGTGAACCTTACAGTAAACATGGGACTTTAGTTAATAATAATGTATCAATATTGGTTCATTAATTGTAATAAATGTACCACACTGATGCAAGATGTTAACAATAGGGGGGTGGGGAGGGAGGAGGTATATGGTATAGTGTCTATACTATTGGCTTAATTTTTCTGTAAACCTGAAACTATTCTAAAAAATGAAGTCTATTATTTAAAAAAAAAAGGAGAATCACCAATATTTTAAAAACCAAACAGAAATTTTGGAAATGAAAATTACAATAACAAAAATAATTCCACAGATGGGTTTAACAGCTAATTAGCAACAGATGGAGTGAAAACTGAATGAATTGGAAGATAGGTCAGAAAAAAAAACTATCGAGAATGAAGCACAGAATGTGAAAGGGATGAAAAATACAAAAGAAGAGGATTAGTGGCATAAAGAATAGAGTGAGGGACTTCCCTGGTAGTTCAGTGGTTAAGAACCTGGCTGCCAATGCAGGGGACATGGGTTCGATCCCTGGTCCAGGAAGACCCCACAAGCCACAGAGCAACTAAGCCCGTGCACCACAACTACTGAGCCTGCACTCTAGAGCCCACGAGCCACAACTACTGAGCCTGCATGCCGCAGCTACTGAAGCCTGCATGCCTAGAACCCATGCTCCACAACAGAAGAAGCCACCACAATGAGAAGTCCGTGCACCACAACGAAGAGTAGCCCCAGCTCGCTGCAACTAGAGAAAGGCTGCGTGCAGCAATGAAGACCTGATGCAGCCAAAACAAAAAAAAGAATAGAGTAAGAAGATGTTACGTACATGCAATTGGCATCCTAGAAGGAAAGGAGAAAGAAAATGGGGCAAAAATCAACATCTAAAGAGATTAAGATAATAGCTAATAATTTTCTAATACTGATGAAAGATATTAATTCCCAAATTCAAAATCTCATAAATTCCAAATAAGGTAAATGAAAAGAAATCTATCCCTAGACAACTCATAGTAAAATTTAACCCTAAAGACAATGAGAAAAACTTAAAAGCAGCCAGAGAATTAGAAATAGATTACCTTCAAAAGTTAGACAGCTGACTTCTCAGAAATGCAGAAGTATGGACCAGAGGGTATGTTTTCAATGTGAAAAAGCATATCTGCCAACTTAGCATCCTATAAGCATCTTCAAGAAATAAGAACATTTCCAAATGAAAACTGAGAGTCTACCAGCAGCAGAATTACACTACAGAAAATTTGAAAATACTCATTAGACAAAAGGAGAATAATGGCAAATGGGTGGTAAAGATGCAGAGGGAAAGAAGTACAATGCAAATGATAAACACATAGGCCAAGTTAAATGAATATCAACTCAAAAAGCAATGTAGATTAAAAAACACATAGAATAATTATGTATGACATCTAGGGCGTACAAGTTGGGAGGAGGACAGATGAGGTTAAATTTTCAAGGTTAAATTGTATTGTTCAGGAGGATAAACATACCAGTTATCATTAGACTCCAATAATCATGGCTGCATGTCATAATTTCTGGAGTAACTACTGCAAGAATGACCAAAATTTGAATATCTTTCAAACTAACACTAGGAAATATGTAATAATAAAATAATAAATCAAAAGTTAGCAACGAAACAGAAAAGAGAAAGGGAGGAAAGATAAAGCAAGTACTAAGAGAGTAGATTTCAACTAAATTATATGAGTAATTACACTAAATGTAAATTTTAACTTTTTGAAATTAAATTTTAAATTAAATGTAAAAATTTAACATTTTAACCAAATGTTACAGTTAAAAAATAAACATTGAATTTCTTTAAAATACCCCAAGCATGTACTCTTTGCAGGAAGCGCAAGTAAAATATAAAGATGCAGGCAGGTAGAAAGTGAGTTGTAATTTACCTAGCACATCTTTTTTTATCCACCCATTTTCTCTATTGATTGATTTACCAGGAAGATAAAAGACTTTAAGATCTCTACACCTAACACCATGGCATCAAAATATATAAGAAACAATTGAAAAAGTACAGGGAGAAATAAATAAGTACACAGTGGTAGTGTGAGATCTTATGAAGAAGGAGATAGGAAGAACCTGCAGAATTCATGTTCTTTACAAGCACACATGATTTACTATGCTATCAAGTAAGTCTCATCAAATTTCAAAGGATTGAGATGATTCATAGTGTATTCTCTGACACAGTGTGATTATACTTGAAAGAAATCACAAAAACACAGTCCCCATGTGTTTGGAATAAGAAACATATTTCTCATAAATCAAAATACAGATCATAACGTACGGTAGAAAATTATTTGAGCTATATGATAAAAAATACTACAAAAATAATAAAATTTGCTGAATGCAACTAAAGCAGTAATTAGATGGAAATTTCTAGTCTTGAATTCAAATATAAGAAAAGCCTGAATTTAGGGAGCTAAGGGTCAGTGTCAGGAAGATAAAGACAACCCTCTTAAAAAGGACAAAAAAGAAAATTATTTTGAAGTAGAAAATAAAAGATGAAAAATAGAAAAATACAATTAGAGAAGATCAACAAAGCTAAAAGTTGGTTCTTTGAAAGAGAAATAAAACTAATAAACATCTGGCAAGAGTTATTAAGAGAAAAATGAAAAGGCACAAGTAACTACTATCAGGAATGATATGGTTCTCATAGTTATAGATTATTAATAGATCTTATAAATATTAAAATGATAAGAGAATATTTTGAAGCACCTTATAATTTAAAAATTACTAGGAAAATTCAATTTACCAAATTGGCCCAAGGGAAAAGAAAAACTAAATAACCTATAAGTATTTTAAAGTTGGACCTATAATTAAAACTTTAAAAAAAAAAGTCCAGGTTCAAGTGACTTCCAGAGTGAGTTCTATTAAGCTAAAGCCAGTATTGCACAAATGTTTAGGAGAATACAAAATAAGGCAATATTCCCCAACTCAGTGTATGGCAAGCAGAACTTCATATCCCAATCCAGCAAGTATAGTACAAGAAAGGAAAAACATAGGGAATTCCCAGTGAAGAACATAGAAGAAAAAAAATCCTAAACAGAGTATTAGCAATTCAAGTTCAACAATATTACAAACTACCATATGAAAAGGATAATATATCATGACCAAGTTGAGTTTATTCCAAGAATAACAATCATAATTCCCTACATTAACCAATTTAAAGGAGAGACATCATATGATCATCTCAATAATGCAGAAAAAGTGTCTGATAAAATACATCAGTGCATGATAAAACAAAAAGAAAATTATCTTAGTAAGTTAGGTAAAGAAAGAAACTTGTGTAATCTGGTACGTATTATCCATTTTAAAACCACAGTAAGTATATTTAATAGCTAAAGCATTGAAATCTTTCCCTTTGAGATGGGAACAAGACAAGGATACTTGCTATCATCTGTTTTATTCAATATGGTATTGAGGTAACAGTGATGTAAGGCAGGAAATAAACATATAAAGGCAGTAAAGGAAGAAACAAAAACTGTCATTATCCTTAATATAATTTTATCATAGAAAATACAAAATAATCTATAGAGGAGATCTTAGAATTATAAATCAAGTTTAGCAGTATTGCTGGATAGAAAGTCAGCACATAACATATGATCCAGCAATTCCAACTTCCAGGTAAATACCCAAGAGAAATAAAAAAACATGTCCATACATTGGGAGACTGGGATTGACATATATATACTAATATGTATAAAATAGATAACTAATAAGAACCTGCTGTATAGCACAGGGAACTCCACTTCACTGTATAGTAGAAACTAACAGAACATTGTAAAACAACTATTTTTTATCAATAAAAAAAATGTCCATACAAAAACTTGCACAAGAATGTCCATAGCAGCATTATTCGTAATATCCCAAAGGTAGAAATAACCCAAATGTCCATCAAGTAATGAATGGATAAATAAAATGTGATGTATCCATACAAAGGAATAGTATTCAGCAATAAAAAGGAAAGAAGTACTGATACATGCAACAACATGGACGCTCCTTGAAAACACTGAGCTAAGTGAAAGAAGCCAGATGCAGAGAACCATATATTGTATGATTCCATTCATATTTGAAATATCCAGGCTGGGTAAATCTGTAGAGACAGACAGTAGATTAGTGGTTGCCTAGGGTTGGGGAGGAGGGAGGAGGTGGGGGGTGACTACTAAGGGGTGCAGGTTTTCTTTTGGGAGTGATAAAAATGTTCTAAAGTTAATTGTGGTGATGGGTACAAAACTCTGTGTATACTATACTAAAAGCCATTGAATTTTACGCTTTACATTCTCTGCTGGATTGAATTTCCTGCCCGAGAGAGTGGGGGAAGCGTCCACTCAGGCTAGAATCTTTTATCTGTAACCACGTGGAGCAGCAGGAGCCCTCCTACGCTGCCGCTGGCAGTGAGAACTGCTACAACCCCTGTGAAAATAATTTAGTATATGCTGAATAAAAGCCACGAAATACATACCTTGTGACCTAGCAGTCCTACTGCTAGGCATTTCTGGTAGAACAGAAAAGCTTGCACATGTGTACCTAAAGACGTTTCATAGGAACATTATTCAAGATAGTCCCAAACTGGAAGCAACCCAAATATCCATGAGGAGCAGAAAGGATAAATAAATTGTAGTATAGTCATACAACCGTGTGGAATGCTATACAGCAAAGACAATGAATTAACCACAGTGGGATGCAGACACATGGATGAATCCTAAAAACATAAGTTAAAAACGTCCTGATGCAAAAAATTAAGTGATTTCATATATAATATTCAAAACAGGTAAACCTATATTGTTTAAGGATGCATATTACTAAGGTGGTAAGGCTGTTTATAAAAGCAAACATGGGGCTTCCCTGGTGGCGCAGTGGTTGAGAGTCTGCCTGCCGATGCAGAGGACACGGGTTCGTGCCCCGGTCCGGGAAGATCCCACGTGCCGCAGAGCGGCTGGGCCCGTGAGCCATGGCTGCTGAGCCTGCGCGTCTGGAGCCTGTGCTGCGCAACGGGAGAGGCCACAGCAGTGAGAGGCCCGCGTACCGCCAAAAAAAAAAAAAAAAAAGCAAAGATGGGATCATCATAAAAGTAAATATAGTGATTTTGTTTGTGGGAGGAATTATGATTGAGAAGGGCCAAGAAAGGCAATGTTTCATTTCTTAACTTGGTTGATGGTCACAGGAATGTTTTCATATTAGTATAAATTACTATAGAGCCAGCAAACTATGACCTGTGGGCTAAATTCTGCCTGCCACATGTTCTTGTAAATAAAGGTTTGTTGGAACACAGCCTCACTCATTTGTTTACATATTATAAACATATGGCTGTTTTTGCACTATAGTGGCAGAGTTCAGTAGTTGTGACAGAGACTGCCGTATGACCACAAAGCCTAAAGTATTTACTATCTTGTCCTTTACAGAAAACATTTGCCAACTCTTGTTTCATACTAATTTGTTAAGCTGTATTTTATATTTAATGTACTTTTTGTAGATGCAGTATATCTCACCAAAAAAAAAAAAGATTAAAAAAGAATGCAGTGTGATAAGTACAATGATGGCAGTATACTCATGTGGACAGGCTTTGGGGTCACGGGGGCAGGGCTTGTAGTCTCATGAGAAGAGCTAGGAGTGTAAGGAAGTACTCTGGGGAGTTGATGCCTGAATGTGTCTTGATGGGTGAATAAGCATCAGTCTTAAGAAAATGACAGAGGAACTTCTAATTTCTGGGAATACAATGGGCTAGGTTACTCGGAATAATACTCCTGCTATAAATCAATGAAAAATAATATATGAAATATTATTAGATATATTAAAAGTACCAAAGAGCTGACAAGATAATAAGGAATTACCAAGACGAACATCTACATGGAAACCTAGACAGTCAAGTGAAGCTCTGTTGTTCCTTCCACCCTGGAAGTCTCTGCCAATCTGCTCAAAATTGAGCTTGGATTTTCTTGGCTTCATAGGACAATGGCAGAAAAATCAACACTTAGGGCATGATCAGGGTGGAGCTGGTCTTAGGGGAGACCCTCCCTCCATAAAGGTGGGACCAACAAAAGGCTATTACTTCAATAAACATCCCATGAGAGAACAGATTATAAGGAAAATTTAATCGATACTGAGCAGAGTATAGGAAATAAAAATTTCCTTAGAGTCATAACCACAAGCCAGCCCTTGTGTGGATTTGCAGTCCATGACCATATCACCCAGTGGTCCAATAATACTCAAGCCTTGAGGTTAGTTTAAACATATCCTGCACTAGTAGTGTCCAAGGCTGCTGACAAAAAAAAGCAAAAAGTTCTCTCTAGAAGAAAGCACTTTCAGCCTAGGGCAGATAAAACTCCAAAGATAATTTTTCAAGAACAGTGGCCAACACATAGCCAAAGCAAACAAGCATGCAGAGTAACCAGGCACCTTGAGTGAGAACTAGTACAGTAGTAGATTAGAGAAACTGAACTGCCAAGATTTCAGATAATCAATTGTCAGATAGAATATATAGCAAATACTTGGTATCTTTTTAAAAAGAAAAGCTCATAAAAATCTAAAAAGTTATGTTTGCAAGAAATACAAAAGTATAAATGTGATATAGCAGATATTAATAATAACCAAGCAGAACTTCTAGAAATGAAAAATACAATAATTGAAGTAGAAACTCAGTAAATGAATTAAACAAAAGAAGAAAAAAATCCATAAAGAGAAATTTAAAGACTTAGAAAATAGACTGAGAGAATCTAACATCCATTTCATCAGAGTTCCAGAAGGAGAGAAGAGAATCAGATGGAAGAAATGTTTGAGGAGATAATAGCTGAAATGTTTTCACAGCTGATGGAAGACACTGATCCACAGATTCCAGAAGCACCACAAATTCCCTAGAAGGGTAAAATATAAGAAATTCACATCTAAGCCCATTGCAGTGAAGCTGAAGAACACTAAAATCAAAGAGAACTTAAAGGAAGACAGAGAAAAAAGACAAACTTCCTTCACAGAAAGAACAGGCTTACAACTGATTATTCGCTGTCAACAATGGAAGCTAGGAGGTGGTGGAATATCTTCAACATGCTTAAGGCAGTAAACACCTATCAAGAATTCTAAAACCAGTGTAAACATCTTTCAAGAAAGTGAGCAAAATGAAGATATTAAAAAAAAAAATTTGAGAGAATTTTCCAAGAGCAGATCTTCAATAAAGATAATTCTAAAAGACAATCTTCAGGTAGAAGGGAAATGATGCCAGATGGGAGTAGTGTGATGAAAGAAGGAACAAAACAAACAACAAAAGAAAATGGAGAATATATTGGTAAACCAAGCAAAATTGGCTGTATAAAAAATATTAACAGTGGGAAGTGGTAAAAAGATAGAATTCAAATAAATGACATCTATATATAAGTAGAAAGGTAAAAGGAATTAAGCATTTTAAAGTTTCTTTTAGGCTAAACAAATCAACTGATTTCGACTTTGGGAAGTTAAATGTTTATGTTGTAATTTCCAGGGTAAGCATTAAAAAAAAAATAGAAGATATTACTTCCAAACTACTAAAGAATAAAATATGGAGTGATGAAAATACTAAATCCAAGAAAGGAGAGAAAATGATTTTTAAATTTATCATGATAGATGATGCTCAACAGATAATGAAACTAGTAACACAGACATCATGATAGGAGGTCACTATTAAATGAAAGGAAAGCAGGCATTCTTTCTCAGCAATTATCAGAGGGAGGCATAAGATAAGATCACAGACAGAATCTCTGTTTCACCACCTACACAAGCATGTGGGGGACTCAACCGCACCTAGCTTCCTCTAAAACATTTGATGACTTCATGGTGTGTGTTTAAACATGTGCATTGTCCAAAGATGCTATAACTCGTATTTGTTGTCCATCCCATCCTTAAAACTAAGTGAATCCATTCTCCAGTGGGGCCCTGACAGCCCCTCGTCCCTTGACCAGCCTGTGGGTTTGCAAAGTCACTTGACCATCAACCTGTATTATGAATATTCCTCTCATTCCCGGCAAAGCTGCTTTATCCAGGAAGAAGAGTTGCCTTTCTTGGGTTTGAGGAACTCTCTTCCTTGTAAAAGACTAATAGTTTTTTCAGCTACACGAGAGCTGAGTTTGGGGGCCATTGTTTAAGCTTTCCTGTGCTGCATTTTGTGATAAATTGAGACTTTTGTTTTGTTTTGTTTTGTTTCCTTGCAGAGGAAATCAAATGCAGCAGAACTCTTTATGGTGGGCTGTATCTGAGGCGGCAAAGGCAACCAACTCAGGAAGTTCAAATGATGTCTCCTAGGATGGGCCCAAACAAAAAAACACCACCCCCATCTAACAAGATAGAAAATATTATGCTGGAACAAAAGATACAAGGAATGGTCCTTTTGAGAAACACAAAACTCATCTCTTCTTAGAGGACGTTTCTCATTAGTCATTCAACAAACATTGCCAGTATCTGTCCACCACTATGCTAGGTACTCCCTGCCTTAAGGAACTCACTTTATAGAGGAGGGACTGCCCAGCACGGGCAATGCTGGATGGGTATGGGAGGGCACTGGGAACACCCACTTAAGCCGGTTGAAGAAGAAGAGGTCTGGGAAGCCTTCCAGGACAAGGGGAGATTAAGCTGAAGTAGTCTGGACACCAGTTAGCTAGGAGAAGATGAGAAGTCCTGAGATTCCAGGCAGTGAGAGCAGCTTGTGCAAAGGCCCTGAGCCATACAAATGTGCAACTCCTCACGGAACTGCAAGTTCTGTGCTTCGGGGAGGTGGGTGAGATGAGGCTAGAGCAGCAGTTGTTCAAATCTGAATAATTTCTGTAAGAATATTTGGAACTATAGGTTTCTCTCTGTGGAGAAGAAAAGAAATCCTCAGGTGTGTGGTCATGGACTTGTCACCATTTTTGGTAAACTGAGGATCCAGAGTACGACAGAAATGTGAACGACCAGGGCACAGATTCAGTTGCAATAAAAATTGGAACTGTATGATCTTGACCTAAATGCTCCACTTCTCTAAGGCCTCAGTTGATCTTACCTACAAAACAATGAACATATCTATTCCACAGATGGATGGACATGAAACTGTTTTGTGAGCAAATGTGATATAATGGTAACAATGATTGCATTAAGGGTCACTGGGTTTACCATTAGTGTTATTACGATCGCAATCTTCATGATTATCATATGAATACCATAATAATCATCACGGCAAGTTTAATGACTAACTTCCCAGCATGATGAGTGATGGAAAGGGAGAAGCACAGAGAAGATGAAGTGAAGGGGGAAAGGAGGGGAAGTGCGGGGACTCCAGACCCCAGAGGCCCCGGGGGTGTAGGCAGAGGGAAGCCAGCATGGAGGGCCGGGAGGAAGGCTGTGGCCATGGCGCTTGGGCTGCAGAAGGGGAAGTGGCTCGTGCGGCAGGCAGATAAATTAAAAAGTGAGTCTGTGAATCAACATTCTGTGACTCTCAGCATATTTCTTGAGCAGTTATGACCACACTCTTTTTATCTGTTTTTAAATAAAATTTCCAGGGCAAGGAAATCCTAAACCGGTGGGTCTATTCAGGTTCCACGGGGCCTTCCAGCACACAGTCAACACGTGAGTTCAAGTGCCGACTAGCGGAAAATAGGAGAGAGTCTGTCTGTATCGTAGCAGAACACAGAATGTATAAAACGTGACTCCATGTGTGTTTTCGACTCCACAGGTTACCTCTCCTTGGTTAGAGCCAACAGCTGACTTAAATCCTGCCACAGAAGCAGACGGAGCCATGTGCGATCTTGGAGGGCAGGGTGGGAGACAGGCCTTCACCCCAATCCCCAAGGAGAGGAAATGTTTCTAGCGCTTCTGGTTCATGCTGCTCCTGTGGAAGGGGTGGGTGCGATGAGCTCAAGAGGTGCCCCCCCATCTCTGGGTGTGGGGTGGGTCCTGGGGAAGGAGAGATGGGAGCAGAGGGGAAGACAGGAAGCAGGAGACAACGACCATTCGTTTAAACCAATCTACGCTCCTGGGACAGCCCACAAGATCTGACTTATTCTGCACCGCAGTTCATGCCAGTGTTTCCCAAGCTCAGTTCCGTGGAACCCCAGTACCCTTTAAGAGGTTCATCCACGGTATCAGTGTCACGCAGAAACAGACAAGTAAGCCAAAAAATGGGGGA
The DNA here is from genome assembly GCF_005190385.1 of Monodon monoceros. Classification (NCBI taxonomy): domain Eukaryota; kingdom Metazoa; phylum Chordata; class Mammalia; order Artiodactyla; family Monodontidae; genus Monodon; species Monodon monoceros. The sequence goes on from NW_021703775.1 coordinate 5,173,782, forward strand.
GGGGTGGGATTCTATAGACAATTAAACTTGGAAACACTAAGTCAAACGGACGGAGTGAAACAGACTTATTTCCCACAGGACCTCTCAGATCCTTTAATATGATAATACATCCGGGAATCACCAAGACAGAGATAGTATTTGGGAGTTTCAATAAAAGAACCTTGGGCTTCCCTGGTGGCGCAGTGGTTGAGAGTCCGCCTGCCGATGTAAGGTAGGTGGGTTCGTGCCCCGGTTCGGGAAGATCCCACCTGCCGCGGAGCGGCTGGGCCCGTGAGCCATGGCCGCTGAGCCTGCGCGTCCGGAGCCTGTGCTCCGCCATGGAAGAGGCCACAAGAGTGAGAGGCCCGCGTACCGCAAAAGAAAAGAACCTTTTTTTTTTTTTTCCTGCAGAACATTAAACCAGAGTCCTCATAATGCCATATTGATAAAACACTGGTGCTCATTATACTGTTAATAATATATCATATTTGAGTATCTGACATGTTGAAGAGAGTTTTTAGGCAGATCTGAAAGTAGTGTGCGTGTATAAATGTCTTTCATGCATGATCCCCCAGAATACTGATTACATATAATATATATATATGAAATAACTGAAATCATTTTATTAATTTATTTTTTTTACTTATTTATTTTTGGCTGCTTTGGGTCTTTGTTGCTGCACATGGGCTTTCTCCAGTTGCGGTGAGCAGGGGCTACTCTTCGTTGCGGTGCGCGGGCTTCTCATTGCAGTGGCTTCTCTTGCTGTGGAGCACAGGCTCTAGGTGCGCGGGCTTCAGTAGTTGTGGCTCGCGGGCTCTAGAGTGTTGGCTCAGTAGTTGTGGCACACAGGCTTAGTTGCTCTGCGGCATGTGGAATCTTCCCAGTCCAGGGCTCATACCCGTGTCCCCTGCATTGGCAGGTGGATTCTTAACCACTGCACCACCAGGGAAGTCCCTGAAATCATTTTTTTCTCTTTTTTTTTTGCGGTACGCGGGCTTCTCACTGTTGTGGCCTCTCCCGATGCAGAGCACAGGCTCCGGACGCGCAGGCTCAGCGGCCATGGCTCACGGGCCCAGCCGCTCCGCGGCCTGCGGGATCCTCCCGGACCGGGGCACGAACCCGTGTCCCCTGCATGGGCAGGCAGACCCTCAACCACCGCGCCACCAGGGAAGCCCCCTGAAATTTTAACAGTTTCTTTTCAAGGGCAGCTGGACATAGGCAGCAGTCACAAGTTTATTGAGCACTTACTATGTGCCAGGTGCCATGCTAAAAGCTTTATCCACTTTCTTTTGGCCTCACAGCTACACTCGGTGGTAGCTACTATAGTGGCCCATTTCACAAATGAGGAAACTGCCACTTAGACCTCCCCCAAGAATGGTTAAGCCTGTGGCCCTGTGCGTGCGGCCACTTATCCACTGTGTGGCTTTGGATATGGTTTCTATGAGCCTTCTTTTCCTCCCTGTAAAATGAGGCAAACAAGAAAATTCAACTCGAGTGGACTTACAGCCTCATGTATGAGACCCTAAGGGTGCTGTGTTCTCCTGCATGTGCAGGGTACCAGGGGAGAAATCTAAATTTTAGTGTGATCTTCTACAGTTAGCCCATGTAATGATTCATTCAGCCCTCTGAGATCATGCCTGGTCTCCTTAGGTAAACAGGATTTATCTCTCAGGTTCATTTCCTTCCCCTGCCTTTCCCCAGGATGGCCCTCAGCCACATGGGGAGGGAGGTGGCTTGTGTGTGGGAGGATCACGTTACGTACAGTTTAGGCCAGGCCACTCTTGAGAATGGCAGAGAGCTAGAAACAGTTGCACAGGGCTGCAGGCGTAAACTGGCAGTGTTCCAGGCAAACCCACCTGACATGGATCCCCTGTCAGGCCTTGCCCTCTTCCCTGGCCGCTGGGACTCAGAGACCATGGCCTTGTCCTCTGGTGGCAGCAAGGCCAATGTCTGCGGCTGGGCATGGTTGGACCTCAGTCACCCTCCGTGGGGACTTGCTCCCTCTCCCTAGTGAGGGCCCCGGAGGTCTGCCTGTATCTCCCCAACGCTCCCTGCCAAGAGTCCACCCTGTGACCCTGAGCTACGTGCCTGCTCTGACAAGGTCCCTAGCTAGACCTTCAACCACTGTCTAATGTGTTCTCTTATACAGAATATTTGGGGGTAGTTCTGTTTTCATTCCTGTGGCTTTGTTAGGGGCAGTGATTGCTGTGGGTACCACCAGGGCAGGTACCATCGCAATGTGTCCTTCCTGAGGTCTCCACAACCCCGAGTATGCATAGCTCATGTAGGTGCTTCATAAATATTCGTTGAGTGATGGCTCAAACCTAGCCGTCCCTCTGCTGAGACGTGATACACTTTGAAATGCTCACCTCCAGGTTGGTGTGTGATCAACCTGCTCCTCCCAGAATCCTCCCTGAGAAGACAAAATACATGACAAGTATTAGAAACGCATCCATTTGCCATAAGGAAATCTGCTCAAAGTAGCTCAAATGTAAAGGTAGCTTGTTGGAGAACACAGAGGAATCCTGCGGAACTCAACTTCAGGAGGGACAGCTGAGCCACCTAGGGACTAGACGGTTCTCACACATCTGCCCTCTCCAGCTCTCCCCACCTGTGTCCACGGCCTCTCACCTCAGCTTCCCTCGGCTCATCTGCTTCCTGGTCAAGGTTCTAAGAAATGTTGCCCAGCTGAGTGGTCTGGGTGAGAGTGGGGTTGCCGGGGGTGGGAATTATCAGAGGCAGGTGGGCGATGGATCTCCCTGGATGGCTCAACTGCACGTAGATGAGGCTGAGAGGCACTGGGCAAGCTTCTAAGCTTCTGGAACAGCGATGACACATGAAAATTATATTTGAGAATGATGATCTTGACAAACTGTTTAGGTCTGGGACTGGCTCTTTGGGGGTCTTAGTGTTAGTAGTTTTTTAACCCAGGTGAAGACATGCTTCTTTTCATCAAACAGACTTTAACAATCTTTTGGCACCTATTGGGATGTTTACCTTTGTTCGGTAACAAAGCATCCAGGCAGATGTCCTTTATAAAGCAGCTCTTGCCTCTCCCTGCTGGGGAATTCCAACTGCGAATTAGCAGGAGGGGGTCGCACAACCAATTGAAAGGCATCTACTATCCTTTAGCCCCTTTCAGAAAGATAAGTCAAACATCGACTTTGTCTGGGGATGCTTTAGTGAAATTCATTTCATGGTGAGGATATCATGAGATAATTCCATGCAGAGCAGTGGGGACCAAGCAGCTGTCAGAGTATGTTTTTACCAAAGAAATAATATAAACTGTTAGGAAAGATGAAGGTTCATCACGCCAGAAAGTCAGCTCATGCTACCATTTTTAAACTGCCTTAAAAAATTAATTCCTCCATGCTCATGAAAACCTTTAAAATAGTATTTCCAGAAGCCCAAAGTAATTACTTAATGTGCCTTTGCCCATTCTCTTGGAAAGTTATTAAATGAATCAGGGTATGATTTATGATTTTGCACACAATCATGATTTGGACAAGTGCCTTTTGAGGTTATGTGACAGCCTAAAAAGAGGACTTATTAAATTCCTACTGTTCCTTTGCAAACAAGGAAACCACTTTCCATTTTTGTTTTCGCTTGGTTTTCTATGAGACTTCCAGAAAAAAAAATCCCACTTTTAATGTAACAAAAGAGTTCAACCGTGTTACTCTACAAGCATTCAGTGATGAATGAAGCCTGTTCCTTCTTATTCCACACATTCTCAGAGTTCCCTGTAGATAATACTGTCCGTCACATAGCATGTGGCCCGCCTTTCGCGTGACCTCTGCGAAATGGGAGGAAGGAAAACCGTGGATCGGTGGAAAACAAGCTGTGCAGAAGTGGTACATCCCTGCGATGCTCCAAATCATGGATTTCAGATCAGGAAATGGCAGAGATGTGCTTGATGGGAAGCTGGATTTGCCCATCACTCACATGCCTGTAAATGTCGTGTCCCCATCAATTTCAACTAGAACGTGAGCCAGACACTCAGAAGGCAAATCTAGACCAAGGAAAATTTTAACATATGACAGTGACTTGGAATCTCTCCAATGAGATCGTTTTGCTCCGGCATAGTTTGAAAGTCTCCATGCCTTATTAGTTTAGAGCCCAGTGATCTTAAAAGGTCTCTTTGAAGCGAAAGTGGAACATACAGTTGTCTGTTCTCTATAATTCTCTGTGCATACAGATGCTAACTACATTCTACATTCTTGACTAGATGCATTAGACTCATTAGCTGTATTTTAAAAAATACATCTATTGCCTGGAGACACCTGGTACATCCACAGAAAGTGAATAATTGCAAGGATTGAATGAAATTAAGCACCCCGGATCAGAGATGGTTTTGTGTGAGGATAAGGCACAGCTGGTGTCCTTTTAAAAGGTGAAATGAGGCTAATTGGATAATCCAGAAACCAAGTAGACTGAAGTAGGCAAAAGAAATTGATGTTCAGCTAAAAGAGATATATTCTCTGGAAGAGGGAGAAAAAGCTTTGTGTGTGCACAAAATGTGACATCAGGAATTGGAAATCTTTTGATATAAACTTTAAGATTTCTTTTCCCTTGTAATGATATAGGACCTTTTGAGTGAAGACGCTGAATGTGAATTAGAGGGAGGCTGGACTTTTCAGGTACAAAAGAGCATATACCTGTGTCTGGCTGTCTCATGAAAATTCTTGTTATGTCAGTTGCAATGAAACATTCTTTGAAAAGAAAATGGATTTTATACCTAATTCTAGTTAGTAGTCTACGTGGCTATATGCTCAACCCAAAAGAAAGCCTTAATTATGCTGCTAGTAAAAGAATCACGTGCAGAGGTAAACGTCCAGCACATCAGGAAGGCAGAAGTTGTGAATAAATCTAAGAGTGTTATTGTGCTAGTATGTACCTACTCGGAGGCTGCATCTGTAAGAGGGCTGGTTAAACTAGGGACACCAGCTGTTACCTGCTAGGGATGAAATTAACCAGTCCTTCAGGTGGACGGTGTGAAATTGACCCAGTGGCCTCATTTTTATAGTCCTCTAACCACCAGACCCCAAGAGCTCTGGAGCAAGGTGAGGTAATGTTTGCGTTTCATAGCATCTTATATTTGATGCAGTAAACAGCAGAGAGACCAGTGGTCAGCCAGAGGGTCCTGGTGTCCCATTGTATTTCCAGGGTCTGTCCCAGTGCCTGGTGCTGACTGGGGCTCAGTAAACATGCAAATGTTACGTAATCAGCAGTGACATAACAGGACCACAAGTTGGCCTTAAATAACGGTAAGCTCTTCTCTTGTTTATTTCCAATCCCTGTGGAAATGGGTAGGCATCTTGGGGAGTTTCTTGGGTGGCAGGGAGTTGCTGCAGTACCAGCAAGAGGGATGGAACGAGCCATGCTTTCGGCTTCCACAGGCTACTGAGAAGGATGCCCACTGCTGGGGGGTGAGCACTCAGGCCAAAGCAAAGCCCATGAAGGGGCCTCACAGGGCTTCTGCCCAAGGCCCTGAGGATCCTGCCACCTCTTCTAGAAACAACCAGAGAAGGGCTGGTCTCAAGAGAGCTGCCTTGGAGGACCTGCCGTATCATTTTACCTTGTGGCCTCCTTTCTCCATCACTGCGGGTCCTCCATCACTGTGGCCTTTCTGCTTTCCCCAGCAGAGTCTCCTGGCACTGCCTGAAACTGGCTGCTGCTAACCCGTTTCTTACCCACGCAGTTGGCGTCCCATGCTTGCCGGGTATGAAGGAGTCTCTCCAGACATCGTTACCCTCGGTTCCTGGCTTGAGAGGGGCTGACGTGGGGTCAGCCGTCCCCTACTGGATGGCTTTTTAAAGCAGCCAGCCCTAAAATATAGGACATTCAGCTGAGAAGAGAAATAGGGCAGACAGCAGCTGCCATCACTTGTTAATTACAAGTCCTTCCCAAGTATCCGCCCATCCCACCACTACCCGCCCCCAGAAAAACCTCCCCAAGTTTCAGGACCAGGGTGATCCCTGGCACAGCTCCCCAAAGGAGAGCCAGGTACCATCTAGGGTTGGCTCCAGTGACCTGTCAAAACTCAAGCCTCAGGCCCTGCAGTGAACATCCTGTGTTGTCTCCTCTGGGACTGCCCTTGGAGCCTAACCCCCGATGCCCTGATGCTGGGGTGGACCTCTGGGGTCCTCCCTGACAACTACATCCCAGTGCTGTCACATGGAAGGCAGAAGTGGTTGTCAAATGTGCATGTGGTGTTATTGGTGGTGGCTGGATTTTTGTTTTGTTCTGAGATTTTTTTAAATTTTGGTAAAATACACATAGAACATAAAATTTGAGATTTTAACCATTTTTAAGTGTACAATTCAGTGGCATTAAGTACTTTTACATCGTGATGCAACTATTGCCACTATTAATCTCCAGAACTTTTTCATCATCCCCAACTGAAACTCTGTACCCATTAAACAACTCTCCATTCTCTCCTCCCCCTGCCCCTGGTAACCACCATTCCTTCTGCCTCTATGAGTTTGACAATCCTGGGTACCGCATATAACGGAATCATCCTTTTGTATCTGGCTTGCTGCACTTAGCATAATGTCTTTGAGGTTGCATGTTGCAGTCTGTATCAGATTATCAGAATTTCCTTCCTTCCTAAGAGTGGATAATAATCCATTGTGTGTATCTACCACATTTTGTCTATCCAGACATTGGTTGATGGACAAGTGGGTTGCTTTCATCTTTTGGTTATTGTGACTAATGCTGCTATGAACATGTGGGTACAAATTACAAGTATCTATTCAAGTCCCGGCTTTCAATTCTTTAGGGTACATACCCAGAAGTGGAATTGGTGGATCGTATGGTAATTCTATTTTAAATTTTTTTAGAAACTGCCTGTTTTTATAGCAGCTGCACCATTTTACGTTCCCACCAGCAATGAACACCATTCCAATTTCTTCACATCCTCATCAACACTTACTTTTTTGTTTTTCTTTTTCTTCCAACTTTATTGACCCATAATTAACATACAGCACTGTATAACTTTGTGTCCAGCGTAATGACTTGACTTATGTACATCATGAAATGATGACCACAAATTTAGTGAGTATCCATCATCTTATACAGATAACAAAATTAAAGAAATGGAAAAAAAAACCTTTTTCCTTGTGATGAGAACTCTTTGGATTTGCTGTCTTAACTTTCATATATAACGAAGAGCAGTGTTAATTATATTAATCATGTTGTACATTACATCCCTAGTACTTATTTGTCTTATAACTGGAAACTTGTACCTTTTGACCACCTTCATCCAGTCCCCACCCCTCCACCGCCAGCCTCTGGGAACCACAACTCTGATTTACGAGTTTGTTTGTTCGTTTTTGAAGTATAATTGACTTTGAAGTATAATATAATTGTTAAGTATAACATAACAGCACTATGTTAGTTCCTGGTACAAAACATAGTGATTCGATATTTCTATACATTTCAAAATGATCACCATGATAAGCCCAACTACCATCTGTCAGCATACAAAGATATTACATAACTATCGACCACATTCCCCACACTACATTTCATACCCATAAAGTTCCAGTTATTTTGTAACTGGAACTTTGTACCTCTTAATCCCCCTCACTTATTTCTCTCCTCCCCCCAGTGCCCTTCCCTCTGGCAAGCACCCATTTGTTCTCTGTATCTATGACTGTTTCTGTTTAGTTGTGTTTGTTCATTTGTTTTTAGATTCCATATACAAGCAAAATCATACAGTATTTCTTTGTCTGACTTATGTCACTTAGCATAACACCCTTAGGTCCATCCACGTTGTCGCAAGATTTAATTTTCATGGCAGAGTAATAGTCCACTGTATAGATTCCACATCTTCTTTATCATTACTCTTTAAAAAAAAATGGCAACCTCAATGAACGTGGAATGGTATCTCATTGTGGTTTTGATCTGCATTTCCCTAATGACTAATGACATTGAGCATCTTTTCATGTGCTTATTGGCTGTTTGTATGTCTTCTTCAGGCGAACACCTTCATTCAAGTCCCTCACCCAAATTTTAAGTGGGCTGTTGTTGTTCAGTTGTCGAATGTGTTGTTGTTGTTTTTTAACATCTTTATTGGAGTATAACTGCTTTACAATGGTGTGTTAGTTTCTGCTTTACAACAAAGTGAATCAGTTATACATATGTCCCCATATCTCTTCCCTCTTGCATCTCCCTCCCTCCCACCCGTGTTTTTAATCTAGATGAAGAAATCCTTACCAGAGGCTCTCAACCAGTCAGCAGTCCAAGTAACAGTGGCCGGACTGAGCTCGTGCTCACGCCACTTGCCCTATGTTTACCAGCTGCCTAATACGTAGAACAATCACACATACCGCGCCAGAGAAGGGCGGTTAGGAGAGAATAAGCAGCTCAGTCTCACAGCAACGTATTAACTAAATAGGTCTTGAAGGCAAGGACCACCAAGGCCAGGCTGCAGACCTGGGGACTCATCTAGGGCAGGAGCTCTCACCCTGGCTCAGCCTCTCAAAAGTCCTGACCCAGCCACGCTGAAACTCCCAAGACCAGTGGGTCTCACCACCGGGCGCACGTTAGCATCACTAACCTCCAGGGCAGCTTATAAAACACGGGGTTTGGGACTTCCCTGGTGGTTCAGTGGTTAGGCCTCCGTGCTCCCAATTTAGGCGGCCCGGGTTGGATCCCTGGTCGAGGAACTAGATCCCGCATGCCGCAACTAAGACCCAGTGCAGCCAAATAAATAATTTTTTTTTAAAAATCAGGTTTGTATAGGCCAAACCCCTCAGACCTCAGACCCTCTAGGGGTGGCGCTGGGGCAGTGATGTTTTTGAAAGGTGCCCAAGTGATTCCAAAGGGCAGTCAGGTTGACGACCACCGCTCACCAAACACCGTGACCTGACTTAAAATGTGTGCGTCCATTGGTTTTTCTTTGTTGTTTCCCTGTTGGATTGCTTGTAAGAGCGGCACTTGTGTTTCTGTCCTATGAGCTTTTGATCCTGTAAGAGAGGACGCCGCCTCTCAAACCCGCACAGCAGGTGCAGGGCGTGGCCCGACGCCATCCCGAGGCCCGCGTGGCCCCCAGGCTGCCCCGCACGCGCCCTAGCTCCGCCCCCAAACGAGCTCTCCCGCCCTCCTCCGACCCCACGCCGCCACGTGGCCCTGCCCCGCCCCGCTCACGTTCCCGGCCGGTCCCCTAAGTCCCCATGCGCCCCCCCTAGGCCCCCGCGCGCCCCGCTCTAAAGTAAACACCCAGGAGCGGCGGCGGCCGGACGGTGCGGTGACTCCGCCCGCTCGCAGCCTCGGTGCCGCGGGCGGGTCTGGCCATGGCCGAGGGCGTGCCGGCCTCCGCATCGGGCGGCGCGGGCTGCTGGGGCGCGGCCGGGCCTACACGGCGGCATCATCCAGTGGTGAGCGGGACCGCGTCGGGACCGGGACCGCCCCGGAGGATGGGAGGGGCGAGGGGGGCGAGGAAAGGGAGCGTGGCTCGCATGGCTGCTGTCCCCAGGACCTCGGACCAAGTGCCAGGGGCGACCGCCTGCGCCCCCGGGGCCCTGGTAAAAGGCTCAAAAGGACAGCCGTTCACACGCAGGACCAGCGCTTCTTCATGCTGGCTGGGATGGGACTGGACACGCACACACACGCACACACGATGGGGCAGTGTGGGTTTCCCACCTTGGGGCCTCCCCTGTTGGTCACGCTTCCCGTGGGAAGCAATCCAGCCTGCCCTCCACCGGGGGGCTTGTTGGTGGGCCTGGGTTTACATATACATCTGAAAGCACGAGGGCTAGGCCAGGAGAGGAAATGTTTTCTCTCAGTGTGCGATCCAGAATGGGATGTTTCCTAACTTAAAGCAAAGCAGTTTTTAGCTCTAACAATGCATTCCACATTTGAGAAATTCACTTCTGGCCATTTAAATAGAGGAAGAAAAAGCTGGAAAGAAAACTATCTTCAGCCCTTGGGACTGATGAACTCATGGGTTTGTAGCGCTTCATAAATAGGAAAATAATTGAAACCAGTCCTAAAACATTCGTTTTAGAAGGTGAATAACTAGTAGATAGCTGATTACTTTGTTTTTTAAGTTTTAAGGAGTATTTCTCAAGAAAGAAATACTTTCTGGAAAAGTTCAATGAGTGAAATAGAAAAATGAAGGGGAGTGTTCGTGATTAGAACCCAAAAAGACCTAAATGGTCACCCCTTTCCTCCAAAAGAAAATTTTTGATGTATTTTCCCTTGCGTAAGAGAAAAAAATCAAAAGAATAAATATTTTTAAATAATTCTAAAAATATTTTTTTAAAAAAACAAAAAACCACAGCACACACAGTGTTTTCAGAGTGTTGCACAGCAGGGCTCTATTTCTTTCACACTTAGACCCCTCAGCATATCTGCACCTTCAAGTTTCAGGTCAGCATTTAGTAAATTAGAGTTTCTAGGACTTGAATAAGTCGAGAGACTCGAAAGAATGGTTAGGGTTTCAGAAAATACCTAGATGTTCTCCTCAGGTCATTTGTGAACTGACGGTGCAGGCTGCCCGCAAAGCAGATGCCCTAAATCACTTAGGATGGTACTCAAGTCCTGTGTCACAAACTCCTGTCCCTGCAGGCCTCGGACCCAGGGGGCCAGGTTATGCTCTTCAGGTGGGGTGAGGCGGGGCCATGGAAGTGAGGAGGGGCAGTTTCCCTTGGAAGACTGCTCTTTAGGCGTCCCATCTATGAGGTGCGATGCTTGAGAGGTCATTGTGCAACCCACCTGGGTCCCTGGACTCTTTAATCAATAGAAGTTGATAAGACTCCAGAAGAGGAATTCAGGCAAGGCTTTATTGGGACTCGCGCTACAGCAAGAGGGAGCGAAAACAAGTAACAGGTCCCCTTTTTTGCTCTCCGAGGAGGGCGGACTGTCGGGCTGGGGGGGCGGGGCTTAGGTGGCGTGCCCACCCCTTTGGTGGTGCCGTGCGCAGGGATCATGTGCAGGACCCTGCTTTTGCTCCCAGCTCCTCAGAAGTGGCAGTTGGGTTTTGGCGGTTTTGAATCTTCTTGTTCATAATTTGCCCCAGCTGCATGTGCATGCAGTTACGTGTAGTCCCTTATGTCAATAGTTTCTTTGTATTCTGATGCTCTGGGAGACGTTTGTCTGGGGCAAACACTCTGGTAAAGGGTCCCAGGTCCCAGCCTGTCTCAGTTGGTGCTGGTGGTTTGAACATTGGCATTAAAAACACAACTGCAACCACTCCACGCTGGTTAGGATGGCCATTATCTGGTTAGGATGGCCATTATCAAACAAACAAAAATAGAAGATAACGAGTGTTTGTGAGGATGTGAAGAAATTAGAACCCTCGTGCACTCTTGGTGGGAACGTAAATTGGTGTAGCCACTGTGGAAAATAGATTAGTGGTTCCTCAAAAAATTGAAAATGGAACCACCATGTGATCCAGCAATTCCCCCTCTGGGCATATGCCCCAAAGACTTGAAAGCAAGGATTGGAACAGATATTCGCATCCCCATGTTCAGAGCAGCGTTATGCACAATAGCCAAAGATGGAAGTAACCCAAGTGTCCTTCAGCAGATGAATGGATAAACAAAATGTGGTCTATACGTACAATGCACTATTATTCAGATATAAAAAGGAAGGAAATTGTGATACAGACTGCAACATGGACGAACCTTGAAGACATTATGCGAAATGAAATGAGCCGGTCACAGAAGGACAAATAGTATGTGATTTCACTTATACGAGGCACCAAGAGGAGTCAGCTTCATAGAGACAGAAAGGAGAGTGGTGGTTGCTGGGGGCTGGGGGAGAGGGAACAGGGAGTAGCGTTTCTGGCTGGTACAGAGTTTCAGTTTTGCGAGACAACCAGAATTCTTTGGATGGATGGTGATGCACCAGCAATTGCACAACAGTGAGAAGGTACTTAATGCCACCGAACTCTGCATTTAAAAATGGTGCATTTTACGTTACGTATATTTTACCAGAATTAAAACATGAACAATTTTTAAAAAACCAAACACAGCAGAGCCCCTCGGTTTGTAACAGAGCTAGGCGTCCTGGAAGGTGTTAGAAGATGGCCAAGGAGACCAGCTTCCTGGAAGAGTGGCAGTGTGTACCGGCGAGTGAGGTGTCCAGGTGCCCAGAAACAGCTCAGGCTTCTGAGTGAAAGCCCAGGGAGGGGCTGATTGTTGTCACGTGAAAGAAACGCTCAGTTTTTAGCATATTCATTGTTTCATCTCCCAGTCAGTCCTGGTTGGGCTTCCAGTGTTCCTTAGAGACTTCAGTGCCTCTGCCACCAACTTGTGATAAGTTCTCCAAGGAGAAAGAAAGGTCCCGCCTCTGGAAACCGAAGTACTAAAAGTTTTCTGTTTCACGGACAGGAAGGATTGTAGAAATGGGGAGAGAAGTGGTCAGACCTCTGAGGAGCACAGAAGGATGAAGTGACCTGATTTCCTCTGCTGCTGGTACAGATCCGGCAGGTCGGACAGGTGGGACCCCTGGCTCAGACCTCAGGCAAAAAATCTAAATGTCACCTAAACCCTACGCACGCGGAGCCTGGCTGTAGACCAAGTAACTGTCTCCTGCATATAAATACGGCTTTCAGATTTCTGCAGACTCTTGTGGTTCATAAGGTGGAAATTTACTTTGAAAGGTACAGAATTCATAATAGCCTTTGATCAGGCTGAATCAAAGGGTACAGTCACTCCCAGTGTTACATTTTTCTTTATGAGGAAAAGGAGCCCTCAGAAATGTGAGAGCTGCAGGACCCGGTGTGGGTGCTCTGAAGTTGGCAATGATCAGATTGTCCATCACTGAAAACGAGGAGAGCGTCATGAGGTTCTCAAGATCTTAGCTGTCAGCTTCGTCTCATGGTGAGACCTGGGGAAGGTGATCATGCACCCAAGCAAGGAACTGAGCGATCTGATCGACTCCAGCCTTGGACAGGCTTTATAATCATGTATCGCCAAAAACCGTATTGGTGGCTCCGTGTGAAAGCAAGCCTTGGCCCGTCTCACCTGCCAGGAGTCCTGGCCAGCCCTACTGGCTGCATATCCTCATCGCGCCCCCCACCGGACCCACGTGTAGTTCAAAGTCAGGCTCACCTGCAGTAGGTGCTTCTGTGCTGCCGGTCTGCCAACGTGGACGCCTTTCTTGCTTCCATTCAGGATTTTGGAGGTGGACGTAAAAATGATAACAGTAAGAGCCACCGTGTGCCAGCCAGTGTACCAGCCACATCCCATGCCTGGATTTCTCATCACAAAAACTCCAAGAGACGTCTCAGAGTCAGAACCTACACCTGGGTCTGTGAGCTTTGAAGCCCTGGGTCAGAGTCACGGTCGTAAGTTCCTCTGGGCGTGGAGACTAAATGCAAAAGCACGTACTCTTTAAGCCGAAGTAAAGGCACCATCTGAACATAGACGCTCTTACAGGACCTTCCACTTGTCCACTTAGTTTGTGCTGCCTCCTCCCACGGGCCATCCATGAGATCTGGCTGTGAACTTTGGGGAGAAGATGAAAGGCCCTGGGCTGAATCTCCTGGAGCAGCCAAAGTACCAAGCATTGGCGCTGGGCTCGCAACCAGGAGGCAGCCCTTTCTCTGAGTGTGGGCGGAGAAAAGACTCTGGTCCTGGACCTTGGTGGGATATCACTGATGGTGTAATTTGGTCTTAATTGTCCACTCAGGTGGCCGTCAGACTCAGCAGTGTCATTTTGAAATAGGAGGACAAGAGGCCCAGAGCACATGAATTTCAGTGACAAGGAAGAACAACTGGCAAAAGTTTATACCCAAGCTCATTTTGGAGAGTATTTTGCGCATTTCTTTTTTAAGGAGACCGTTCCATGGCTACGCCGGAAGTAGCCACGAATAAACAAAAGTGAGCTTGTACTTAATGTTGGTCACGTTTTGCTGCCCCTCCCCAAACTTAGCCAGTGTTTCCCTGTGACACTTCGCATGCCGGTTTTTTATATGTCAGCAAATGTCTTAATAAAATAAATATCGATATCTCACGGATCTGTGAATTTGCCACTGTCCCACACACCACCAGTGACATTACCCCGTGTTCAACCGTGAAGCAAATAATTGGTGTCCCAGCAGCTGTAATTAATCCATTGTGAGGTGTCCAAAGTGTCAGGTTCCCACCCTGATGCTACGGGAGAGTCTCAGAAAATGCCCTCCTTGGGCTTGGACTGGGTTGAATGGTGCCCCCCCCCCCACAAATGCATGTCTGTGTGGAATATCAGAACGTGACTTTGTTTGGAAATAGGGTCTTTGCAGATGTAACCAGTTAAGAGGAGGCCCCACTGGATTAGGGTGGGCCCTAAATCCAGTGATGGCCGTCCTTATAAGAAGAGACGAGGAGGGACCTCCCTGGTGGCTCAGTGTTCAGAATCCGCCTGCCAGTACAGGGGACATGGGTTCAAGCCCTGGTCCGGGAAGATCCCACATGCCGTGGAGCAACTAAGCCTGTGCGCCACAACTACTGAGCCCGTGTTCTAGAGCCCAGAAGCCACAACTACTGAGCCCACGTGCCACAACTACTGAAGCCCACGCGCCTAGAGCCCGTGCTCCGCAACAAGAGAAGCCACCGCACCACAACAGCGAGTAGCCCCCGCTCGCTGCAACTAGAGAAAGCCCGCGCGCAGCAAGGAAGACCCAACGCAGCCAAAAAAAAAAAAAAGAAGAGGTGAGGAGACAGCCAGGTGAAGGCGAGGGCACTAGAGTGATGCGTCTACAAGACAAGGAGTGCCAAGGGTTTCTGGCAGCCACCGGCAGCCAGGAGGAAAGCATGGAGCACACGCTTCCTCAGCGCTTCTGGAAGGAACCAACCTGGCTGACACCTTGATTTGGACTTTCAGCTTCCAGAACTGTGACAGAATATATTTCTGTTGCTTTAAGCCACCTGGCCTATGGTAATTGGTTACCTGAGGAAACCAATACAGGGCCACAGCTTCCCCTCACCCCGCCGTCCACCATATGTTGACTTTTCCTCCTTCCAGGAAGCAGTTGGGGTTAACAACTGTGGTCTCTTGCTCTCGAGGAAAGTAAATGTAGGCCTCAGCCTGCCTCAGCCCAGAAAATAAGCTGTAGGTCATCAGTAAGAAAGGAGGAGATGCATTGTTGGTAAATTCCCTGCTAAAGAATTCTTCATAGTTTAAAAACTATGCTGGCTTGCTTTATGTATTTCTTTAAAAGAATGAGGAGAAACCTGCCAGTCTGTCCCCAACCAGAAAAGGGAAGGCTGTGACTGGGTGTCAGTGTGGACCACACCTTCTGAGCCCAGTCACCGGCACTACCTGCTCCCTCACTCCCATCCTGCTGCTGGAACAGGCACCTGGAGGTCCCCTCGGGGCTGGACTGTGGGCTGTGAGCCACGGGCACAGCCCCTCGTTGCCAGGGGACCCCACCTGCCCCGGGGCCCAGGAACATTTGGGCCATTGAAGGTCCCACCCCGAGCAGGGCCCTGGGGGCTGCAGATCACATCTGAACGCTTCCAAGCTCTGCACCCAACAGGAAGTAAAGGGCAGGGAGGGTGGCCTGCCTCTCTGTCCCTTGGTGTCTTCCATCTTCCATCTCATTACAATTTAAAGAATCAAAATGTAGGGGCCCCGCCCTAGATCAATCGGGTTTAACAGTCGTGCAAATGACTGCTTCGGGGGTGGGGGGAGGGGGGAGGAGCTGTGCACGCCTGTCCTGGGCCCCAGGAAGCCACACGGGCTCCAGCTGTCACCTGCAGGGGTGATCGACTCTACAAGGGGTGGGGGTGGGGCATTGTTTTGTGTTTTAGCGAGTAAATCTCTGCGTCACAGTGAGAGACCTTGGCTGCCACCTTTACAAAGTTACACGAGGCAGCGTCTGCTGAGCCTAGCAATTTGGGCTTCTTTCTAATATGCCTGCACGCCAGAAAGGTTGGAAAACAACAACAAAACCTCACCACAGCCTAAATCAATATTCCTAACTCTGGCCTGAGCACATTACAGATGCCAATGGGTGAGACTTTGCATTCGATAAAGTAAGCGTATTTCATTTTGTTGGGTCCCTTGCCTGCGTCTGCCCCTCATCAAAGTGTCCCACTCTAGAAAAACTGAGGCCAACCTTCTCTTCCCGCTCTTCTTCCTCCCCGCCCCCAGGTTGGTTGACACCTTCTGCATCTGCGAAGGGTACAGTGTGTGTGCCTCGCTGCCTCATGTATGAGATTTACATGGAGACCTGCAGGCAAAATGTTCAGAACCAAGTCAACCCAGCCACGTTTGGGAAGGTAGGTTGTGAAGATAAAAATACATGTCCACTGAGTAAAAAAAGCATGCAAGTTAATGATGAGGAAATGCTGGGATTTATTTGGGTCCGATGGCTTCCCAGTGGATATAACTGGCTTCACCCTGGGAACCAGCCTGAGGGCTAACATACGTCCTCATCTCCATCTGAAAGCCATTCCGTCCTTTGTCCATACTTCATAGTGAGGGGCCAGGAAAGTTCAAGGGTGGGGTGGCATTCACCCAAGAGAATGCAGCTATGGCAGCCTCAGATACCCCCAATTCTCAACCAGCTTGCTGGGCCATTATTCCCCGCATAGAAATGCCACAGCTCAGGACCCCACAAGCTCAAAGAGCCACTTAGTGGTGTCAGACAGCTTATGCTTCCCACAATTCGGTTGTTCCTAGAGAACTCACGGGCACTCAAATGTTTCCTCTGGAGGTTAAGAACTCTGTCAGGGGTTTGTTTAGACCACACACAAAAAAACAAACATTAGCACAAGGATGGCCTATCTGAGACCCTGCACATCTAACGTATTTATTGAGCAGCTGCTATGTGCCGGCACTGTTTTAGGTGCTGAGTGTACAACAGTGAACAGAACAGAGAAAAATTCCTGCCTTTACTACATTTATTATATTATAGTTGAGGGAGATAAAGAAGATAAAATATATAGTCTCTTAGGTGGTATAAATGCTAAATGGAGCAGAAGGAGGAAAGGACCGTGTGTGTGTTTTAGGGGAGGACTTGTAATTTGAGGGAAGGCAAACAGGGAAGGCCTCCCTGAGAAGTAACATTTGAGTCCAGATTTCCAAAAGATGAGGCAGTGAGTATGGGGCTATATGAGCAAAGAGAAGTGCAGACAGAGCCAGCGCAAAGGTCCTGAGGCAGGAGGGGGCTCAAGTAGCAAGGAGGCTGCAGTGGCTGGAGGGCAGAGACCAGGGAGAGACAACTCAGGGAGGTGGGAGGAGCCAGGCGTGCAGGGAGTGGACAGGGATGCAGCAGCGGATGTCGTGAGAAGGAGTCAAAATCTGGGTGTATTTGGAAGACAGAGCCAATAGGATTTGCTGATGGAAAGAATTAATAGAATCACGGGGCTTAATTGTTATTAAATTAACAATAATAACTTTCAATCGTATATTGCATCCTATTTATTTTCAATCCGGTTTTCAGGAATAGACAGACAAGTTAAAAGGAGAATTTTTTTAAGGGGATATCTCATTTAATCCAACTGCAAGAAGTTGGAGTGGGCCTCATAGAATTTAGTCCAGTACTACCCAGTAAAAATGTAATAGGAGCCATAGATACAATTTTAAATATTCTAGATCCTCATTTTTAAAGTTTTTTTAGGGTGAAATTAATTTTTTATAACTTTTAAATTCAACCCAAAATATTCAAAATACTGTCGTTCAACATGGAATCAGTATTTAAAAATGAACGCGTTGTTTTTTGCATTCTCTTCTTCGTGCTAGATCTCAAAACTCTGACACATCATTTCACATGTACAGCCCGTCTCAGTTCACATGTACAGCCCGTCTCAGTTCACATGTACAGCCCGTCTCAGTTCACATGTGCAGCCCGTCTCAGTTCGGACCAGCCACATTTCAAGTGCTCAGTGGCCGCGTGTGGCTGGTGGGTCCCCTCTGAGACAGCCCATGAGTAGATTACGTCACCAGGCATCTCCTGTCTCTCCCTCTGGTGTATCCGTATGTAAACCACTGGGACGCTGCTTCTCCGCACTGGGCCGCTCCAGGCCCCTTCCCAGAAGCCAGCTTCTGCCACCACTTCACAGCTTCCCAAGGTGGCTGCTTGTCCTGTGATTCCCGTGATGCTGTCCGTGACCACCTGCCCCAGGGTCCCACACTGTAATGGTCTTTAGGCGAGAGAGGCCCACAGGGAGGACAGGTGGGTGGGAGGAAACAGTTGGCATCTTTGAGGCTTTGTCTTGTGTCACAGCCATCAGCAGAGGCTGGTAGCATTAGAAGTCAAGGAGCAAACCAGGAGTGATAACGGTGGAGGGTCCCACAGCCGGTTACAGTGCTTGGGCAGCAAATCTGGTCTCCTTCTTTACGGGTCAGTCCTCTTTCCACCTGCTGTTCCCTCAAAAATATCCTGGACTTCCAAGAGAACTTGGAGGTCACTGGTCCAACTCCACATCCAATGCAAGAGCCCTTCAAAAGCACCTCTGGCTGGGAGCTTTTATGAGAACAAAATGCCCTCTCTGGACAGAGACAGCCATGGGGGCTCGGAGCTGGGAGTGGGCAATGCGTTTCTGCAACAAGGAAGCTGCTCTTCCTCTGGGCAGACGCGATCCCTCCCCAGGACCCATGCTTGGCAAGCAGAGCACAGGCGGATGGAAAGCCACCCGACTCCTTGCAGGCCTGGGGACAGCTCACAGCCTGCAGGATCAGACCCCTGCAGGGGCCACCTGGCCGGTGCTGAAATGACCTGGGGGACAAGCCAGCTCACGGCCGCAGAGATTCCAGTTCAACCTCTCCCTCCCATCTTTCCTTCCTTCCTCTTGCTCCCTCTTTCTCCGTGGTCCTCAGTGGACAGAATGGAATTGGTTCATGACACGCTCTTACCTTCGGTCCACTCACAGCCTGATTCCCTCTGGTTCTTTCGTTCGTTGCGGAGCACAGGCTCTGGACGCGCAGGCTCAGCGGCCATGGCTCACGGGCCCAGCCGCTCCGCGGCATGTGGGATCTTCCCGGACCGGGGCATGAACCCATGTCCCCTGCAGCGGCAGGCGGACTCTCAACCACTGCGCCACCAGGGAAGCCCTCTTTCGTTCTTTTTAACAATGTTATAAGCATCTTTGAACCCATCGCCCCGTATGAACCATATGGCCAGATCCCTGTATCCATCTCCCTGCCTTCCCCGCTGGTGGGAACCATCAACCCCTTCATCGTTATCTTTCCTTTTTAAAAAGAGTTTTAGTGCATTTGTATGTCTTTCTGTTTTTGTTTTCTTTTTTTTGACCTTTGACCCCCTTCACCCATTTTGACCACCCCCATCCCTGACCTCTGGTAACCATCAATCTGTTCTCTGTTTCAGTGAGATTGGTGGTTTTGTTTTACTGTTGTTTTCTACATTGCATATATAAGCAAGATCATACCATCTTTGGCTTTCTCTGTCTGACTTATTTTATATAATGTATTTCTTTTAAAAGCCCATTTTTTATTTTTGTGGCTTAACTTTTTAAAAAGGAGGGTCATGTTATATGTCATCTTTTGGGACTTTTTCCACTTATTATTATATCAAGATTCCTCTACATTCATTTGACTGTTGTGTAGTAGTTCAGTTTACCTACCTTCTCTCCCTTTGATGAGCATTTGGGTCGTTTCCCAGTTTTGCTGTCGTGAACATTCACGTGTGTATCTCCTGCTATGCACGTGGAGATGTTCTCTTGGGCGTGTGTGTCCGGGGGTGAACTTGCAGGCTGACGGGCTGTGTGACTATGACGTCTGCAGAGGGGACCAGATCGTTTTCTGAAATGATGGCTTCTCTTGCCCTCCCACCGACAATTCTGTAGATTCCAATGATGTTTCCAAAACACTGCCATTTTTAGACCCATTTCTCTAGCCGCAGTCATCATCCCTGAAACGCAGTCATTGGTGGAAGCTCTGCACTTTGGATAATCATAAAATAAGTAGAATCTTCTAATACGGCAGTTGCTCAAATATCGGAAAGAATTGTTTAAACCTTTGTGTCTTCCCTTCTTCATCGAATACTCTTCGGTCCCAAATTTTTACTTCCCTGACTACGTGTTTCGTTTTGACTTCAATTTATTGGTGTTTCTCTTCAAAGGTAGGTTCCCCAAGGGTACAACCCCGTGTCTCAGGAGGGCTCAGAAGACGGGGCTTTTATTTCTCTTTTTTAACTTTTTGGGCTACTGTTCGCTTTCATGCTTCCATGCCACTCTGCTGGTTTCATTTTCAGCTTGTGATCCAAAAAAAGAAAAACAAAACCCTTCGGTATTTTTGTCACACGAATTAAAAGTAAGCTAGCCCTCCCAAAACTGCTTTATAAACTGTAAAGCACTCCATGTAGATACAATGTTGTCCTTGTTATCAGACTGTGGTCATTATGCCCGTGACCGTGGGAACCCAAGAGTGGCTGTTCCCTTATTCCGAGTTGCAGCTTCTTAGTGCCGACCTGCCGTGTCTTCTAGACTCACAGTCACCCAGTCGTCTCAGCCTGCTGAAGCTCACACGTGGCAATAGCACATCTCTTATCCCCCCTTCAATAAATCAAAAGCAATGTGGACACGTGCAAGGCGTTAGGCTCTGGAGCTCGCTGGGTGTCTCTGGAAGGTTTTCCAACCAGCCAGGAATTCCCCCGGCTGTCTTATCACTCAGCCCACATTTTGTCCTTTCTTCACTAGGCACATTGGGGCACTTCCTCAAGGGCTTTGCTAGTCTGGGTATCCTGGCACTAAGCCGTTTCCCTATCTGGCAGCCTTATCAGATGGGAGTGGGGTGACGAGCTTGACACGTCTTGGTTCTAGATGATCTCTACTTCCTTTTTTAAGAAATCAAAGGGTCCTTTTCAAAACCTCTCTCAGATTTTCTTCTAAGTGGTTTCCCCTCAAGGGCAGTCCTACTACAGGGTGTTCCGAAAAAAGAGTTAAAAAGAGCCTCCGGTGCGTGACCACGGGCATT
Organism: Monodon monoceros; assembly: GCF_005190385.1. Lineage (NCBI taxonomy): Eukaryota > Metazoa > Chordata > Mammalia > Artiodactyla > Monodontidae > Monodon > Monodon monoceros. Next base: position 5,194,632 of record NW_021703775.1, read on the forward strand.
TGTCTAGCATTTTTGATCTTCCTGCTTCCCTTCGAATCCATCCCCCAAGACACTGAGGTCCTAGCTTTCAATTCTCGTTGGGAATTTGCCCGAAGAATGAGTCAGTTCAGTGGTGCTGGTCTTGGAAAGGGACCCTGAGCTGCTGAATCTGTGACTCGGTGGAGAAGGGAGAGGAAGGGGAAAAGGATGTGATCCCAAAGCTTGTTTACAAGAGAAACAGCAAAATACCCACTTCTCACTTCCTGCCTCCCCCCGGGATTGGGGTTGATTCCAGACTCCCCACCAAGTTCCTGTGCAGATGTTGGGGTGTTTCTTGCTCTGCTCAGCAGTCCTGGGTGTACGACAGCTCATCTCACTCCCAGCGCAAGTGATGGCTTGTGTGGATGAGGAAATTTCCCAAAGGCTGACTTCCTTTTTTTAAAGTAACATTTCCTGATGTTTTTCTGATTATGAAAGAACACATTCCCTTTATAGAAAATGTGGGAATTCGAGAGAAGGGTATAAAAGAAGAAGAAGATAAATGCTGGCTACGACCTCACTGTCCAGAGATGCAAGCACATGTGTGGTTTATTTGCAGGCCCCCGACACACTCACATACACGTGCCAGCAGGAGCGGGGAGTGATCACAGAGGCCTCTCTGTTTCCCACGTCCCTTCGGTCCTGCCCACGCGGTGGTGCTTCCTCCCTCCTGAAGGAGCATCTGAGCAGGCAGCCTGACCTCTCTGGAACTCCTTGGGTGACACAAAGCCCCATTGTCCTTCTAGTTTACCAAGCAGTATCTGTCTGACGCTTCGAATGTCCAACCCCACATAACGTCCAAACTCTGAGCCGGGTTTAACGTGGAATCGCTTCCGCAGTCCTCCAGCGAGGTTTCTCGCCAGCAGAGAACTAGTTGCGGGGGTCTTCTCTTCCTCCCTCCCATTCTTCTACCACCTTGCTGGGTGTTGGTTGGACCCCGTGGGAGGGGAAGGTTAAGAGTGGCTGCAAAGTTTCTACTGCACAGCTTCACACTTTGGGAGGCCAGGCAGACCCTTGTCTCCTGGTGCCTTTGTTGACTTCTGCAGGGCAGCCCTTGGGAATGTCCTAGAATGCATCCCTGGCCTTGGTGAATGACTCTGAAGCCTGACTGCCCATCCTGGGGGGCCTTGCTGGGCAGAGTCCAGGCTCTCCCACCTGTCAGCTCTTTATCACGGGTGACCAGTGTCTGGCCATCGAAACTTCTCAGCCACTCTTGGCCTGAACAGGCTGTGGGTGTGCTGAGCCAGGGCAGCAGCCGTGCCCCTCTGCCTTCCCCCCAAGGCTACTGGCTGGCCAGCCGTCTCTTATCCATTCAGAGTCCTCTGCCCAAGCCAGACACTGACTGCGAGGGCCTCACGATCAGCCCTTCAGGCAAATCTGTGAACCCCCTTCCCCTGGGCCCCAGGTGACTGGACCATCCCGTCCTGCACACCCTTCATAGGTCAGGGAGTGGTCTTGCTGCAAGAAACCCCCTTACACATCCTCCGTTTCCTCCTCTCTCTGTCTCATGGTGGGTGATTTGAGTCGAGGACTTTTTAGAGTTTTCTAACCAAATTTTAGCTGAAAGCCTGAAGGTGCAAGTCCCCTGGCAGGGCGAGTCTCACAGTTCACCTTGCTGTCTGTCTCTGTCTTCACGCCCCAGCCTCTTGTGTAGACACCACAAGGATGGATGGATTGAAAGATCAATGTGTGGATGGATGGATGGACATGTGGATGGTCAAACAGGTGGTTGGACAGACAGACAGACAGGTAGCCCTAAGCCTAGAATCAGACTAACTAGTTTATAATCCTGGGCAAGTTATTTAACTTTTTTGTGCCTCAACTTCGTCATCTGTAAAACGAGAATATTCATAATGTTAATACCAGTACCTCCTTCATGAGAGGCTTTTAAGAAATTAATGAGAAAAACACACATAGAGAGAATTGGACACATAGGAAGCAACCAAGGGCTGTTAACTTTCATAATTACGTACATACATATTTTCACTTAGAATGTCATAAACATTTTCACATTAAACTATTTCTAAATGCATGGTGTAGAATGGCTGTGAAATATTTTTTTGGCTGTTCCAGAATCCATTTAACCATTTTCCTTATTGGAAATTTATGAAGTTTATAATTTTTCTCTCTTCTGAGGAACATGAGTCTCCATCTGTATCTGGTAATTCCCCTCCGAGAGATTCTAGACAATTGTAAGCTCACGTGCTAGTTCTTGATATTCTTACCCAAATCCATAATATCCTTGACCTAGGGAACTTGTTGGGTAAGAACTACATTTAGCTGTTTCAGCTTGCATTCATTGTATGGTTAGGGAGGGTGAGCTCTTTGGCATGTGTTTTGGTTATGTGTATCCTTCATGTATGTACATTATTATCCGATCACTTTCTATTGGGGTGTTAGTGTTTCTCCCGTTGATTTATGTGAGCTCTATATACTAGGTAGATATGTTTTTTTTTTTTTTTTACTTATTACATCTTTTGGAAATAATCATCTCAGTTGCTTTTTAAATTTTGACTGTGGTGTTCCCGATTATAAAATGAAATCACAGGATAGTCTGGGGTTGGAAATACTCAGTAAAATAAGACGTGTGGATTACTGTCCTGCCAGGCAACTAGGAATTTGTTTCTGCTTCTCCCTCCGGAACACCAGATGATACGCCAGGGCCTTGAATCTGAGTCTGCTGCGTGCTTGAGGATAATCCTTCTTGGTAGCACTTATTTTACAACTAGACCTAGAGGGAAGGTTTTAAGCGATGTTCTCAAGAGAAGATGAAGTGGTCAATCTGCGGTTGAAAGTAGGAACTTCTGGCTCCGAATGCTGCCTTTAGACGTGGCTGACGTTTTCTTTTAACTCCTGTTGTCACTTATTTTCGTCGTACGTTCTGGTTCTTCTTCCCTGAAGGAGCCTCGATTTGGCCTCGTGACCTCGATGTGCCAAGACCTGCCTCTCCATCCCTAACTTGTGCCTTCCCACCTGGGCTTGGGCGGCTTCCTGGAGGAAGAGGTGGGGCCTGGCACCAGCCAAGAGAAACGCTTCAAGACACTGTCAAATCCTGCTGCTTTTGGAAGCTAAGAATAAACAAAGGAGGCTGGCAGAAGCGGAGGCTGAGTGACTACGGAGCAAATTGTAGAAAATCACAGAAATCATTACATGACAGCTTGGCACATCCTGCCTTCCTGCTTTGTATTTTGTAATTTTACCACAATCCAGGATTTCCCTTTTCAACAGGCATCCACTTGGATACCATGCTTGTCATGGACCTGTGAACGACCTGTAAACCTGGAAAAAAAACAGACTTCTGTTTTTTTAAAATGTAATTGGTCATAGACATCATATCAGTGCTGTCTAAGAAAACGCACATCAGAAAGATGGTGGGGTTTGGGACTTCCATGGCGGTCCAGTGGTTAAGACTCCGCGCTCCCAATGGAGGGGGCACGGGTTCGATCCCTGGTCAGGGAACTAAGATCCTGCATGCCGCATGGCACGGCCAAAAAAAAAAAAGATAAGATAACGGAGAGATGAAACGTTGAGTCCAGAAGTAGCTCTGTTATTCAATATTTAACAGCATTTGCTAACAAAACCTTTAAAATGAAAAAATTAGGTAAACAAATGAATAATAAAAAGTGAAAATGCCAATCACATTGGAAAAAAGAAACTAGTAAAATCATGGCACACTCACATGCTGGACTATTTTGCAGTGTTTGTATTGATACTTCCCTGTTTTCAGAGAATTTTTAATGACAAGGGGAAGTGTTTATGGTACAAGCTGGAGGGAAGAAAGTGGAAAGCAGAGCTGCAGGCATGCTAATTGTGTGATGCTGGTATTTCCTATGTAGACCCACAGAATCCGTGTACATAGTGAGGCTTCGGAAAAAGATGGGAATGAACCACATTGAGGTCTACACGGCAGTATCCCTCCGAGTGGTGTGTTTCCTTCTTTATACTTGTCCGACTTTTCCAAATTTCAGTTACATATATTTTCTTAATGATCGGAAAAGAGGGAATACAGTTTAAACGTGGCAAGAGATGAAGCTGGAAGTTCTATTTCTAAATTTTCAAATTGCAGCTTTAAATCTGGCTTATTCTTTTAGCTCGTGCACTTGGTTTTCCCTGATCTTGGCACCCGGAGGTGGGGCACAAGAGGAAGTGCCAGGTAGGTTGATCATTTTTGTTTTATTATTTTTTTAAATAAGACTTCTTAAAAGTTCACATGTGCATAATAGGAAACCAAAAAACAAAAGAAGCAAAACACAAAGTCATCCATAATCACAAGCAGTTTGTTTGTTTTATTTTAAATGTTAAAAACACACATTTTGAAAAAATCACAAAATGGGTGACCAGAGAAATGCAAAACTAAACAAACGATAAATATCACCTCTTACCAAAGAGTTCCTACAATTATATGAAATTCCCAGTGCCTGGTGTAATTCAGGTGATGCAAGGACCGAATATGAGTCTCTATCTTCTCGAGAGATTTTGTTTAAATACAAAGGTCACAGTGTATTTTTCTGTTTCTGACACTTCCAACGTTTAGATATGTAAATATCTAACTGTTGAAATAGTTAAGCAACTATATCCCTAGAACAATAAAACTGTTTTAATTACTCCTTGAACTAAAATTTCCAAGCATTCATCTAATTCGCATATTTGGATTCTATTCTGGAGACAGAAGGTACCCGGGTGATATTTTTAACTTGGAAGGAAATTCCAGTGTTATCGGGTGCATCCTGTTATAATTGTCACTCAGTTATCATTGTTATTTGTTGTTTGTTTTAAATCAAGAAAAATCAGGAGAAATCAGTGAGATCAGGAAATCAGTAAGAAGGGATGGAAGCCAAACTAGGGAAGGAGCCTGCCACCCTTGAAGGAGTGGAAGGCATGGAAGAGTTTGCCAAGCTAAACATTGGGCAACAGTTAATTTGAAAAAATTGTGTTGGGCTGCTAGGAGCCCATACGAGCTGCTGCCTTTCCCCAGCTCAGCAGAGGAGGAACCAGCCTTCCTACTGGGGGTCTGAGAACCTGAGTCCATTCAGCAGAGGGAACACTGGCATTAGTCCACCTCCCTTTGAGAAAGTCAATGGTGGAGGAAACCGGAGGCTTTCCCTGTGGCATCTCTTTAAGATTCGAGTGTCATAAGTCGGGAAAGCAGAGGGGAACATCTGCAAGCCCGTTTCAAAGTTGATGCATGTGAAATAGTACGAAATTGTCCACCTAACAGAGCTTGGTCAGGCCGTATGACTGGTTAGCTTTTCCTAACAAATGGAGTCAGTGATGAAACCCAGAGAAGAGCTCTGGGGCTTCCCTGGTGGCGCAGTGGTTGAGAGTCCGCCTGCCGATGCAGGGGACACGGGTTCGTGCCCCGGTCCGGGAAGATCCCACATGCCGCGGAGCGGCTGGGCCCGTGAGCCATGGCCGCTGAGCCTGCGCGTCTGGAGCCTGTGCTCCGCAACGGGAGAGGCCACAACAGTGAGAGGCCCGCGTACCGGAAAAAAAAAAAAAACAAAAAAAACCCTCTGTCTTCCTTGGCTGGTCTGTTCTGTGTCTTCTCTAAAGCACGCCAGTGGTTTGACATCATCTTGAAGACAACCTTTATTTTTCAGGTATCATTAACGACGGGATCCGTATCAAGAAAAGTTCTTTCTTCTATGCCCAGTACTGCTGCCTTCTAGGTGAAAAAAGATACCACAGGTTAGTACCTGTCATTTAGGTCACAGCCTGATCCATATTAGGACCGTTCGTACTTTGAACCTAACTGGCTTTTCGGCTGTTGTGCCGTTCATCCTTCTTAAGGATGGAAGTACACACATCACATGACCATGCCTCTGACACGGGCCACATCGTTGGCCAGAGAAATGCACATCGCGTTCACTTCCTCGGATACTGTTCATTTTCATCCTCATCTCAGTGGCCAAAGCCGTTTTGCACAAAGTCTTTGTCCTTCTCCATCCCCCTGTCAAATATGACAGAATGAGCCACTTCCTGCGCGAAACTTCCTCTAGCCCTCAGGACTCTGCGTCGTCCAGTTCCTTCCCCAGAATGAGCCCTTCTTGGTCTCCTTACCTCTTCCCGCCGCCCCCAGGGCATGCATCTCCCTGAGATCCAACCGTTCGTAATCCATGACGCTCTTCCCCCACTTTGACCCCAAGACACCTCATCCCTTTCTGTCTTCCACCTGCCTCTCCGTCCGTGGATGACTCCTTCTAAATCACTTGTGCTTCTCATCTCTCCCACCTCCTAGGCTTTTCTGTCTGGCTGCCTACTGGACATTTCCATCCAGAAGACCCACTGGTACCTCACACTGAGGATGCAGAAATTTAACTTCATCCTCTCCCTCCAATCACTTCTGCCTCTTGACGTCCCTATTTCCATCTGCGATCCCAATAGATACAACCTGTGCAGGGCGTCACCCGAAAGCCATCCTTGACTCCCTCGGGTCACAAGTCCTGTTAATTCTTCCCTTTCGGGTCTCCTGACCACTCTTTATGGTTACTGATGTTTCCTTGAAGCCCTGGTCATCTCATAATAATCAGGATTATTTCCGTGGATCCCACGTGACCTCCCTCTCCTCAGCCTCACCTCTCTGTAAACACAGCTGTGAGTAAAGCAACTACACTCTGGTAAAAATTAATTAAAAAAATTAAATTAAAAGTATAATAATAAATAAATAAATGGAAGGAGTAAGAAAATAATGGATAATCTTGATTTGGCAAAACTTATAACTTCTTTATCTTAAATAATTAAAGGGAAATTCCGTGTGTCTGTGGGCCACATTCTTAGATATAATTTAACAAATATAATACTTAATAGCAAAATATTCATGTTAATTCATATGAAGGCCGAGAACCCAGCAGGACCAAAACCAAAAAGAGATATTTAAAAAAGAGAAATATGAATTCTGAAACATATCAAGAAACCTTAATACCTTAAGGAATTCTATGAAAACTGTCTTTGTAACACTACTCATTAATATAAATACAAACCCCTAAATTTCAAAAGAAGTAAATAAATAAATACACACAACTGTGAGACTAACCTCCCCACCATTCTGCATTTTCTTTGTCTCTTTCTTGCTCAGAAACACTCAGGAGCTTGCTCTTACCTCCTGCGTGAAGCCTACGCACCCCCCTTTCCCAGACTGGTGTCCGCCCCCCAGATCCTTCCTACTGCACTTTATCCGACCCTGTTGCCAGTTTCTCCCCCATATAAACTGCCGGTTTCAGCCATACTCACTTTTCTCTGAAAATGTCAAATGCGGTTCCGTCTTTGCTCCTATCATCCTGTCCTTGCATGATGTCATTCCTTCTTCTCTCTGTCTCAGTGGACCTTCCTGAATCCTGTCCCTTCCCTGGGACATACCTCAGGGACCACCTGATCCAGGGAACCGTCCTTAGCAGCCCCAGCTCTAGGGAAGACCCCCTCCTCCAGTGCCCCACGCCGCTCACTGGCTGTCGACCCAGCCAGCGTTGCCTCTTAATTCATACGTTGTTCATGGAGCCTTCATGTGGCATAAATAGAGGACCACATGTCCAAGTAGCCAGGGTCAATTTTACCTTTATTTCTAGCCCAGCATAATGATTAAGAGGGCCCCTTTTACTCTCCAAAGGGTTCTGGTGTGGACAAGAAACTATAACGAATTATATGATCACCTTTTGTATAAGGTACCCTGTGTTGTAAGGCAGCGGCCAATCGGGAGCCATGGGGAACCACCGGTATGGGTAAGACATGGACCCGTCTCTCTGATGGCTTCATAGAGGAACTAAATGTACATTTCGCTTGATAGCAAGTATAACGTGATGGGTGTCGGAAGTGTACACAAGGTCCCGCGAGAACTCAGAGATGGAGAGCGCACGTCTTGGGCCAGGGGATCAGAGGGGCCCGGGAGAGAGGCGTGCTTTGAACGAAGCTGTGAAGGACAGAGCGTTGACGGGTGGAGAGGGAGGCGGGAGGGAGAGGATGTCCAGGCTTAGGGAGGCAGGTGAGCATACACAGAGGTGTGACGGCAGAGGCTCCCTGCCGTGCAGGATGCGGAGATAGGGTGGAGCAACAGCCTGGGGAAGGCACTTGAATTCGATTCTGGGGGCGGGGAGTCTGTAAGCCTTTGGAGTCGTCCTCTGGGAAACAGGGTGGCGTCATCATGGGAACCTCTGCAAGGCCAGGAACCATGGAGCTTGTTTTATCCCCAACATTGCCTAGAAACACAGTGTTGGCCCTGAAAAGGCTGTTGAAGAATGAAAAGCTTGGAATTAAGGTTTAAAGAGACTAGACTGGAAGGAGAGAGTGACAGCGGCCAGGAAATGGTCCTCAGTCGTCGTGATGAGCGCCTGGACCAAAAAGGAGGCAGAGCTGCAGGACCCTTTGGAGGCAGGGTCTTTGGATGGTTGAGCCCGTGTCCACAGACGGTGGCAGGGATGACTCAACCTCGAGTCGAGTCTTTATTACCTGCTTCCCACCAGCTCCCCTCTTACATCTCTTATTCAGCCCTTAGTCACAAAGATGGAAAAATGAGAGCAGCAAAAATAGAGAAGTTAGGGAAGGGAGCCGGAAGGATGAGAGATGTGTTTCAGCCATAGTCGGACCTTTCCTTGCGCAAAGGGGATCTGTCACTTGCTGATGTGTGTGTGTCTTTGTTTGCCCAGAGCACCCAGCAGGTGGTGTGGAGAGCCCTGCATGTGCCCCCCACACACACACACACAAGGAAAACAACCAACAGGGCAAGGACTGTGCAGGGGTGAGAGGCCATCAGTGTCCTGAGGCCTCTGCATTGATGTCACAGAGAAGGGGGCTGGAACTGGTCTTTGTGGGGAAAAAATAGGCTTTACCCTCATCGAGGAAGAGGAGGAGGGCTTCACGGGACAAAGGTCAGAACAAGGATGACATGGGCTTATTCTGGAGATCAGCCCAGCAGCAGGTGCTTTTAATGTCCTGCGCTCCTCACGTGTCTGATAATAGATAAACTCTAAAGTCTTGGCCAATTAAGAGATTTTTTTTAAAGCATTAAGGTTTTTTTTTAAATTTAATTTTATTTATTTTTTTATACAGCAGGTCCTTATTAGTCATCAGTTTTATACATATCAGTGTCTACATGTCAATCCCAATCTCCCAATTCATCCCACCACCACCACCCCGCCACTTTCCTTGGTGTCCATACGTTTGTTCTGTACATCTGTGTCTCAATTCTGCCCTGCAAACCGGTTCATCTGTACCATTTTTCTACGTTCCACATATATGCATTAATATACAATATTTGTTTTTCTCTTTCTGACTTACTTCACTCTGTGTGACAGTCTCTAGGTCCATCCACGTCTCTACAAATGACCCAATTTCGTTGTATATATGTACCACGTCTTCTTTATCCATCCGTCTGTCCGTGGGCATTTAGGTTGCTTCCATGACCTGGCTGTTGTAAATAGAGCTGCAGTGAACATTGGGGTGCATGTGTCTTTTACAGTTACGGTTTTCTCCGGATTTATGCCCAGTGGTGGGATTGCTGGGTCATGTGGTAGTTCTATCTTTAGTTTTTTAAGGAACCTCCATGCTGTTCTCCATAGTGGCTGTATCAATTTACATTCCCACCAACAGTGCAAGAGGGTTCCCTTTTCTCCACACCCTCTCCAGCATTTATTGTTTCTAGATTTTTTGACGATGGCCATTCTGACTGGTGTGAGGAGATACCTCATTGTAGTTTTGATTTGCAGTTCTCTAATAATTAGTGACGTTGAGCATTCTTTCATGTGTTTTTTGGTCATCTGTATATCTTCTTTGGAGAAATGTCTGTTTAGGCCTTCGGCCCATTTTTGGATTGGGTTGTTTGTTTTTTCGATATTGAGCTGCATGAGCTGCTTGTAAATTTTGGAGATGAATCCTTTGTCAGTTGCTTCATTTGCAAATATTTTCTCCCATTCTGAGGGTTGTCTTTTCATCTTGTTTATGGTTTCCTTTGCTGTGCAAAAGCTTTGAAGTTTCATTAGGTCCCATTTGTTTATTTTTGTTTTTATTTCCATTACTCTAGGAGGTGGGTCAAAAATTTTAGACCTTGCTGTGATTTATGTCAAAGGGTGTTCTTCCTATGTTTTTCTCTAAGAGTTTTATAGTGTCTGGTCTTACATTTAGGTCTCTAATCCATTTTGAGTTTATTTTTGTGTATGGTGTTCGGGAGTGTTCTAACTTCATTCTTTTACATGTAGCTGTCCAGTTTTCCCAGCACCACTTATTGAAGAGACTGTCTTTTCTCCATTGTATATCCTTGCCTCCTTTGTCATAAATGAGTTGACCATAGGTGCGTGGGTTTATCTCTGGGCTTTCTGTCCTGTTCCATTGATCTATATTTCTGTTTTTGTGCCAGTACCATATTGTCTTGATTACTGTAGCTTAAAAAGCATTAAGGTTTAAGGGTAAGTTTCTTACCGACACCATGTTTTAAGAAATACAACATGTATATTTTGAAGGCAGAATATAATAAATCTTAATACTGCTGTTAATCTATGAACTATGCTGGTGAAACTGTTTTCTATTTTATTATATGACATCTTTTACATTAGGACCTGTGTGACCTTTTAAAAATTAGGTCTGAAAATAAAAACTTCATCTCTCTGCTTTCCAGGTAATGAAAACTATATCTCTCATCCATTCATTTATCTGTTCATTCAACAAATATTTAAGTTCCTACACTAAGTCAGGCCCTGTTCTAGCCACTGGTGATGAAGCAGTAAGCAAGATAAACAAGGCCTTCCCACTGGTCAGGTTTATTGATTTTTTTAATTATTATTTTGTTTTGCCCCAGCTTTTTGTGTGTGTGTGTGTGTGGCTGTGCCACGTGGCATGCAAGATCTTAGTTCCCCGACGAGGGATCGAGCCCATGCCCCCTGCAGTGGAAGTGTGGAGTCCTAACCACTGGACTGCCAGGGAATTCCCCCTCTGGTCAGTTTTAGTTGGGGAGAAAGACAGTCAAAAAGGAACGATAGTGAGATTGATCTGAAGACAATAAAATGCAGTCATGGGAGGCCTCCCTGGGAAGATGCCTTTGGAGCAGAAATGTGAAAAATGCAGGTGGCCAAGTGAAGATCTGGGGGACAAGCATTCCGGGAGGGGAAAGGGCAAGTGCAGAGGGCCTGGGGCAGGGATGAGTGCAAAAAAGAGCGAGGAAGTCTGAGGGTGGAGGTTGGCATGAACAGGAGAGTGGGCGGAGGGGGACCTGAAAACACAGGCAGGGCCCACAGGTCTTGGGAAGGAGGCAGGATGTTATTCCGAGTGTGATGTGAGCCGCTGGGGAGACTCAGGCTGGGGAGTGAAGCAGGCTGATTGGCATGTCAAGTGGAGATCCTCTGGCAGCTGTGCTAATTCTGGGCTGTAGGAGGAGATGGAAGAGGAGGGGGAGGGGGCCCGTGAGGAGGCTTAGCAGCAGCCCTGGCAGAAATGCCCACTGAGACTTGTCACTGGAATTCCTTTCATTCTCTGAAAGAGGCAGCAGAATACCAAGCAACACTACACGTGGACAGGAGCAGAGACTCTAGGACAGACTCCCCAGCTCCACCTCTAGTAAGCTGTGTGATCTTAGGCAAGTCACTCAACCTCTCTGTGTCTCAGATTCGTCACCCATTAACAAGGATACTAATATCTACGTCACAGGGCTGTTGTGAAGATTAAATGAATTAATACAAGGAAAATGCTTAAAACAGTACCTGGCACGTGGTAAACATTTAATAAGACTCTTCAGCATATTGCCCTTGGCTTTGATGTATTTATTTTAATGTATCTGCATGATTTTTTCATAGTGTTATGTGTATTATTTTTATTTTGGCTCTTGTGTTTTTCGATTCTATCACTCCCACTTGGTTCTGTTGTGTAACTTCTGTTTCCTTGCAGAGGTTTTCTATTTTTTTAATCTGTTTCAAAAGAATTCCTAATTACTTGGAACACTGCTATAATGACTGTGTGAAAACCTTTGTCACATAATTCCAACATCTGGTTCATCTCAGTGTTAGCGTCAGTAGATTGTCTTTTCTGATGCCAACTGTGATTTACCTAACTCTTAGTATTATGGGTGGTTTCCTTCCTCCCTCCCTCCCTCCCCTCCTTCCTTCCTTCCTTTCTTTTTTTATTGAGGTGTAATTGATATGCAACATAACATTAGCTTCAGGCGTACAACATAATGGTTAGATATCTGTGTATATTGCAAAGTGACCGTCGCAATAAGTCTGGCTGTCATCTGTCACCACACATAGTTACAGAATTTTTCTGGTCATGGTGACTGACTTTTTTTTTTTTTTTTTTTTTATGGCTGTGTTGGGTCTTCGTTTCTGTGCGAGAGCTTTCTCTAGTTGCGGCGAGTGGGGGCCACTCTTCATCGTGGTGTGCGGGGCCTCTCACTGTTGCAGCCTCTCGTTGCGGAGCACAGGTTCCAGACGCACAGGCTCAGTAGTTGTGGCTCACGGGGCCCGTTGCTCTGCGGCATGTGGGCTCTTCCCAGACCAGGGCTTGAACCCGTGTCCCCTGCATTGGCAGGCAGATTCTCAACCACTGCGCCACCAGGGAAGCCCATGGTGGCTTTGAAGATCTACTCTGTTAGCGAGTTTCAGACATATGACACAGTATTAGTAACTAATCACCCTGCTGTACATCACGTTCCCAGGACCTACTTATTTTATACCTGGAAGTTTGTACCTTTTGTCTCCCTTCACCCCTTTTGCCCACCCTCCAGCACCACCAGCCCCTCCGTCCGTCCCTGGCAGCCACTGTATCTATGAGCTTGGTTTTTGCTTTGCTTTTTCTTTTTAGATTCCACGTGCAAGTGAGATCATACGATATTTGTCTTTTTCTGTCTGGCTTATTTCACTTAGCATACTGCCCTCAGGGTCCATCCATGTTGTCCCAAATGGCAAGATCTCATTCTTTTTTTATGGCTGGATATCATTCCACTGTGTATATATACCATAATTGCTTTCTTCGTTCACCTGTCAGTGGACACGTAGGTCGTTTTCATATCTCGGCTGGTGTAAATAATGCTGCAGTGATCATGGAGGTACATGTATCTTTGCAAGTTAGTGCTTTTGTTTTCTTCAGATAAATCCCCAGGAGTGGGATTGGTGGATCATATGGTGTTTTTACATTCCCGCCAGCAGTGCACAAGGGCTCCCTTTTCTCCACACCCTCTCCAGCACTTGTTCTCTCCTGTCTTCTTCTTTTTTTTTTTTCTTACATCTTTATTGGAGTATAATTGCTTTACAATGGTGTGTTAGTTTCTGCTTTATAACAAAGTGAATCAGTTATACATATACACATGTTCCCATATCTCTTCCCTCCTGCGTCTCCTGTCTTCTTGATGACCGCCATTCTAACAGGTGTGAGGTGATACCTCCCTGTGAAGGAAATGATGTGCATTTCCCTGATGATCAGTGATGTTGAGCACCTTCTCATGTACTTGTCGGCCATCTGCATGTCTTCATTGCAAAAACGTCTGTTCAGATATTCTGCCCATTTTTAATTGGATTGTTTGGTGTTTGCTGTCGAGTTGTATGAGCTCTTTCTATTTTAGATATTAACCCCTTATCAGAGATATGATTTGCAAATATTTTCTCCAGTTCCATAGGTGGACTTTTCACTTTGTTGATGGTTTCCTTTACTGTGCACAAGGTTTTTAGTTTGATGTAATCCCACTTCTTTGTTTTTGCTTTTGTTGCTTTTACTTTTGGGGTCAGATTTCAAAAATTTCGTCACCAGGATCTATGTCAAGGAGCTTACCACCTATGTTTGCTTCTAGAAGTTCTTCTAGGCTCAGGTCTTACATTCAGCTCTAATTCATTTTGAGTTAATTTTGTGTATGGTGTAAGAGAGTGATCTAATTCATTCTTTTGCATGTGTCTGTCCCATCTTCCCGGTGCCATTATTGAAGAGACTGCCCTTTCCCCGTTGTATATTCTTAGCTCCTTTGTCGTAAGTTAATTGACCATATATGTGTGATTTATTTCTGGGCTCTCTATTCTGTTCCACTGATCTTTGTATTTTAGGGGTGATTTTCTATCGTATCCTGGGCATTTGGGTTATGTTAGGAGACTTGACCCTGTTTAAATCTTCTCCTTTAGCAGGCAAGCACCTGATTTAGGCTTAGCATATAGGATCTGGCCTACTTTTGTGGGCTGTAGTTCCAGTGACAGTTTAGTTTTCTGATCATGCTGTTCTGACCTGTTTCACTCTTCTGGCACTGCTGGGCCTTGTGATCAGTTACCTGCTGGGCCGCCTGCAGGGGCTGAACCCACCTCCATGGGCCACCTTCTCTGGGGAGCTGGGAGAGCCAGAGTGCTGGGCCTGCATCCCCTTATGCCACCTGGTGTAGGGCAGGGAGACACCAGTCTCTGCTGGTATTACCCCTGTGGGTAGACCGCCTGCCCTGCTGAGCTCCAAGTGTGGACTGGGCGTTGAACTGGCGAGGGGCTTCAATACTGTCCCTACATCAGTGTCCCGGAGGTGGTAGGGGGTGGTCAGCCCACCAGCACTTTAGAGCTGCCGCTGTGGGCATTTGGGGTGGCCAGCTCCTGCTGTCTCTGTCAGGCTTCCCTCTCCTGGTCCTCTTGGGATTCAGGTCTGTGCCTGTTGACAGTTCTGGGTTCCAGGTCCCTCCTGTGTGCAGTCCAGATACACATGGGCGATCAAAACAAAACAGCGAACTCATCACGTGGTTGCTTCTCCAGTCCTGTGCTCCCAGGCAGTCCACCATCTTCTTTCCAGCTTTCAGAGCCCTTTTCTCAAGGGCGATTGAATCATCTCCAGGGTATCGGTTCGGATTCGAGGGCAGGAGCCAGGAAAAGTGAATCTACAGCCTGTTCCCTGGACATGATTCAAGCTACTCCAGAAACTTTTTGAAAAAGACCATATATACTTTATAAATCAATGTTAGTGGTGAATGAAATGCTTACTTATATGTTTGTTCCTCATCAATTAAAATATGACGATGGGGGACTTGCCTGGCGGTCCAGTGGTTAAGACTCCATGCTGCCAATGCATGGGGCGAGGGTTCGATCCCGGGTCGGGGAATTAAGATCCCACATGCCGAGCGGCCAAAAAAAAAAAAAAAAAGTATGAAGTAGAAATCTATAGTCCAGAGATCCACTTTAAGAATGAGACACTGGTTCATTGCAGCTCTATTTACAATAGCCAGGACACGGAAGCAGCCTAAGTGTCCATCGACAGATGAATGGATGAAGAAGATGTGGCACATATATACAATGGAATATTACTCAGCCATAAAAAGAAACGGAATTGAGTTATTTGTAGTGAGGTGGATGGACCTAGAGTCTGTCATACAGAGTGAAGTAAGTCAGAAAGAGAAAAACAAATACCGTATGCTAACACATATATATATGGAATCTTAAAAAAAAAAAAAATGTTCTGAAGAACCTAGGGGCAGGGCAGGAATAAAGACACAGACGTAGAGAATGGACTTGAGGACATGGGGAGGGGGAAGGGTAAGCTGGGACGAAGTGAGAGAGTGGCATGGACATATATACACTAGCAAATGTAAAACAGATACCTAGTGGGAAGCAGCCGCATAGCACAGGGAGATCAGCTCAGTGCTTTGTGACCACCTAGAGGGGTGGGATAGGGAGGGTGGGAGGGAGACGCAGGAGGGAAGAGATACGGGGATATATGTATATGTATAGCTGATTCACTTTGTTATAAAGCAGAAACTAACACACCATTGTAAAGCAATTATACTTCAATAAAGATGTTAAAGAAGAAAAGAATGAGACACCGTAACATAACACTGTAAATCAACTATACTCCAATAAAACTTTTTTTAAAAAAGATGATGGAGCCTTTGGATTGGGACAGAATGGTGTAGACACATTTCTTTCTGCTTCTCCCTGCTCAGCACAACTGTAAACCCTGGAAATAACGCAAGAAGCAACCAGAGGAAAACTCTGAAAGGTGCTAAGAAGAAAGTGAGCAGGTTGGGAACCCCAGGGCTACACACAGCACAGAGGCGGGGTATCCCGCAACCCCCGACCCTAGACCCAGTGTTTCCCACCACCACCACCCCCAGCTGAGCAAGAAAAAGCATCCCAGACAGACTCATTCTTCTAACAATACCAGGCAAGGGGAAGCGCTAGGGAGATTCCCACCGAATACAAACAGCCAGAGGAAACACTCTCCTTCCTCGCTGGGTCTGAGACATCCCTTTTCCACCAGGAGATACTGGGAATGCGAGCCCACCTGTCAGGGGAGGCCGAGCTACAGCAAGCAGCCTGGTCCAGGAAGCCTCTTTGTCCCCCAGCCCACCCAAGAAGCAGCCAAGGAGTCCAGCTGACGGAATCCCTCCGCTACAGAGGGAAATCCCTGCCCTGCCTGAGAAAAGCTCTCCAGCCCCTCAGGCCACACCAACAGGGAGCTCTCAGCCCCGGCTAAGATTGACTACAGAGATGCAGTGAGGATACACAGATCAGAAGGGAAAGAGAGGCACTGTCTGGAGGGATCCACGTGCAGCCTTTCTCCTGCTCTCGCCCTCCCCCGAGGGCTCACACAGAGCACAGCCCTCTGTGCAGGAAAAACACAGCAACACGCGTGTGATGTTTCAGCTCAGGGAAGCCCGTCGGAGACTGCACACTCAAAGGCTTTACTAAGGGCTGGTCCCATAAGCACCTTCTTCCTAGCATGTGCCAAAACCACCAAGGAAGTTTACTCAGCCTCAACTACATTGTGTGCAGAAACAGTCCAGGCACAGTGAACCCCTCTTACTTGTTGCTTGTTGACTGGAAACACTCCGGGAGCCCAGTTCTCAGACGCCAGCCGAGGGCCAGTCTGGCAAGCAGGCCTCTCTGAGGATAGCAGTCTCAGGCCTGCCGCGTTCTGTCTTCTCTGCACAAGTGGGTGACCTTGTGAATAAGCTAAGAAAACACCAAATTGTGCTTTTTTTTTTTTTGCGGTACGCAGGCCTCTCACCGTTGTGGCCTCTCCCGTTGCGGAGCACAGGCTCCGGACGCGCAGGCTCAGCGGCCATGGCTCACGGGCCCAGCCGCTCCGCGGCATGTGGGATCTTCCCAGACCGGGGCACGAACCCGTGGCCCCTGCATCGGCAGGCGGACTCTCAACCACTGCGCCACCAGGGAAGCCCTGTGCTCTTTATTTTTATTGAAGTATGGTTGATTTACAATGTTGTGTTAATTTCTGCTGTACAGCGGAGTGATTCAGTTATACATACATATATATATGTTCTTTTTTAATATATATTCTTTTCCATTGCGGTTTATCACAGGATATTAAGAGTCCCCTGTGCTGTGCAGTAGGACCTTGTTGTTTATCCATCCTATGTATACTAGTTAGCATCTGCTAAGCCTAAACTCCCAGTCCATCCCTCCCCCACCCCACCCACCTTGGCAACCACAAGTCTGTTCTCTACATCTGTGAGTCTGTTTCTGTTTCATAGATAAGTTCATTTGTGTCATATTTTAGATTTCACATGTAAGTAATATCGTATGGTATTTGTCTTTCTCTCTCTGACTTACTTCATTTAATATGATCATCTCTAGGTCCATCCATGTTGCTGCAAATGGCATTATTTCGTTCTTTTTTATGGCTGAGTAGTATTCCATTATGCATATGCACCACATCTAATCTATCCATTCATCTGTCAGTGGACATTTAGGTGGTTTCCCTGTCTTGGCTGTTGTGAACAGTGCTGCTATAAACATAGGGATGCGTGTATCTTTTTGAATTAGAGTTTTGTCTGGATATATGCCCAAGAGTGGGATTGCTGGATCAGATGGCAGCTCTATTTTTAGCTTTTTGAGGAACCTCCATACTATTTTCCATAGGGGCTGCACTAACTTACATTCCCACCAACAGTGTGGGAGGGGCCCCTTTTCTCCACACCCTCTCCAGCATTTGTTATTTGTAGACTTTTTGATGATGGTCGTTCTGACCGGTGTAAGGTGATACCTCATTGCAGTTTTGACTTGCATTACTTTGATAGTTAGCAGTGTGAAGCATCTTTTCATGTGCCTGTTGGCCACGTGTATGTCTTCCTTGGAGAAATGTCTATTTAGTTCTTCACCCATTTTTCGATTGGGCTGTTTGCTTTGTTGTTGTTGAGTTGTATGGGTTGTCTGTGTATTTTGGAGATTAAGCCCTTGTTGGGCACATCATTTGCAAATATTTTCTCCCATTCTGTAGGTCATCTTTTTCATTGTTTACGGTTTCCTTTGCTGCAAACTGCACTCTTTAAAAGGGTGAATTGCGTGACGTGTGAATTATCTCTCAACGAAGTTGTTCTTTAAAAAAAATCCCAGCAAGGTGTTTTTGTAGACATAGATGGCTTGTTCTAAAAGTTACATGGAAAGGCAAGGCCCTAAAATAGTTCAAACAACCTTGACAAAGAAGAGTCAAGTGGGAGAAAACACTACCCGATATTAAGGCTCACTATGCAGCTATAGTAATCAAGACAGTGTGGTTTGGTGGAGGCATAGACACAGAACAGGGACAGAGTAGAGAACCAGAAATAGACCCGCTCAAATATGCTCACATGATTTTTCACAAAGGTGCAAGCGTAATTCAGTGGAAGAAGAGTAGCTTTACAACAAACGGTGCAGGAACAACTAGACGTCCACGTGCAAAAAAGTGAACTTCACAACTGATATAAAAATTAACTCAGGACGGGTCATACACTTACATTTAAAACATAAAAATATTGGGCTTCCCTGGTGGCGCAGTGGTTGAGAGTCCGCCTGCCGATGCAGGGGACGCGGGTTCGTGCCCCGGTCCGGGAAGATCCCACGTGCCGCGGAGCGGCTGGGCCCGTGAGCCATGGCCGCTGAGCCTGCGCGTCCGGAGCCTGTGCTCCGCAACGGGAGAGGCCACAACAGTGAGAGGCCCGCGTACCGCAAAGATAAAATAAAATAAAATAAAAATATTAAATTTTAAAAAATAGGAGAAAATCTTTGGGGTGTACCCTAGGGTTAGGCAAAAAGTTCTGAGGCTTGACACCAAAACCATGACCCATAAAAGGAAAAACTAATGAGTTGGACCTCATCAGAATGAAAACTTTTGTTCTGTGTGTGACCTGGTGAAGAGAAGGGAAAGATAAGTTCCACCCTGGAAGAAAATATCTACAAGCCACACATCCGACCAAGGACTAGTACCTGGAATATATAAAGAGCTTTCAAAACTAAACAGTAAAAAGAAAAAAGTCCAATTAGAAAATGGGCAAAAGACATACCCATACCTCTCCCTGAAGAGGATCTACAGATGGCCAGTGAGCACATGGAAGGCTGCTGAGCGCCGTTCATCATTATGGAAACGAAATCAACACCACAGTGAACACACACCTATCAGGGTGATTAAAGTAAAAACTAATGACAGCACGAAATGATGGCGATGATGCGGAGAGACGCCATACATTGCTGATGGGAATGCAAAATGGTCCAACCACTCTGGAAAACAGTTTGGCAGACTCCTCTAAAACTAAACACACAGTTACCATTGAAACCAGCAAGTTCACTCTTGGACATTGATCCCAGAGAAAGGAAAACTTCTGTCCGCACAGAAACCTGTACACAGGGCTTCCCTGGTGGCGCAGTGGTTGAGAGTCCGCCTGCCGATGCAGGGGACGCGGGTTCGTGCCCCGGTCCGGGAAGATCCCACATGTCGCGGAGCGGCTGGGCCCGTGAGCCATGGCCGCTGGGCCTGCGCGTCCGGAGCCTGTGCTCCGCCACGGGAGAGGCCACAGCAGTGAGAGGCCCGCGTACCGTGAAAAAGAAACAAACCTGTACACAGATGTTCATAGCAGCTTTCTTCATAATGAGCAAAAACTGGAATGAGCCCTGATGTCCTTCACTGGGGGACTTTAAACAGGGTGGCACGGCCACGCCATGAAATACTGTGCAGCTGCGAAGGGAGCAAACTATTGACACAACCGCTTGGGTGAATCCCCAGGGAATTACACTGAGTGAAAAAACTGTCTCAAAAGGTTCCATACTGTATGACTCCGTTTATAAAACATTTTGAAATGACAAAGTTTTCTTTTATTGAAGTATAGCTGATTTACAATGTTGTGTTAGTTTCAGGTGTAGAGCAAAGTGACTCAGTCACACATGTATGTATGTATGTATCATATTCCTTCCCATTGTGGTTTATCACAGGATACTGAGTATAGTTCCCTGCGCTCTACAGTAGGACCTTGTCGTTTATCCATCCTATATGTACTAGTTTGCATCTGCTAAGCCCAAACTCCCAATCCAGGCCTCCCTTGCCCCCTTCCCCCTGGGCAACCACAAGTCTGTTCTCTATGTCTGTGAGTCTGTTTCTGTTTCTTAGATAGGTTCATTTGTGTCATAAGTGATATATGGTATTTGTGAAATGACCACGTTTTTGAAATGAAGGACAGTTTCCTGGTTGCCAGGAGTTAGGGACCTGGGGGTGAGGGACCAAGAGATGGGTGTGGTTACAGAGGGGCAGCCCCAGGGACCCTCGTGATGACACGGATGTTCTGTGTCTCGTCTGTGGTATTGAATGCACGAATCTCCGTAGGTGATAACCTTGTGTTGAACATATGCAAAAAAGAGTTTAAGTGAAACTTGGGAAATTCGAGTAAGATCGGTGAATCTGTATCAGTGTCAAAAGCCAGACTGTGACCTTGTACTGTAGATGGGCAAGATGTTTCCATCAGGGGAGATGGGGCAGAGGGTAAAAGGGAGCTCTCTGAATCATTTCTCACCACTGCTACCACGATTACAAATAATGCATCAAGCCTGACCCTGCAGTCCAGGAAGACACGGGATGGCGGGTCCCCTGAAGTAGCTGGTCTTCCCCTGCCCCTGTCTTCTCCTCGCGCCCAGTCCCCCTTCCCGCAGAGTCGGGCTCATTCCTGTGTCCCAGAGTGCCCTCCTCACTCTGGCCTGTGTAGGGGTGGGACAGGCAGCACAGCTGTTCACGTGGCACCCTAACCAGGGCCCGCCCTGCTGCACACCTGGGAGCAGGCAGCCCCACGGGCAGGTAGCTGTGTCCGCCCAGGGCACACGCTCAGGGCCGGCTTCTGAGAGCACGAGCTCGCCAGTGTTTAGATCCCAGATGAGCATTTCCCTTGTTCCCCAGAGTGATGGCCCCAGTGAGGCAGGCATTTCTCCACGGGTGCAGCCACTGAAGTCTGATTTACTTTCCTGATAATGTTTGCCTAAGGGAGGAGTAGGCATCTGAATTTTTCAAGGGCAGCTTGTCTGCTCTTTTTTTTTTTTTCTCGACTGCGTGTTAAGGAAAGAAATGGAGCCACTGATGAGGGCATGAGCATAGAGATTTGGCCAGGAGCCAGGGATGGTGGCTTTAAGGGACTCTGGGGTCTGCTTTCTCATCACCGCCACCACCAGGTGCTGCAAAAAAGCATGTAATCTAATTAAAATCAGTTTAGTCTTGAGGTAAGCCCCTGTCTCCCCCACGTTGCCCCTCCGAGCCCCATCAGTGGAGAAATTCTGATGTTCAGCTCTCTGCTACCATCCACCCCTCCCCCTCCCCCTCCCCCATGCCAGCGGAAGCAGCAGGAGGACACGATCCCCAGCCAGGGAGCCCCATTGTTGGACACCTGACGGGTGGCCCAGGAGCGAGCAGAGCGGGAGTGCTGGTGTCAACAGCATTTGTTTTCCCTGCGGGGGCGAGGGGGTAGGTCGTGGTGGGTTCCACTGAAAACTGCTGAGGTAGCGCCTCCCCTGAACCCAGGAGAGACCAAGGCTTGATCTTCAAAACCAATGAGAAGCTTGAGGCTATATTTTGTGTGTGTGTGAGGAAAATGACTATAACTATGCAGTGTGGGGCTTCCCTGGTGGCGCAGTGGTTAAGAATCCGCCTGCCAATGCAGGGGACACGGGTTCGAGCCCTGGTCCGGGAAGATCCCACATGCTGCGGAGCAATGAAGCCCGTGCACCACAACTACTGAGCCTGCGCTCTAGAGCCCGCGAGCCACAACTACTGAACCCGCGAGCCACAGCTACTGAAGTCCGCACGCCTAGAGCCTGTGCTCCACAACAAGAGAAGCCACCACAATGAGAAGCCCACACACCGCAACGAAGAGTAGCCCCCGCTCGACACAACTAGAGAAGGCCCACGCACAGCAATGAAGACCCAGCACAGCCAAAAATAAATAAATTAAAAAATATATATATGCAGTGTGTGCCAGATGAAAAGGACCCCTTCCCAAAATCCAGGACGTTTCCCACCCTGCTCCAGGGTAACATAATTTTACAGGAAACAGGCCTCCCCAGATCCCAGTCTTGTTTAGCAGGCATCCAGGCTGAGTCCTGGACCTGAGTCTAAGTGCTGACCTAGAACCTACAGGAGAATTGAGGCCAAAGTATAAAATGCTCTATTATCATCAGGGGAGGGGGAGGGGAATGGAGAGAGAGAGTGTGTGTTTGTGTGTGTGTGTGTTGTCACATCTAGAGAAACAGCTCTGCTTAACTCAGGTTTATTCTCTATCTCTTAGGCCAAATCCCTGGCTCATATGTTACAAGGAAAACTTTGACAGATGACTCCCCATTCTATCTCACGTGACTTCTGACATCAGTGGGACAGAGGCTCACGTTTCTCTCAGGATATATGGAAACACCATTGCCCTCATTCCTTCCCCCGCCCCCCCCCCCCCCCACACACACACACACACTCTCTCTCTCTCTCTCTGTCTCTCTCTCTGTCTCTCTTTCTCAGCTTTTCCAACGTGGCATATTAAAGGCCTGTAGAAAGCTTCTAAATTGGGCTTTCCCCAGTCTGCGCCTTTGTTTTTCTGCCAGCTCATGAGCCCAGGGGGCTGCCTGGCGGCCCTGCGCCCGCAGAACCCAGTGCTGTGGGTCCACAGCTGGCTAATTGTGCTGACAAAGCAGGAAGGCTCAGGGTTCATCTTTCAGACTCACCACCCCAGGAGGATGAGTTGACAGGGAGCCGTCAGCCAGGCGATTGTGGGCACCGAGGACCCAAGGATGTCAGAACGTCAGCAGTTACCTCGGAGCTTTTCTTTCTGTCCGTGCAGCCCTGGTACCTGCAGGAGCTGAACCCTCCCGGGGCCAGGGCTCTATCGAGCCCCGTGCGGCCTCCCTCTCAGGTATAATCAGAGGTCCAAGTTGCAACCCACATTTGGGCCTTGTCCGCCCTATGCTTTGCAAGGCTGGTTAGAACTTGTTAAGGTTAAAAAAAGTAGGCGTTACCTGATCGTTGTCTAGCAGCTCAGAAAACATAGGTGTAGAGGATCCTGCCCTAGACTGCACCTTTGCTCAGGGAAGGTTTTTAAAAAAAAAAAAAAATTATTTATTTATTTATTTTTGGTTGTGTTGGGTCTCCGTTTCTGTGCGAGGGCTTTCTCTAGTTGTGGCAAGCGGGGGCCACTCTTCATCGCGGTGCGCGGGCCTCATCACTTATCGCAGCCTCTCTTGTTGCGGAGCACAGGCTCCAGACGTGCAGGCTCCGTAGTTGTGGCTTATGGGCCTAGTTGCTCCACAGCACATGGGATCTTCCTGGACCAGGGCTCAGAACCTGTGTCCCCTGCATTGCCAGGCAGCTTCTTAACCACTGCGCCACCAGGGAATCCCTCAGGGAAGGTTTTAAAAGCTGGTAATGCTCTGAAGCTCCCAAACTATCTCACCTGTTCAGAGCGTCCCTCACGTGCTCATCTCCAGCTGAGACGCTGAGACAAGGCAACGTGCTATCTGCTGAGGAAGCCTGGCATCCAGTTGCTGAGTTTTTTCTCCGGAAGGTGAATGTGAATAAGTTAGACTTTCAGCACTTTTAAAGGTGTCCCGCCAGGTCATCATTTTGCCATTATTGCTCATAAAATCTAATGGGAATAGAGTTAAGCAGTGTAAAAGCAACAGCCCCCAACGCAGAAAATGACAAATCCACGGCGCTCACCTAACCCAGTTTAAGAAGAAGGCTGTTCTTCCTAAACGGGAAAAGAATGAAAAAGAATAGATATATGTATACGTATAACTGAATCACTCTGCTGTACCCCTGAAACCAACACAACATTGTTAATCAACTGTAGTCCAATATAAAATAAAATAAAATTTAAAGAAAGAAGGTTGTTCTATTCCACTTTAAGTTTCAAAACTCTCGTGTCTTCCTTTGCCCTCCTTGTGTATGTTGTTATCATACACACATGTGTCTTACAAGACGGAATAGTGGGAGAGGTCATAGAGGTGAAGATGTGAAGTTAGAGCTGGGTTTCTGGCTCTGAATTGTTTCTCGTTTCCCATACGTAAGATGGGAATAATAATGAATTATTATCCACCACCTAACGGATTGTTGTGAGGGCTAAGGTGATGCGTGTAAGGCGCTTAGCAGTGGGTAAATGCTCGGTATTTTTCAGTGATTAGCATCATTAGTATAATCAAAATTATATGACATAGAGCTTTTGCAATCATAACACCCATCCTGATATGAATACAAATACTGACTGTTTCACTTTAGATATAAAAATATCAAGTTGAGGGTATCTTCTCCTAAGCAAAACCAAAATAACTCATTCGTGCGCTCTGAGTAAAAATTGCAATTAGCTCCCTCATTGACCAGAAGATGAGGTACCTTCCCTCCGAAATCTGACGCTGAACAAGCATGGGAGGTGAATTCAGTTTTATTACATTTTTATCCTCTTACCTTTGTAATCGCTTCACGTTGTTTCACTGCTGTTAGAATGATTTGCAAGGGCAAATGACGATGCCCAAATGATGTAAATGAAGGTCTGGATTAATGACAACTGATGTCAAAACCTGAGAATGTGGATGCAAATTGCAGTTCGAACTAAAAGAAAGTTAAATGCCAGAAGACATATTAAGACAAAGGATTAATCTCCAAAATTTATAAGCAGCTCATGCAGCTCAATAACAAAAAAAACAAACAACCCAATCCAAAAATGGGCAGAAGACCTAAACAGACGTTTCTCCAAAGAAGATATACAGACTGCCAAAAAACATATGAAAGAATGCTCAACTTCATTAGTCATTAGAGAAATGCAAATCAAAACTACAGTGAGGTATCATCTCACACCAGTCAGAATGGCCATCATCAAAAAATCTAGAAACAATAAATGCTGGAGAGGACGTGGAGAAAAGGGAACCCTCTTGCACTGCTGGTGGGAATGTGAATTGATACAGCCACTGTGGAGAGCAGTATGGAGGTTCCTTAAAAGACTACAAAAAGCTAACACGACATTTGAAAGATTTTCCAGGGAAAACAAAGGATGAGTCATGTGGCATACAATCATGTCTCAGCCCTCTTTATGTCGGACCCTTCTTAGCCAAATTGATGGTAAAAACTAATTAAAGCAAAATGTGGTTTTTATGTGTCTACGCCTTTAAAGCATCTCAAGAAAAAAAAAAAGGTGTGGGGGGGAATTCCCTGGTGGTCCAGTGGTTAGGAACTGGGCAATTCACTGCCAGGGCCCGGGTTCAATCCCTGGTTGGGGAACTAAGATCCCACAAGCTGTGCGGCCAAAAAAAATAATTTAAAAAATAAAGCATCTCAGGCCTCAGAGGATGATGGAAGAAGACCTCCTTTTGAGCTGGAAGCACTTGCTTCCCAGCAAGGTCGGCTCTGGGTGTTTGCTATGGTTTTCTTAGAGCCCTGTTTTCACAATGACTGTGCTTTTGATCACAACCTAATAAATGGCCCAAAGGACTGAATTGGAACCACACACGGGAAATGACACAGGGACAGTGACTGCCCCCCCCCCCCAGAACACGAGGCCATCCTGGCTGGACCCTGAGAGCTAAAACTGTCCCCTCCAGTCCTGCTTCAGCCCCTCACCCTGAGCGCCCCTGCTCTCGGGTGGAAGACCCCTCGGTGGGGCACCTGGCTGCCACGGTCACCCCTTCTAGCCTAGCCCAGCCTGACCTGCAAGATCAGAGCACAGTCAACGCCTGCAGTGTTCACTCGGCCAGATGCTCTGGGCACCGACGCCCTTGACCTGGACCTCCACGGACCTTCTCTTGTAGTAGGGCTGGTCTCCAGCAGCTGTCCTCTGCTCAGCTGCTTTGTAGCCTGGCTCTAATATTGCCACCCTCTGTCTCCTGCAGATTTAATGCCTCTTGGCTTGCATGGGACCTCTGAAACTAGGTAGTTTTTTAAATAGATAATTAAGATCTTACTGAACCTACATGTTGACCCATGTGATGAGCCATTTATTGAATGAGGACCTTCCAAAGGTGGGAAGAGACAGCCTTCTCCGTTCCCTTGAACAAGAGAGCTATCATCGTCTGGCTACGTGGAGATGAGGACTTTGTAACAGATGACCGAATCTCTCCGTGAGGGTGACAAATTTCTGTTTCAGTGCATAAAATCCTCCAATTAAGTGCTACAAAACTTGCATATCTCCCCAGTGAGGAGAGCAGCATTGCGTCCCCTTGTCGGCCTCACACAGGCCTCTGCATGGCGAGGAGTCCCCTTTCAGTCTTCCTTGTAACACTACCCTCCTTTCAATGGCTGTTGAGTTCACCTCATACTCTACATTGAGCCGATGGCAGAAACTTGGGAGTTTCACTTACAGATCCAAAATTACTGAGTATCACTCTCAGTGGCTTAGCCTCCAAAGCTGCCTGAGTCAGGGTTGGGGGAGGGGTGAGCCAGAAGGTGGAGGGTTTCCCTTGTCCTTCCTTTAAGTCAGAAACCAGACCTTCTATCTTCCAGATTCCTGAGTATCCAAAGGAATGTCCCAGGAAGATGGCTGTTACCATCCAAAGACTTTAGTAAGCGCTCTCCAAGTACAGGGTTGTGATAAGTACCAACCAAAGCACACTGACCAATCACAAGGGAAGCTCCCCTGAGCTGAGCAAGCTGCCAGTTTATAGGCCTCTAAACTGTTGAACTAATAAGAGAAGAGGATGGGCCCTCTGACGTAGATTCCCCTGACAGCCTGTACTTTAGCTGTCAGAACGATGACTTTGCAATTATTCGTGTTAACAGCTTTTCTCCTCCACGGGCTGTAACCATTCAGAGGGCAGACCTTGTCCATCACGACCACAGCTGTATCCCCCAGGGCCTAGCGTGATGCCCGCATATAGTAGGTACGCAGTAAATAATGGACGCGTGAATGAGAAATGGATGGACGGAGCGGAATACATTCACGGTCTTGCATTCATTTTCCAAAGAAGACATATTAGGGGCAGCAGGAGAACAGACGTGGATCGTAGAGAAACTGCTCTCCCTCCAGGTCAGCTGAGGGAAGCCTCACAAGTGATTCTTAAGCATCTCTTAAAGGCTGATGATCCTGTTTTCCTACTTGGATTCCTTTTCTATTAGCCCTTTATTCAATGAGCTTTTGTTTCTGACATCTCTTGTCTTCCTTCATTCTAGGTTTTATGCTTTCAGGTGGTGTTTGTTGCTTGTTTTCGTTGCTGTAATGTCTCAGAATCTTTGTGGCCGTGGGCTGTTCATAGATTTTACCTGGAGAAACTCCGTCGTCGTCCACACCTACCCAAGATGTCATTGAGACATGACAGATGGAACTCCCGAGACATTTCAGATTCTCCGTCAATCCATCATCCTGGATCTCCTCCAGGTTGAACAGATTCCATGTCCTGAAACCCTCTTGCCAATGAGCAGTCCACAGTACACTTCCTGTTGTGATAACAACTCTTACTGAACAGTGAAGAGGGTGGCTTTCTAGTGGGCATGTAGGCAGACCCTGAATCTATCTGCCCTGTTCTGAAATAGAATATCATGCAGAAACATTGATCACGTGGGTATCAAGTGTTCTGTCCAGATTTCCATGGAGAATGGACTGACCCAAACCTTCAGAAGAGAGCTCCCAGGGCTGTAGAGAGGCTGGGAGGGGATGTAGGATCTTCCTGTGTGAGATGAAAGCCATTTTCCTCCACTCCCCTCTGACTCCCACCCCGCCCCAGGCCACCCCTGCCTTGAAGACCATGGTCTTGCTTCCAGAAGCAGAGCATTCGCCAGCTACCTTCCTCTTTGCATATTTACGTAGAATTCAAACAGTCAGGCGTGAGGACATGTGTGGGAGTGGAAGGCGCCGCCACAGCTCTGGGCAGGGCGTGGAGAAGCCACCACCTCCGGCATCTGGAGGATGCACATTTCCTGGGCAAAGTGGGGGGCCCTGGGCTCCAAGTTTCTCGATGCCCACAATTAAAGGGGAAATGCCCCATACCACATGGATAGAACTGAATCTGTTCTCTGCGACATATAAATAAACGTCTCCAGTACGATATGTGAACCCAAGAGACATGGTGACATGGAACTTACATCTTATTATTCATTCTCAGTTTCCTTGTTCTGTGAAGCTGCCCTGCTTCATCCATCAACTCAGAGGATGTTATCGTTTCTGAGTACATCATTTTCAAAGCCCCAGATCAGAAGATAGAAGACTTCATTTCCATGATAATTTTTCTTTTCTCACTGGAGCAAGTCCTACCCGTGATGACATCATATTCTTGTTTCTGAAGGGAGTAAACCTATAAAAATAAATACATGTTGTCCCAGTTACAGAAATGGATTTAAAAAAAAAAAACTAAGCAGGTGATAATCAGCAGTTGTGGAAAGAAACTTGGAGGAGGGTTTCGAGATCAAAGTTACCCCCCAACAGATAACTCACCGCAAAAGAAACTGTATGGGGGCTTCCCTGGTAGCGCAGTGGCTGAAAGTCCGCCTGCCAATGCAGGGGACACGGGTTCGCGCCGCGATCCAGGAAGATCCCGCGTGCCGCGGAGCGGCTGGGCCCATGAGCCATGGCCGCTGAGCCTGCGCGTCCGGAGCCTGTGCTCCGCAACGGGAGAGGCCACGACAGTGAGAGGCCCGCGTAACACAAAAAAAAAAAAAAAAAAAAGAAAGAAAAGAAACTTTATGCTTATGCTCAGAAACGGGTGTCTAACTGAAATTATTTCTTTGTTACCTGTTATGTCAGAGTGGAGACGTCGTTGCCTTTGAAAAATCTACTAATTATAACAGCGTTCTCCAAGAAGAAGGAGCAGTGAGTGTTGAATAAAATAGATTTGTGTGATAGACCCTGGAATATTCAGAAATTGCTGAATTAGATGCAGCTGTTTTCCTGTGTGTCACATTCTTATTATGGGCAGCCCTCAACCACTCACCCCTCCAGCCAGGACTGTTGTGTGTCCACTGTGTACACACGACGTATAGGGACAGAGGAGGTCCCTGTCCTCAGGAGCAAACTACCTAGCTACCCATCAGCTGTTTAACAGTGTTTCTTCTGCTGTAATTAGTAAAGAAGCATAGGTTATTAGCAATAAATCTGTGTGAACGTGTCTCCAGTTACATTTATAACTCTTTGAATTAGGACACCAGAACTATGAATAGCTAATCTGTGACATCACGAGGTGAACTTTTCTTTGGTTGCCCAGGATGACAGGATAGCACTTTGATACGACAAGTGGCATTGAGTAGACGCCCTTTGAAAAGCCTGTTTTGTGACCAGCCCTCTTGAGGGCTGAATGGGGTGTGAAAGAAAAGTAAAAACAAACAAACAAAAAGCATATTTCCTATACTTGAATAGAATACAGTTTCGTAGCTGGGGAGCTAAGACAGACATAAAACTATGAGTGTGCTGTGAGGGGCCCGTGCCCGCTACAGGGGGATTGGGAACTCCACAGGGAGGGAGGGAGGAAGGATGTGGGCCAGGAGTAATTAGGGAAGGCTTCATGGAAGAGGTGGCCTGTGTTTGTTTCCTGTTGCGGCTGTAACATACTAGCACAAATTTCATGACTTAACACAAGCTTATTATCTAAAATTTCTAGAAGTTATGAGTCTGACTAGTTCTCACCAGGCTAAGAGCAAGGGGTTGACAGGGCTACATTCCTTCTGGGGGACCTGAAGGGGAGAATCTATTCCCGGCCTTTTCCAGCTTCTAGAGGCTGCCCACATTCCTTGGCTTGTGGCCACTTCCTCAGCCAGCAAAGGCAGGCTGATTCCTTCTCATGACACCATCTCTCTGGCTCTCTGCACCTGGGAAAGGCTCTCTGCTTTTAAGGATCCTCGTGATTACATTGGGGCCACCTGGAGGATCCAGGATCATCTCCCCATCTCAGGGTCCTTAACCGTAATCACATCTGCAAAGCCCCTTCGCCACGTAAGGTTCCAGGGACTAGGATGTGGGCGTTTTCGAGGGGCTGTTATTCCACCTATCTTGCTGCCCTTGAGCTGGTCCTGGACAGAGTTGCTGAGGTCCTCTTTTTAGGAGGTGTTGATCTTGAGGGTATATGTAGCTTGCATTCATGCTGGGGGATGTGCGGGCAGTGAAAACCAGAAGTGAGGATGTCGGGGAGAAGTAGACTCAACATGAGGTCCAGGTGGTGGACAGCTTGTCAATGCCAGGCTGGGGAATTTGGGTGTCTCCCAGGAGACTGTGGGAAAACCACTGAGGCATCTTCAGAAGCAGAATGACAGGATACATTTGCTTTGGGGGTGATAATTCTGGGAGCAGTGTCTTCAAGAATGCAGGAGGGACAAAAGGCATCAAGAGAATTGATAGAGTAACTCAGGGGTGGCAGGTGGTGCCTAAAGTGACAGGTGGTGACAGGAAGGTCCTCCAGCGTTTCTCCAGGGGCTGACACTTAGTACCTGCTCACTAAAGGTGGGCGGAATAAATGAATGATAATAACCCCAATGACTTTTCTTGGATCTCCTGAAGATCCCAAGCTGTATTTACTACACCTAAAAATATCTAAATAGAATTTCTCACTTTTTTCTTTGTCATTTTGCTGAATTATTTCTCCAGAACAGGAATCCCCCTGTTTCTTTCCTGAATGCCTTGTCCCGCAGAGATTCAGACTTTAGTAGTTCTGCACCAGACACTCGCTCCCTTTAGATTTCTGATTGTTTATATTAGGAAGCAAAGATTTCAATTTATGATTTTCTTTTTTTTTTTTTTTTGCCTGAAAGATCAGTTCTTTTCACAGGAAGAGCCCAAAAGGAATTGACTTCAGGAATGCATTGAATTTACTTATTATTATTTTTGGTCGTAGCTTCCCTTTCCATTCTGACAGTACTGTGTTTTCAGATGACTTCTTCTGCACAGGTGAAACTGTGAAGTATCGGAAATTAGAATTTTGAATTCTAATTAGAAGTCGCCGTGTTTAATGTAGGGATTTCTGCAGAGTTGGACAACACAGCCTGCCCGGAGCTGCGGTCTCAGCTCGCGATGCATAAGGCTCACTTGGGGAGCTGGTTAAAGCGAGAGATTTCTGGCTTCATGTGATTCATGAGGGCCCTAGCGATGTGAACCTCAAGCACCCCAGGAATCCTGATGTAGTTGGTTTCAGGGCCACCCTTGAGAAGCACGGGCTTGGATACTGGCAGAATCAGTGTCAGGAGAGCATCGATGAGCCCGGGAGGTCATGTGTGCTGCGGAGAAAGTGGACGTGGTTAGGATCGTGCAGTGTGAGGGGAGAGAGTAGCCCAGGGTTGGAAAGGAGGATCCCTCAATTCTTCTCCAGTAGAAGCACTGGTGGCCAGGCCAGTGAAGTCCATGCAACAGCCCCATCCTTCCTGATGACCAGCCCGAGCATCGTCCCCCCAACGTACATCCTGGAAGCGTACCCATCAGAGGACTCTGAATGTTGCCAATGTTAATGGTAGGAATGAGGGTGGAACAGCCCCCAGTGGAAACCAAACAGCACCCCATGGAATGATGCCTCTTGATCTGTCACCTTTCTGTGCTACTGCTTTATTTATTTAGACATCTACACCCCTACTTTCTTCCAAAAATATTAACAACGGGAGTTTAACTTGGCATCTTCACAGTTTTCTGCGGAGAAGGTCATTTGTTTTCATCACGTGCTCAAAGGGGTTCGGGACCACAAAAGAGCTGAGAAGTAACAGATTTTAAGTCCTTCAGGAGACTGTTGAGTGTGACCCTAAACGCCCCCGGACTTCAATGCGATATTGGCTGATAACAGGGAAGCCTCAGCTCAGGAGAAAGCTGGCGGCGGCTGTTCTCTGTGGGTGCAGCGCGCAGCTGGGGGCACTCCTGGCCCCAAGGATAGGGGCTGGCGGTTCAGAAGGCCGCTCTGGCCTCCAGTGGCTTGTAGACAAGAGCCTACTGCAAACCCACATAAACGATCTACTAAGCAAGATATAAGCGAGTAGCTCGGTAAGGCTCTGAGCGCATAAGAACGGAGAGAGCAAAGGAGGAACCGCTGACCTTGGAACTGTGCTACCACACAGTGGGCCATTAGGCTGGAGGAAATGAAAGGGAGCCAGCCGCCCCCCACCACCACCAGCTG
The DNA here is from genome assembly GCF_005190385.1 of Monodon monoceros. Classification (NCBI taxonomy): domain Eukaryota; kingdom Metazoa; phylum Chordata; class Mammalia; order Artiodactyla; family Monodontidae; genus Monodon; species Monodon monoceros. Next base: position 5,226,863 of record NW_021703775.1, read on the forward strand.
CAGTCCAGCAGGCTTAGCTGCTTAACTTCCAACCCCCAGGGATGCTTTCACCTACTCTATTAAAGTGGAAGCTATTCAAAAGGCGTCTGGGAAAATCCTGAAGAAATCATTTCATATACAGTTGATGTCCTTCATTCAAACCAGGAGCACATGCCTCCCCTTGCTCTGGGGGAGGAGGGGGTGGGGAGGGGAAGCGGGGATGACAAAAGGCAGGAATATTGAATTCGCTTTCTGCCATGCTGCCTTTTTCCATCCTTGATGGAAAGGTTTTACGTTCTGTAATCTGTTCTTCTAAAGGAAAGTCTGTGCCCCTCATTTTCCTTGTCCGTTAGGCCCTGAGATTTCCTATATGACTCACCATTTGTATAATCCAGGCACGGTGACCCAGACAGGACATGGTTGTAGTTCAAGGAGGGACGATGAGATAGACAAGAGTCGTAGAAGGTATCTATGGCATCAGATTATCCATAGGTAATATTTTTATTGTGCGTCACTACTCAGCGTTTGTAATACACGGCAGTAAGAGTGCAATGTGTTAAATCCTAACTCCTCCCTGGTGACTGTAATGCGTAGACTTACAGAGGGGGGTTAGTATTTTTTGCAGTGAAGTAAAAGGGAAAATTGCTGGGATCAACAGTGTGTCCAGAGGTGTGGATAAAAGATTACTCCACAGCAGCAGTGTAATTATCACCTGGCTTAAAGAAAGAATCCACGTGTAAATGGTTTTTAGGGTGACAATCATTCGCCGAATGAGACAGACCCAGTTGGGTCGCCTTTGTCGGAATTCGGGAGAAGTCCATTCTGGGAGCAGGAACTGGCAGAGAAGCTACTCCTGCAGAATACTGGGCTTGCATGCATCGGGGAGATGAACGTTCACGCCTTGGCTACCTGGGGGCAGCAGCTGGCTTCTTAGTTTGCCTGTGACCATAGTCGTACCAGATGGAGTAATGTTTGCCTTCTCCCAGACCAGGGAGAACCAGCACTCCCTCCTGGGCTTGATGGTGGTCAGGAAACTCAGGGCTTGTCTTCACGTCCTATAGAAAGGCTCCACGTGGGACCACGTTGTCATCTTTTAGAATGAGGGCCTCCCCGTGACAGAGCAGGGAACACATATGTGCATTTCCTGGAACCTGGGCTGGGGGATGTGGAGGGAGAAATTGGGGTTAGGAGAGACAGTGGTCAAAGACCGGTGGCCTTTAGAGTGGGTGGTGCAGATCCTGGAAGTGTACAAGTTATGGCATCAGCCATGGAACTACATCAATTTCAGGCCAATAAGTGATGCATTACTCCAGGTGACTAAAAAACACGCGGCCCCAGGCAAGAGCCCGGCTGTTGTCAGAGCCAAACGGCAACACAAGCAGCATCTCAGGGCCTCAGGAAGGTCTTTGAGGAGCAGTTCATTCCGGAAGTGGGCTGCAAACTGAAATGATTCTCCATATCCTTCCTAGATGGCCTTTCTCGCTGACGAATACTGCAGTTATTGTCAAGACACTTTACAGAACGTGAGGAGCCAAGAACTCGAGAGAGAGAGAGAGAGAGAGAGAGAGAGAGAGAGAGAGAGAGAGAGAGAGAGAGAGAGTAGGTTTTAGCTGCAAAATACCAGCATTGATGACTTGTTCTTAACCTTTCTACTTGAAAAGACCCCTCGAGGGATGTCTGGTGGGAATTCATTGCCTGAAGCGCTCAGAATGCAGCTATTTTACAGTCAGTGAGCTCTTGGAGGTGTGTTTTCATTGTTTAATCATCTGGAAAGGTTCCAAGGTGCTCATATGGATCACTTTACACTTTAAATAAAAAATTCAGCTATTTTTAGATCCTAATTCCGGCTGATTTGGAGTACAGTATTGGTAACGCGATTTACCCTGGAATTCTCAGTGATGCCTCAGAGCCGTTATGGATCCATGCTGACGGAACAAGAAGCAGTTCGAAGCAGGGTGCTCTGACACGGGTATCGTGATGATTGGATTTTATTCTAGAATTGACTGTGGAAGACACGAGTAAATCTCTTAACCATTCTGAATTCTGGCTTTTGCTGTATAAAATGAAAATCCAGGGAAGCAAGTACACATTTAAATGAAAAGTTTTCTGAGGCCTCCGTGTTCTAAGCACTTCAGCTTTGGGAGATAATATTCACTCAGCATGAACGCATATTGTACTTTGTGTAAAGCATCGGAGTGAGGGAGGGACCACGCTGTCTTCAGAGTGGCCCCTGGCCTGTTAGTGCTATGTTATAAACATCCACGCACGTTGGATAGCTAATCCATTCCTTCTTGGAACTTCCCTGGTGGTCCAGTGGTTAAGACTTCCAATGCAGGGGGCGTGGGTTTGATCCCTGGTCAGGGAACTAAGATCCCACATGCTGTATGGCGTGGCCAAAAAATTTTTTAAGAAAAGAAATCTATTCCTTCTTGCCTTCATTGCTTCATCAAGTACTAACTGAATTATTACCCTGTGACCAGCACCGTTTCTGGAACTAGGAAGGTATTCCCCAGGAGGCTGGAGAAGCTTATAGTCTGGTACTGAAAGGGACGATGTAAGCCAATGAATATATGGCTTATATGATACCGTATGGAAAGTTCTAGAACACAGTGTGATGGACTGTTCTGGGTGCCCAAGGGAAGAGGAACAGAGACAGCTGGAGCGGGCTCCCCGGGGGAGGCCACGTTGCTGGCAACTCTCTTAGAAAAGCAGAAGTTCAACAGACTCGAAATGGGGTAGAAAAGGGATTCCAGGCGGAATCAGTGGTGCAGACAAAGCCAGCAGGATGGTCACCGGCATCACAGGACAAGAAGGTCGCTGTGGCCGGATTTATCTCGAAAGGAGAGAAGCCAGAGGGGAGGTGGGAATCGGCTGGTGCCAGGAAGGGCCTCTGGAAGACCCCGACCTTCTGAGGAGACGGGTTGGCAGTGACATCCAAGGGCCATATTGGAACAGAGGGTGCGGAGGAGGTTTTGTCGCAGTCAAGGTGAGAAGGAAGGAGGGTTGGATCTGGAGATCCAATGACAGTGACGTCAGAGAGAAAGCGGGACCAATCAGAAATATTTCTGAAGCAGATGCACCGGGATTAGACAATTTGGGACATGGGTGCTGGGGGAGTGAGCGGAGGTGGTGCTGTCTCATCCAGACCCGCGAGCCCCAAAAGCCTCCAGCCTGGGAGTCGAAGGATTAACACATCCTGCTCATCCCTCTCTTGTCTTTTTCGTTAAGCATCTATGAGTCTCTTGGGAGACGTCTTCTCTAGAAGAGAGTTGAAAGTCAGGTGAGTCCAGGGTCAGGCCTCACTCCCTTGACAGCCTGCACAGAAGGAAGAGCCTCTTGCCTGGGGTCACTGGAGGGCCCTGGGGTCAGTATTGTGATGTCTCAGAATATCTGAGCTGCAGGAATCCCCAAAGGCAAGAGTCCTCATGAGCTGACAACTCAGGTTGGCCACCTGGTTCAAAGATGGAATCTGAAAAGTCAGCATGGGGGAAAACAAAACAGAAGTTGTCCACAAAAGTCTTTAAAGAAGGCTCCTTGGTGCAATAGAATCGCACCAGATCCCTTTAGTCTACACCGTCCTTAGGTGAATTCTGACATGATGTCAAGGAGGAAGTGTCTTTTTTATTTTGTTAGTATTTATTTATTTATTTCGGCTGCACTGGGTCTTAGTTGTGGCGTGCGAGCTCTTAGTTACGGCAGGCATGCAGGATCTAGTTCCCTGACCAGGGATCAAACCCGGGCCCCGTGCGTTGGGAAGGTGGAGTCTTACCCACTGGACCACCAGGGAAGTCCCGAGGTATCTTTTTTTTTTTTTTGCAGTACGCGGGCCTCTCACTGCTGTGGCCTCTCCCGTTGCGGAGCACAGGCTCCGGACGCGCAGGCTCAGCGGCCGTGGCGCACGGGCCCAGCCGCTCCGCGGCACGTGGGATCTTCCCGGACCGGGGCACGAGCCCGTGTCCCCTGCATCGGCAGGTGGACTCCCAACCACTGCGCCACCAGGGAAGCCCCCGAGGTATCTTTGATTCCATACGGTTACACTTCTTCCTGAGCTGAAAAATAATTGAGGGGGTCAATCAGTCAATGAAAATTTATTCTAAACTCTGGTTTTTATCCCTGGGCCCTGATCCTCATCCTGTTGTAATCAGTAGGAGCCCCCTTGTGGTCAGAAACAGCCTTCCTTCCCGAAGGCTGCCTCAGGAAAAGGTGGTCCACGTTCTCCCGCCCAACTGGCAGGTGGTCTCTGATGGGTGTCAAATCACTTCTGAGATACAGCTTGGAAAAGCCAATAGGCAGAACTTTACGTGGGTTGGAATGAAATTCATTCTGTTACCATTTGGGGCTGATGAAGAGTCGGGGGCAGGTGGGCTGGATAGGCCTCACCAGGCGCAAAACGAGCGTTCAGAGATACGTTCTGTTCTTTACATCGGGTGGAGGACTCACATCCTTCCGGAAATCTCTGCAGCAGGACACGGTCACGCTCATGTCATTGCCTGACGTGTGCCAGCTCCTTAAATGCTACGACGGACAGCTGTACAAAGTAGGACGAAGCTCCTTGGAGGTGCTGGTTTGCATCCTTCCCAGAAATTGGTACCAGATGCTGGGGTTAGACCCGCAGCCCTCACTCTTGGCGGTGTCCGTGGACCTCAGACCTTCTGAGGAGGCAGTCGTGGGGCCCATGGACCGTGAGCCTTGGATCTTTCCCTAAGACTCAGCTTTTCTTTCTGAATTCACTGAGAATCTGAGTTAGCTCATGTAGAGAAAAAGCCAGTACACATGGTGACCTGTGGCTCCGGTGACCTGTGAACCCTGAACTGAGTCAGAGTTCTTCCTCTATTTCAGCCAAAAGAGAGCTTTTTCAAAGGAGTAATTGGAGTAGTTGCTTTGCATTATATATAACTGCCAGGCCTTGCGGGTTTGTTTTTTAAGCTCTGGAGTGACTATTGTAGTTTGGGGGTCAATTATATATAATTTCTACAGTGAAAATGTGCTCCCCTTAAGCTAGCCATGAACTTTTACCTTTTATTTTATTATTTTCTTAGGAAAAAAAAAATCCAGGGCTTCTAAATGTTTACCACAAAGGTTGAAAACTGGAGGCTGGGTCCAGCCCTTAAATATTTTGGTTTGAACTCCCCTCCTGCCCCCCCACCCCGTACTGGCCAGCATTTGGGGTGTTTAAATTTTTGAATCAGTTATCGATACTTGGAAATCTTGGGAAGAATTCCGATTCCAGCTTCTCCAGCCTGATGTCCTGCCCAATGGGCAGTGGCCAGGGCTGCGAGGTAGCGGAGCCCTCGGCAGGTGGAGACCGGGCCTCTCTCTCTCTCTCTCTCTGTCTGTGGCTCACGTGACCCGCGGCCACTCGTAACCAGAGGCCGTCCACACCGGCCGGCTGTCACATGTCTTGACACTTCTTTTAGGCTGCGTCGTGTCTTAGCTGCGGCCCGCGGGCTTAATTGCCCCCGCGGCATGTGGGATCTTAGCTCCCGGACCAGGGTTCCCAGGCTTCAAACCCGCATCCCCCGCATTAGAAAGCGGATTCTTTACCACTGGAACACCAGGGAAGTCCCTGTCTTGACACTTCTGTTGTAGGGAATTGAGGACGTTCTCCTTCATGACTTTTTGGAAGATGTTTCTATTCAGCATCTGAAATCTGTCCAGTTGTTTGGTAAGAAGTTTAAGCTGTGGTTCCTCACTGCTTCGGAAGGTTTTCCAGCCCTCTTACAGATCTCCAAGCTCAGAGGCAGGTTCCGAGGGACAACATAAATGCTGTGAGAGTAGATGAACTTTCCACGTGGGGCAGGCCTCCTCCCCTCTTGTGTTAACTGTGTCCTCAGGCACTAAACTGCAGTCCACCGGGCCTGGCCGCTTCGGCTGTCCCGGCTTTTCCTGTGGTGCCCACAAGGGATGCTTGTGCTGACACATCAACACCCTCTTACCATTTCCCCCTCGGGAATCGCAGCGGGGCCAAGGGAACAGGGAGGTCGGAAAGGGCAAGGGGGAGGCGGGCCGTGCCTCCCCTCTCTTGAGCCAGCTCCGACGGCAGCTGCAGTCCTCAGCTCTCTGCCCACCCAAGCAGGGCCGGCAAGGGTTCCGACCCCAGCCTCCTCCCGCCTCTCTGTGCTCTGGGTGGGCTCCCGGGAGGCTCAGAGATTATCTCGCCCTCCTTAGAAATTCCGCCCACGTGGTCCCAGTCACCCTGGTGACTCTCCCCTCCATCCGGCTGCCAGGGCGCGGTGTCTGAACACTTCTGCTGTCGCAGAAGGCTATTCGTCCGCTCAAGCCTGCGACGGCTTCCTCTTGGGAGCCCGAGCTGCTCTGCTGGCTGTCCCCGGCCTCCCTGCATCTGACCCCTTGGTATCCCTCCAGCTCCGTGGCCCTTGTGAACACCAGCACACACCCACTGTGTCGGTCGCGTGTTTTACGGTCCTGGAAATTCCCGGTTTTCTCCCTCCTGCCTTTGTGAGGTTCTCCATCACTGCCTCTAGCTCTCCCCGCCCGCCAAGCCCTCACCACTTCCTTCCCTTCCCCTCTGCAGATCTGCCACGCTTGCACCCTGTGCGCTCTCTCCCCCGAGGGTCCGCAGAACAGGCCACGTCTAATCTTCACCCACGCCTGGCATCCCCAGCACCCCGGGCTGTGTTGATCCCTTTCTGACCCACTTGGAAAAGTTCACGTGCCCAGGCCGGGCCCTTGGGCCCGTGTGATTGCCAGCCAAGAAGGCAGCAGGAAGCGTCCTGCAGAGAGAAAGTGAGGTCTGGAACTTGCTGGGAAAGGAGGGGCGTGAAAGGGGTCCAGTTTTCCGGTGGCCCCTTCACCGCCTGCGCTAATCCCAGCCCTCTGGCTCTCCAAACCCCTCTAGGATCTTCAGTAGCTTCCTAGTTGATGGGCCTGCCTGCAGCCTTGCCCCGCCTCGGTCACACGCCCTTCCCCTCCCAGCAAGTGCTCTATAACAGCGGTTCCATCAGTTAACAACTGTCCACGGCCCCCATTGCCCGGATGGTCCTCTCTCCTTCACTGCTTGGCCTCTGGCCCGACCCTGTCCCCCTGCCCCCCATGACCCACTGGCGTTCCCCAGCACCGCAGACTGGTCATCCCCAAGAGGCCCTTATTCCTACTGCTGTCTGTGCCTAGTCACCCCCGCCCCCCCCGCCACTGCTCCCCGCCAACTCCTACCTACGCGTTAAGGCCCAGGCAGAATGTCCCCTTCCGGATGAAGCCATCCCTGATAACTTCTTCCGCTAGAACCGCTCACTTCCTTCTCCCTGTGTCTCACGTTGCCGGGAGCACTTACTCTGCTGTTGGGACGCTGTTTGTGCTCCTGGTAACCTACCCTTCGTGGGGAGCCCCTGGAGGGTGGAGGTCATTCCCCTTCATCCAGCTGTGCAGCCAGCACCCAGCAGACACTGCACGAGTGTCCCCGGTAAGTGAATATGTGAATAAATGAATACATCCGGGCGAGCACCTCCTCTCTCATGTTTTCTCATTTCTGATCGTTTCCCGAGGAGAGCATGTAGAGATGAGAAGCTGAGGGAAGTCAGGGTTCCTGGGCAAAATCCTCAACTTCACGGAGCACACGGCAGAAGCTGGAGGACATCACTTTCCTGGCATTGCGCGAGTGGGGGGCGGTTTAGTCAATGCGCCCCTGCCGGGATCTCGGAGCCACTTGGGAGGGGCGAGCGGGCAGCGGGGTGGGGAGGCTGGGGGCCTGGCTGGGTGGGGCAGGTGGACGGCTCTGCCCTCCTGGGTGCGTGGGTGCGCCACCCGTGTGCACTGCCTTCCTGCGTGCAAACCTGAAGTTAAAGCATCAGTAATGGGCGTGTGTATTGTTCTTCACAGAAGTTACTGTGTTTGTCAAAAGACTAAGAAGAAAGACATACCTCTCCAACATGGCAAAGGTAGGTTTCAGGCAACCAGACAGGAGGGAACAAAGCAGCTTTCCCAAAGCGAAAAGTGCAGGCTGCCAGTGTCCCTCAGAGCGGGCAGCAGGCCCCGTGCAGGGAGGCCGGCCCACCCACCTGGAGGGCAGAGGACAGCTTGCTGGGCCCCAGGTGCTCAGCTGGAAGCTGAGCTCCCTCCTCCCCTCCGGCCTCCAGGCTCTGCCCGTGGAGGAGAGGACGCAGGGCCAGCAGGTCACGGTTCTAAAGTTCCAGAGGGAGGCCCCCCAGGGGTGGTGTCCCGGGCAAGCCAACGTCAGAGGTGGAAGGGCATTGTAGCAGAGCCTAGGACAGACGGACAGGCAGGCAGACCCTGCACCCTGTGCATATGGCCCTGTGGACTCTGTGTGTCGGGGCACCAGGTCCTCGGCTCCGACCTTCTCACTCCTGGGTGTTAGCGGAGGGGAGAGAGGGGCTGAAGGAGATGTTCTAGGATCTGTTCTGAAATCCCACGGTGGCAGATGGGGACGGAGCCTGGGACCGGCCCTCTGCCCCAAATCAGCCCCGGCCAGGGGGCGCCCAGCCGGGGCCACCCTTTGACCACCTCCATCCCCCACCAGTAGGGTTGTTTCTCCTTCTGAGCTAGAGGCCCATCCGGTTCTGGGCACTTTCACCTTCCCCGCTGGGGCGATGGCAACGACCTTGAAACACGACCTCCATCCCTATCCAGGCTGGTAGGGTCCAGAGCCTGGCCTGCTGGGAGCCATACCTTTACACCTTTACACTCACTGTTCCAGGAGAGTTTACTGAATACCCAAGGGCCCCTTTCCTCTCCGTAAAACAGACATGGCTGTAGTGCCTGCTCTTGGGGCTGGTGTGAGGATGACTCACCGCTCGTCCTGCAGACCCCGAACACGTAAGGGAGAGGTTTGTCCCATTGGACAGCGGAGGCCCAATTCACTGCCCCAGGCTCCCCAGAGGAAGGACAGGAGAGCTTCTGAGCCCCCACAGCCATCCTGTAGAGGCCGCCCGCCCTGTTGCTTCTCCAGAACCGCACTTGCCTGGCAGAGCCCAATTACCCACCGTTTCCCTCTCTAGAGAATTTAGGCCCCTTGCTCGGGGTGCAGAGAAGAGGGAACTGGGAGGAGGAGCTGCAGGGCCCTGAGACGTCTCCCCGTGAGCAGAAGCGTCCTAAATGCCAACTTTCAGAAAGGCAGTTCTAGAATGTGTGCAGTTTGAACATTTTGATTGTCATTTAGGATTCAGGGTTTTGTTTTTGGTTTTTTTTTTTTTGCGGTACGCGGGCCTCTCACTGTTGTGGCCTCTCCAGTTGCGGAGCACAGGCTCCAGACGCGCAGGCTCAGCGGCCATGGCTCATGGGCCCAGCCGCTCCGTGGCATGTGGGATCTTCTCGGACCAGGGCACGAACCCGTGTCCCCTGCATCGGCAGGCGGACTCTCAACCACTGCGCCACCAGGGAAGCCCTAGGATTCAGTTTTAACGGGCAAAACTACCCAAATCCACTTTTCTTTCTCTTCGACAACAAGAAAGTTTTGGTAATTTGGAGAGGGGGCATTAGGCCAAAGTAAGATGACAAGATTTCACTAAGTGTAGCGTTTGCCGTTGTCTTTAGACCATGAGAATGGTGCTGAAAAACAGCAGGAGAGTCAGCATCCTGCAGTTGGATCTACACGCCATCATGCATCAGGGCGCTTTGGATATTTCCCAGAAAGCCCTGACGAGTAATCCGAGCGGCACTGACGACCTGGAGGGGAACACAGAGATGAAATGTAATCCTCCTTCCTCAGCTGCTTGGTTGCAGTGTTTGGTGTATAATCAGGGCTGTTATGGCCATCACTGATTTATAGATTTCCTAATAGAATTAGAACGTTCCTCTTTGACGTTATAATTTACCTGCTCGCACTCCTCTTCCTGCAGAAGGTGAGGAGTGCCCCGAGAACCCTCTTCCAGGGCCTGCCCTGGGGTCCATAGTGCCAGGACATATTTGCCGAGTGAGTGTGGTTGCTGATTGACAATATTTCTTGTCTCCTTGGGAAAACCCCCCTGTATCCCTCTTGTAGATGCACAGATCACCTCTTCGGGCCTGAGTGGGATTGACCTAGCCCTCTGCCTTGCCAGTTTCTGCGCTAACTGTAGTTTTGTTTGTTTGTTTGTTTACGCACCCTCGCAGCTTGTGGGATTTTAGTTCCCCAACCAGGGATTGAACCCAGGCCCATGGCAGTGAGAGCACAGAGCCCTAACCACTGGACCGCCAGGGCATTCCTGCACCAAGTCTTATTTTTAACAATGTGAAGTTTAACGGTGGTGCTTTGACCTTATTTCACTACTTTACAAACAAGTGCTATATAAGCCCATGAATATTCGTGCCCTTTGCTATTGTCTGGGGAAGGGGAAATTTCCCCCTCTACCCGTCTTGAGTTCTCCTGGCTGGACTAATAATCAACCTGGCGCAAGACAGGTTCCCAGGAGAAAAAGACACAAATTTTAAATCATGTGCACAGAGGTCTTATAGAAATGGGACCTAAGAAGTAGACAAAGAAACTTAGGTTTTGGGGTGCCCAATTAGTGAAGAAGCTAAACAGAATTGGGGCTTGGGTAGTAAATTAAAGAACTAACATGGTTTGGGACTTCCCTGGCTGTCCAGTGGTTGGGACTCCGTGCTTTCATGGCCGAGGGCCTGGGTTCAATCCCTGCTCGGGGAACTAAGATCCTACAAGTTTGGCGGCGCGGCCAAAAAAAAAAAAAAGTAACATGGTTTGTTCTCAGCCTGAATTCCCTGTCTCTGGGGATAAGGGTGTCTCTTTACATCCTGGTGCCAGAAGGGCACCTTTCACACTGGAGATTTATTTCCTGTTTTCAGGGAGACCGAGGGGGAGGGTCAGTGTCCTTCCTGTGTTGGCCGTTTCTTAAGTAACTTTTCAATCAAATTAACCAATATGCCACTGAGGCACATTTTGGAGCCGCGTACTCTGGGCCCCGACACTATCTGACAGTTGTAGTTAATCTTAAGGAAGAAAATCTCCATTCTGATGCCAAAATCTGGCCTCTGTACGCTGGTGCCAGATTAAATCTCAGCGTTGTGGGTGAAGTAGAAAGAAATAGCTTTATTGCTTTGCCAGGTAAGCGGGCCACGGCGGGCTCATGCCCTCAAGACTGTATGTCCCACCCTGGAGGGGGTCCTGAGGAGCCTTATAGCGTTCAAGGAGCAGGGCGTGGTCGGCTCGTGGACACTCTTCTGATTGGCTGGTGGTGAGGTCATCGGGAGTCCGCATCATCAACCTTCTGGTTCCAACCGGTCTGGGGTCTCCGTGCTCTAGGGCAGCAGTTAACTTCGCCCACCTGGAGGGGGTTTCAGTACCTGCAAAACAGCTCAAGGAACAGGGCTCAGAATATTCTCTAGAGCCCTTGAGAAGGAACTAAAGGTCCTTGACTGTGTTTAACGGCTAAAGTATTATTATTTTGTCTTGCTTGCCTGTTTTCCTTTCTTTCTGCATTTTCTCACTTCTCTGATTAAATTTCTTCTTTGGCTAAAGATTTTCTACAGACAAAAGGCAGGCGGAGGACACGGGTGGAGGTCTATTCTGGGAAGGCCCCGTAGGGTCCTGCCTCAGTTACAGTTCCACGAAGAGCTGGCTTACGCGTGGTTACATCACTGAGAGGGGACAGTCACCACAGCAGGAGGCTCCCCACTCGGGGGGAGCCGGGAGCTTGCTTCAGGAGGGGCTGCAGACCAGTTACCACCTCCTCCCCCAGTCGCTAGGCTTTGGTCTGAGGGCTGCCAGGAGGGGTCAGCCATGCATAAAGCTGCCCCCCAGTGCCTGAAGCCCCCTCAAGGTGTGGGCTGTGGGCTTCATCACGGCCCGCCCAACACGGGGCTGGCACACGGGGGCACCTCAGCATTTCACGACCAGATGGCTACGTGGATTCAGCGATGCATTAAAAGCACCGCAAAGTATCCTGTCCTCTTCCTTTGACCTTGAGGGGGGGCTGACTTGGGAGGATTGCACCAGTTATTAAAATAGTGAAATGGGTCCTTACTTGCTGCTAAGTAGCTCCCTCCCCCCACTGCTTGCCTGTCCCTTGATTATATCCCCTGTCCCTACTGCCTGGCTGTCCCAAATCCCAGATCCTCCCCTGGGAGACTCCCCTCCAACCAGACCAGCAGCTGAAAGGTGAACACCTAACCCAGCAGGCTTCAGGGCAATGGAAGCCCCCCTCCCAGGCCACTGGCTTCCCCAGCAATCCCAGCTGGCTGCCCAAACCTTGCTCTCACCCCCAGCCCAAGCCCAGGGAGACCCAGGAGGCATGAGGCCTCTCCCCCAGGTGCCCGCCAGCCTGCCAGGGACTCCTGGGCTCCTGTTGGCATCCTTGCATGTCCTTTGCAGAGGGCACAGAGCCGGCAGGGAGACAGCATGACCCCTGGCAGACGAATGCCTGAGATGTGCCTGGAAGATCTTCCAGACGGAGCCTGACCAAATGTGCACCAGGGCCATGGCATCTAAATCTCCTTGGCACATGGGGGCACTCAGACAGATGCGCTTCCACTGTCCTCCCACTCTCAGCGCTGCCTGCGCGGGTGCGGGACCCAAGTCCCAGTGTCGCACACTTGGGCTGCAGCCCTCGGGCCTGTACCGACAGGGTCTGTAGCCCTGGGCAACCCACCTAACATCCCTCAGCGGCTTTGATGTCCACCATCAGTTAAAGGGCTTGAACAAACTACCCCCTTTAGAAAAGTGGCAGGGATGGGTGAGGTCACGTCTGTACCCTGCAGTGAGCTCACTTGGAGCCGGGTTCTGTGTGATTACAAGGTGTAGTTATGATTTCAAACTATTTCTTCCCATTTCAACAAGTAGCCGAGGGGATTGCTAGAAGGCGAGACCACAGAGCTCTGAACCAGACGACCTGGGGTGACAGACCCAGCCCAAGGCAGCCTTTGTGTTCAAAATGAGGGCGAGGCCGTGGGGAATTCCTTTGAACTGCAGTGCGGATGCTATCCCCTAGGTCACCTGGGATACAAATACCTAAGGGGAAATTCTGCTCTACCGCTCACAATCTTGGGTTTGTTTTGTCTGTTGATAGGTTTGAGCAGTTTAATTTCTTTGCTGGGCATGTCAACAGACCTCAGTGTATTCCTGAATTGTCTGTCTTCAAACCTCCAAACATTTGTCTTCCAGGTACAAAACCACGATTTTTTTTTTTTTTTTTTTTTCAGTAGAAGAAGTGGGTGTGGGTCATTCTAGCTACATTATAGCACTGAGTGCCCAGGACCTGGTGCAAAGGAAAAGGTTTTCTCTGGCGCTCTGGACAGAAATGTGTCAAGGCCGGGACGGGGGTTCAGGTTGGGGAAGTGGTGTCTCAGAGGCTGGCACATCATGCAACTCTGTGTGTGTGTTTGCTCGCAAGTAAGCACGTGTGCATATGTGAGCGTGTCTGTGCATGGCAGGGCATGTGAGTGGGTGTGGGCAGGTAAGTGTCGGTGTGCAGTTGAGTATGTGTGCACCAAGCAGGAGTGTTTAGGAGGGAGATGGGTTTGTCTGTTTGGGGAGAATGGCGCTCATCTGGGGGTTTTGCAGACAGTCCCAGTAAGGTGTCAGGCTTGGGTTCACAAAAGCCAAGATGAATTGGTTTCGGACGTGGACGGGTTTGGTCCTTCTGCTGGACGTGTCACTTGGACTTTACTTCTCAGTAGGCCCGTCGGCTTGACTGTCGTCACCACCCTTATCAGTAGTCACGTTACCAAATCAGGCCCAGCTGCTTGCAGCGCAAGAATCAGTACTCAAGAGGCAAATGTTGGCAGGAAGGGAAACGGCCTTTGAGCAGAATACCGGCAGTCCAGGGAGACGGTGGACTCATTGCTCTCCAAAACCATCACCGAAGATTCTGCTCGGCCGAGAAAGTTTTTAAAGCGGAAAAGGGAAGTCATCTCAGGTGATCACTGAGGTGGGGGGTCAGAGTGGTCACCGTGCCCCACTGTGTGCAGGCTTGTCGACTTCCTGTGCTCTTTCTTTAGATGCTGTCGTGTTCACACAGTTTGTTCTTGAGATTACTGAAGGGGAAGCTGGGGAAGAGATCGGTCATCATTTCTATTTCTTTGATCTACGGAAAGAACCAACAAGTTAGGCAAAGTATCGTGTGATCAAAAGATCTGAAAGGTCTGCTAGGGCCAGAGATGAGTAGAGCATGGGCGCGCCCGGTTTGAGGTTAGTGACAAGACGAAGGGACCTCCTGCAAAGAGCTCTTTTCTGCCCAAAGCTGCTTACAGTCACCCTGTAAGAGCGAAGGATGCTGTCAGGGGAAGCCCCAGCACCCTGGCCCCAGTGGGCTCGGAACACGGGGCCGCCCGCCCATCGAGCCATCATCCTCTGAAGGCCGAGGCAGCAGGAAAAGACCTTGACGAGGGAGTTGGGTTCCACTGGGAGGTGAAGGGCAGATAGGATTAAAATAAGCTGAGAAAGGGAGACACCGTTCCCGAGACAGGACGGCAGGAGCGGAGTGGGCGTAGGGAAAGTGGGGGACCGGCCTAGGGAAGAGGGGGACGTCTCTGCAGCAGAGAGCAAGGACCTGGAGGACCTGGGACCAGAACGTGACTCGGGTTTTCTCCTTAAGCCTCCAGCCGCATGTCTTCCTGCCCCCTCCATCTCCCCCAGAAAACCCAGGAAGGAGCTTGAAAGCTGGTTCCAAGCCTTGGCAGGTGTCTGTTTCCATTCTTTGCTCCTTGGATATAGTCTTTCCAGATTCTGTGTGGTTTTGATTCCCTCTCCTTGGTCCTCGGCAAAGCTCACTTGTCCCAGTGGTAATGTGCGCGGGTGCATAGCTGCAGAGACAGATTCATTCGACAGGATGAAGCTTTCCATCCTCTGGTCCTTGTTTCAGACACTCACGCAGCCTCCACTTCACCCCCGCTGAGCCCACTGAGACCGTTGGTACTGGTCCTGCGTGCAAGACCATGTAACGCGGTGTTTCCGTCCTCACCCCTGCAGCGTCACGAGTGAGGCATCTTCGAAAAATGGTGGGTTTGTAACTGCCTGCCTTTGAAGGGCTTGTTTTTGTAAAACAACCTGGCTGATAAAAAAAAAAAAAGACTATTGTCAATGAGATACTCAGACTGTTAAAAATGTGAAGCCTCGGGCTTGTCCACGATGACCAATGGCCTCAACTTGTTAGCATCTGGCAGAGCCAGAGGAGAGAAATGCTCAGCTCTGTCCTGCTTCATTTGTTCCCCTGGTTCTCGTGCAGTCTGGGCCCAGGGGTCCTTTCTAAATGTAGGAACCTGAGGTATCACGCTGCCGGCAAGAGGAGGAAAGCTGGGTAATGTCTGTGTTCACTTGCAAATGTTTGTGCGGAGATCGCCCACAGCTCCTTCTCTGGATGGTTTTAGGAAGCATCCTTGTGTGTGTTGAACACCAGCAGGGCTCCCCCCAAGAGCCCCGTTCCAGGTGGTCCCAAGTCGTGCGGGGAGGATGCCGCTGCCGAGGGGAGTCTGTTCCCAAACCCAAGTTCACGTGCCCGACGCACAGTGAGGCCACACAAACCGAAAGGCTGGAGTTTGGAGCAGAGAAAGGTTTATTGCAGGGCCCAGCAAGGAGACGAGGAAGGAGATGGGTGGCTCGTGCTCAGCATACCCCGGGACTCCCGGAAGGGTTTCAACAAAGCAATTTGAAAGGCCAGGGGAGGGGAGGGGCCGGGTCCCAGGGTGTGTGATCAGCTCGTGCACGATCCTCTGATTGGTTGGTGGTGATCAGTCCTTAGGCCCCAGTAGGTCTCATGGTCATCAGGTAGTTAATTTCTTCCATTTGGTGGGAGGCGGGTTTTAGCATCTGAAACTCTCAGGAAATATGCACGAGATGCTATTATCTAGGTACTTCAGAGAGGAGCTACAGCAGAGGATATGGGGGGCAGGGGGTCTGTCCTGGGAGGGCCCCGTAGGGTCCCGCTTGGTTACAGGTCCACACCCACCCAGAGCCCAGGGTGGGCCTTTGGGGGCTCTCAGCGGGGGCTGAACAGAAACCGAGAGGAAAGGGCATCTCCTTATTCCTGGCCAGTCCCTGCCGTTCTTCCTCGGAGACTTGCGGTTGAGTGTCTGGGTGGTCCTCACGCAGGAGAGTCAGGAGAGACTCGGGGGGTTCACTCCAACCTGTGCTGGAAATTACATACGACTCTGTTGATGTGTAACTCACCTGAAGTGTGGCCCGAGGCTGCTGTCAATCTAGTGAGGAGTTCCTTAGTCTGCGCGTGGAGGCATCTCCCCGGTACCCAGTTTAGTGCCACTCAGGCCATCCGATGACCTTGGCTCCGCTGGACACACAGGTGGGCCTTCTGGGCCTCAGATAATTCATGCGGCACAGCGGCCAGCTTTGTGCCTTGCAAAGTCGGCACCCTTCCTTCCGTCACTGTGGGACTCTGGGCCCCTTCTTCACGGTGTCAGACTCGCCAAGTGTAAATTAGCCCCTGACCCTCTCGGAGGCAGCTGCCAAGGGGGCTGCAGCAAGGCCGTCCCGCAGGCCTCCCTCCCCTGTTGCTCCCCACAAGTGACGTTTTTCTAAAACAATTGTGTGGGATTAAAAAAAAGAAGTAAGCTGCTCTCCCACCTCCTGCCTTCTCCCCGCCCACTTCAAAGGGTTCTGCCTGGGACCATCCCCACAGGAGATGGTGCAAGACCGGGCCCAGGCCTGGGCCGCCTCTCGCCTCGGCTTTCCTTCTTCCTGCCCCACTTTGACCTCGTGAGACTGTCTGTGCACCACCCGTGGGTGCATTTGACAACACGCTCGCCTTGATTTTTATCATAAACCCCAGCATTTTTTTCTCTCTAAAATGGCACAGCCGAGCAGAAGCAAAGAGGAGTTTATCAGATTGGCCACCAGCATCCAGCTGAGATGGAATTTCCTCCTCACAGCCATGAGCAAAGCTATGACCCTCTGGCACAGAGACAGCTTCGGTAAGTCTGAGAACGCACAGCATTTTGTATTCTACCTTTTACAGATGTTATTACAGCCTAAGCGTTTTCCACATTGCTATGTGGAACCCACTCGTCTTTTTCTCACCTTTTTATGTAAAATACAACACACAGAGAACCACACACACAAAAAACCATATTAATCTTATTATTATGGCAATATGGTAGTTCATCAAACAGCTGGACCACACCTCACTCTCCTGTCAATGAAAATAATCAATAAACAATCTAAAATAAGAATAGAAAAGGGTTTTATGTGAGCCAAACTGAGGACTAGCCTGGAAGCCAGCTTCCCAGATGACTCTGAGAAACTGCTCCGGAGAGCAACACAGTTTTATATCTTGTCAAAACAAAGAACATTAAACAAGTCAGGGTTTCATTTCTTCAAGGTTATTTTTTTTAAAAAAAAAAAGAACAGACCAGCACGTACCCAGCGAGTCAGTATGGCCTTGTCACCTGGGAAGGGGGACTTAACCATCAAAGGAGTAACCAGTATCAGTGTCCCAGGAATGGAGGCATTTAATCTTTATTTTTAACATGGACATTCTTTACTTCTGGTCCATGTGTCCTTTTCTCTAATAATTAAAGCAGAGGCACAGTGTAAGTTTTGACAGGCCACACACAGGCTATTTTAGTTAGTATCAAACTCAAGTTCACTCATGTATAAGCCAGAATGACTTCCCTGTATCTCAATATGTGGACATGTGTTTTGTCACTCCCCTGCCATCGTTGTCGGACGCGCAGGAAACCTCCCCTGGCTTTTGAATTGTGCGTTTTCAGACATCGTGAGCGAAGCAGCAAGCATCCTCTTTTTCTCCATCTCCCAACTGAGATGGACCAAGAAATGGGTTCTTTGGGGGCACCCGGATTTAACCTTCAGGAATAAGAGTTGATAAAGTCCCCACTGCACGCAGATGGTGGAAAGAGTAAAGCAGTGTCTGTTTTGCCAACTTGCTGGTCCAGTAGAGGGTCTTTCGGGGCCCAGGGGGTCCCATCTGTCACAGCTGTGGTACAGACACAGCATAGGAGAGTCGCGGGGAGGGACAGTCACCACTGAGCCCCCCAGCCCCACGGAGGGGATCAGTCGTTTCAGCAGATGTCGTGCATCCCTGCAAAGTCCCAGGCACCTTTCTGGGCACTGGACACACAGCCGTGGACAGACAGACAGAGCCTCCAGCCCACAAACTCACACACCTATCAGGGCAAGGAATCCCTGCCCCAGGGCTGCCAGACGCCCTTGCAGCGGGTACACAGGACAGGAAGAGCAGACAAGCCCTGTTCTAGACCGTTCTGCAAACACTGGGGCCCTTTGGAGGGTTGTGGCTGTACACAGCCATGTATGTGACCCCCATTCGTCATGAGGCTGTCCCCGCAGATGAAGGTCAGCAGAGTTCACGTGCAGCCACAGGAGGAAAGCCAGCTCTGTAGTTGGTGCTGTCGACTGAAACAATGCACAGCCTGAAAGTTGAGAGTTGTGTTTTATTCGGTGGACAAACCCGAGGACTAAGGTCCGGGACACAGCATCTCAGATCACTCCGAGGGACGGCTCTGAAGAGGCAAGGAGGGGGCCGGGGTAGATAGGAGCCGTTTTTGCAACAAAGACCAGGTAGTCGGAACATCAAAAGATGACTGTTAATTAAAGCAAACCGGACATCTCAAGGTAAAGAGTTTAGCACTTTTCTACGTATGGGAAGACGCAAGAGTCTGGGCTCTCTGGCATCGTTCCTTTGATGTGCTCCTCGGCTACCTGGGGCCAGTATCCTGCGTTTTCTCCTCCTGAGTCTCCTCAGGGTGCACGGCTGGGGGCGGCTGCAGCAGCTCATTGCTAGATGGGGGGCATCCCGCCCGTACCCTGAGTTCCCTCAGGGCTCACGGTCTCGGGGCGGCTGTCACGTGACGGTTCGATGGTTGCAACATCCTTTGTTTACTGATGCGGCAGGCGGCACCCTCAGCTCACAGTGCTCTCCCCTCGGCCTTCCAGGGCCTTCACGTGAAGTCAGAGCACTCACACCACTAGCTTTTCCCCTTCACGTGGACCATGGTTTCACAAAGTTAAACAAGCCAGGAGCTGTTTGTGGGTCAGGCTTATTCCAGACCAGGCCATGCCTCTCATGGAGCCAGGTTCTCTCACCTGAGATCTAGCAGAGAATAGTGAATATCGGATAAAGCTCTGAAATGGACAGAAAGGGTCAACACACCCTTCTGGTCTTCCACGGTCTTTGAGTTATTTTACAAATCTTGTTAAGTTGTATCAAACAGATAATAATGCAAATGATTCTCCTCCACACAATGCAAACTAGTGCGTCAGCGGGGTGCAGTTGATAACTGCCCTGAGCACAGAGCTGTGTGGCATCCGTTTGTAGATTACTGTCAGTGGCATTCTTTGTTGTCTATGTATGTTTAGTGTCTTGAATTCTCTCTCCATTTTTTTTTATAAATTTATTTATTTTTGGCTGCATTGGGTCTTCGTTGCTGCACACAGGCTTTCTCTAGTTGAGGTGAGCTGGGGCTACTCTTCGTTGCGGTGTGTGGGCTTCTCATTGCAGTAGCTTCTCTTGTTGCAGAGCATGGGCTCTAGTCGCGTGGGCTTCAGTAGTTGCGGCATGCGGGCTCAGTAGTTGTGGCACACGGGCTTAGTTGCTCTGCGGCATGTGGGATCTTCCCGGACCAGGGCTCAAACCCGTGTCCCCTGCATCGGCAGGCGGATTCTTAACCACTGCGCCACCAGGGAAGTCCTGAATTCTCTTTTGAGTCAGCTGCAACATCTTAACTAGTTCCCTCATTAATTGAGTCCCGTAAAATCTTTGACACACATTCATTTTATATCTGTATAAGAGTCGTGGTTTTACCTTCATTAAGTAATTGTCTTTTAACGATTATAATAGGCCAGATCTCCCCCCACCCGCATTGCTCAGATGAACATTAATTATCCTTTTCCTTTCTGGAACCAAAGGCCCTAGGATTCAGAGCACTCAGCAGAGCCACACACCCTACTGTCCCCCACCCCAAACTCCCTAAGGACAACCCTTGCAGGCCCGCGTGAGAGAATGCATCCCTTACCCACCTCCCTCCAGGGGATGCAGCCATGCAGCATGTGCCAACCACAAGCGGCCGAGGAGCACATCCTCCAGCTCTGGGAACAGCACCCATTTCTCTGTAGGGTTGCTTTCCTCCCATCTCACGCTAGCTGGGTTTATGTTCCCTTCCATGGCTCAGGCCATCAAGCTCCCTGTGCTTTCTGTCCGAAAGCAGCCTTGCTGGAGTCCTCTGGGTACGGGATGCCGCGCAGGTGATGGACGCTGCCCGGGGCCCTCAGGATCAGCCAGTAGGAGTGAGGCTTTAGTGCACAGGAGTTCAAGGCCCCAGAAAAGCTGTTAGTTTCACGGGGATCTGTTTACTTGTCCATCTGCCTATCTACTTACTCATTTGGGGTTGTTATTTCAATGTAGGCTCCTGGCATCTGCTTCACTTGCTGCTTTTGGAATATGTGATTCACACACTTCAGTCGTGCATAGAGGAAGATGAGGAGGACGGTGCCATGGGAAATCTCAAGGAGATGCTACCAGATGACCAGCCTCTTGTCCCACCAGACCAGGAACTCTCCTGCCCTCCAGACCCCTCCCCAGCTCAGGAGGGTAGAAGCCCGAGTGCGGATCCCCCCCCCACCCCGGGTGACGCTGAGACACGAGAGTCAGAGCCAGTGTGCCACGGAGGGGAGCAGTGTGGTCGTCAGCGTCCCAGGCTTTCTGGTGGACATCGCCACGGGCAACAAGTACAGATGCTGGAGCCCCAGCTTCCGTAGTGTTTTCAGGGAAATGAGAACTACCAGGTGGTTAGGAGGCCCACAAAGGGGATACGTTGTCCAAACAAGGATACGGGATTCTAGATTCATCTCAGCTTTAGCTGATTTTGCCAGGGGTGATTATAGCAGCATGCCCGTTGACCACTGGTCAGCTCTGAGACATGCCCGGCTTGATTAGAGGTGTGGAATATGGGGACGGCCCAAGCCTGGCCTTCCCAGAGTCTGCCTGGCATGGTTAGACTCGCTGAGCAGTAGATCACTACCACTCAAAAGAGTGACATGTTGGGCTTCCCTGGTGGCGCAGTGGTTGAGAGTCCGCCTGCCGATGCAGGGGACACAGGTTCGTGCCCCGGTCCGGGAAGATCCCACATGTCGCGGAGCGGCTGGGCCCGTGAGCCATGGCCGCTGGGACTGCGCATCTGGAGCCTGTGCTCCGCAACAGGAGAGGCCACAACAGTGAGAGGCCTGCGTACCGCACACACACGAAAAAAGAGTAGTTTCTGAAAAAGTAATTTGAAGTAGGAATAATATTGAGACCTTGTACAGATGGAAATCTCCCCAGGGCACATCACTGGTTGTCAACGTGGTGCCCACAGCAAGAGAAGCATATCGCATTTTTCTTCACGTAGTAATAATAGCTACACCCACATAGATCTTGGAACATAAATTTTCACACATGATGATGAGTTGGAGGCCCACTAACATTCTGTCAGCAGAGTTTTCCAAAACCAGAAATTTTTTAATTTTTTTGCGGTACGCGGGCCTCTCACTGTCATGGCCTCTCCCGTTGCGGAGCACGGGCTCCGGACGCGCAGGCTCAGCGGCCATGGCTCACGGGCCCAGCCGCTCCGCAGCACGTGGGATCTTCCCGGACCGGGGCACGAACCCGTGTCCCCTGCATCGGCAGGCGGACTCTCAACCACTGCGCCACCAGGGAAGCCCCAAAACCAGAAATTTGATCTAAAATGTACAGTGATGTGTTCCATAACTGTCATGCATCCTTTTACCAGGTACTTTTTAAACATGGGGGCTCATCAGTGAACAAAACAGGTATCTCCCTGCCCTTCGGGGGTGAAGAGGCTCAGAACAACCCTCCCCAAAATGTGCCACTTTGGCATGGGGACCCTGCAGCCTCCAGAGAAGTATCTGCCCTTCTCTTGGCTACCTAGAAGAATTTAAATTGGGGGTATTTTCCAGAATGAGTTACCAGCAGTAAATTTTATCCGAGTGACCCATCTGTAGGGCAGGGCAAACATCTAATTACCAAACATCACCGACTCTTCTTTATTGTCCTGAGAATTGCACCCTCCTTCAAAGCCCCAGGCCTCTTTCCCATTCCTTAGCTCAGGATGGCATATCTACCTCGTTTTACTCTTCTGTCTTTGAACCTCTCATGCATGTGGGGTTCCCGTACATACAAGATTAACTTTGTTTTTCTCCTGTTACTCTGTCTCATTGATTTGGTTATTAGACCAACCGAAAGACCTTTGAAAGGTAGAGGAAAATTCTTTTCTCCACAGCAGGAGCTTATATTCCTGGTGTGAAGAGACTGGCAATGAACTAATCAACAAAATAAAGCCTGATATCTTAGGTGGTGATAAGTGTAATAGTAAAAATAACACACAATAAAGAAGAGAGTGATAAAATTAGGTCATTAGTAGAGAAGTGGATGGACCTAGAGACTGTCATACAGAGTGAAGTCAGAAAGAGAAAAACAAATATCGTATATTAATGCATATATGTGGAATCTGAAAAAATTGGTACAGACGATCTTATTCACAAAGCAGAAATAGAGACACAGACGTAGAGAACAAATGTGTGGATACCAAGGAGAAGGGGAGGGTGGCATGAATTGGGATTGACATATATACACTATTGATACTACGTATAAAATAGATAACTAATGAGAACCTACTGTGTAGCACAGGGAACTCTACTCAGTGCTCTGTGGTGACCTACATGGGAAGGAAATCCAAAAAAGAGGGGATCTGTGTATACGTACAGCTGACTCACTTTGCTATACAGCAGAAACTAACAAAATGTTGTAAAAAACTATACTCCAATAAAAATTAAAAAGGAAAGAAAAGCATTAACAGCCAAAAAAGAGAGAGAGAGAGAGAGAGGCAAGGATGGGAATGTTACTTCTTACAAGATTCACAAGCAAGGTGTAATTTGAAAAGAGATCCAAAGAAAGTAGGAAGAAGGAGAGGTGTGAGAGTCTTCCAGAAGGGAGGGAGAATGAATCAGAGACATGAAGTAGCCCCTGGGCCCCCGTGATGTTATTGGCCATGAGTTTAAAATGATTAAGGAATTTAAAATCCTTATTGGTTTCCAGGAATATGGCAAGCTAGTGTAGTTGAACCAACTCATCAGGTGAACACAATACTTGTTAGAAAAACTATAAAATATCTTTAAAGCATCAAAAAGCGGGCAAGGGACTTCCCTGTCAGTCCAGTGTTTAGGACCCCTCGCTTCCACCGCAGGGGGTACGCGTTCGATCCCCGGTGGGGGAACTAAGATCCCGCAGCCAAAAAACGGCCCAAAAAACCAAAACATAAAAAAAAAAAAAAACAAGCAATATTGTAACAAATTCAATATAGACTTTAAAAATGGTCCCCATCAAAGAAAAAACCTTTAAAACAATAAAAATAAAAAACATAAACACCAAGGCGATGTTTTGCAATCCACACAACTTGGGTGACCTCTTAGTAGAGGGCAGTCATCAAATATCACACCTGCCCAGGGTGGGGAGTCCAGTGGCACAGCTCACACACCAGAACATCCAAAGGGCTACGCACTGCAGGTAGGGGTGAGTCAGAAGTAAGGCTGCACTCCTGACCCCTCCTACCTGCCTCCACCCACCCAGGAAACAACAAAGAGACTTGCTGAGTATCTCAGGGTGGGGAGAGCTGTCCTGAGAAATTGTAACCAAGAGCTTGCCCCAGATCAGATTTTTAAAACATTTTTTTGGAGATATACATACCATAAATTCTTCTCATTTAAAGTGTACAATTTGTTGATGAAAAAATTAATCAGTAGTCCATCTCAGAAAGGAAAATGTTTATTTGAGCCAACCTGAGGATTATTCAGAAAGCTCTGAGAACAGTTCCGCCTTGACCTGTCAGAGGTCAAAGCATAGTTATATAAGTTTTTGAGACAAAAGGTTATAGATCAAATGGCATATTATTGACAGCTTACACAGTCCAGATCTACACGTACAAAGTGAAGAGCTGGTCATGGGTTGTCCCGGCCCGTTACAAGATTAAGAAGGAAGGTTATCTCCTAAGGAGATCTGGTTAACGCAGATACACAGTATACACTCTAGAGAAGGCAAACAGGCAAAGACAAATTTTATAATTAAATTTTCTTGGCTTGCCATAAAACGTGAATTTCATTTCATCAAATTCAGTGATTTTAGCATATCTAGAGAGCTGTGCAACCATGACCTTGATCTAATTTTAGAACATTTTCATCACCTCAGAGAATCCCCACACACATTCACATTCATTACCTTTTCCCCTTTTTCCTAGCCCCCAGAAACACTCCTTTTATTGAAATGATAATTCCATCGAATGAATACACCACATTTTATTTACGCGTTCATCATCTGGCAGACACCCAGGTGGTTTTCACTTAATAGAAAACATGAATAAGTTCGTTTCCATTTGAATAATGCCTCTGTAAACATTTGTGTACAAGTTTTTGTGTGGACATATGTTTTCATTTCTCTTAGGTATATACACCGAGGAGTGGGAGAGAGGGATAAATTAGGAGTTTGGGATTGACATATACACACGACTATATTTCAAATAGATAGCCAACAGGGACCTACTGTATAGCACAGGGAATTCTGCTCACTATTCTGTAATAACCTAACTGGGAAAAGAATTTGAAAAAGAATAGGTATATGTATATGTATACCTGAATCACTATGCTGTACACCTGAAACTAAGACAACTTTTAAAATCAACTCTACTCCAATATAAAATAAAAATTTTTTAAGTTGTTTAGAATTATCTGAAAAAAATTTTTTTCAGAATAAATTGGATGTCCTAACAACTTCTAGTGATGACTTATGAGGATTTGTTTTTAATTTTGTTTCTAATCATTATTCACTCAGAGAGACCTGCATACCCTCTACCCAGTTTCCCCTCTACCCAGTTTCCCCTAATACTTATATCTTAAACAACTGGATTGTAACATCAAAAGCAGGAATTTTCCATTGATGCAATGTATGTGTAGAGTTCTAGCATTTTCTATTACCTGTGGGTTCATGTAACCACCACCACAGTCAAGATACAGAACTGTTGATCACCACAGAGATCTCCCTCATGCCACCGCTTTACATAGCCACACACCATCACTAACCCTTAGCAACAACTAATGGCTTCCACCCCTATAATTTTGTCATTTTGTGAATGTTATATAAATGAAATCATACAATATGTAACCTTTGAGACTAGCTTTTTTTTCTCAGCAGGATACTCTTAAGATCCACCCAAGTTGTTGCCTTTATTAATAGTTTGTTTCTTTTTAGCGAGGAGGGGTATTCCATGGTATGGATACACTGCTGTTTGTTTATTCACGTATTGAGGGACATTCGGGTTGTTTCCAGTTTGGGCCTGTTATGAATAAAGCTGCTATGAACAATGTGTCTACAGGTTTTTGTGGGGAACATATGTTTTTATTTCTCAGGGATAAATGCCCAGGAGTGCAATTGCTGGGAATATGGTAAGTGTACATTTAGGCCTTTCTTTAACTGCCATCATTTTTCTTTTTGATGCCTAAATTATTCCATCTTTTCCCAGTGGAGGACCTTTCAAGTTGCTTCTTTTGACATGTTTCATTGGTCTTTTCTAGCTGCTGCTGCTTCTTTTTTTCACTGGAGAAGACATCCCAGGCTCCTCTTGTACATTTCCAGCCCCAAACTTTAAATGGTGCTTTGGTACCTTTGACCATGTGCCTCTTATTGTCCTTGACAAAGTATTTGTTAATGGGAAGTGATAGATAAGCAGCAGATCTGCAATCCATTTTCTCCCATTACAAGTCAAATCTGCTTGTAAATATACCGAGGACCAATTTCCTGCAGCCAAACCTCATAGTATTTGCCAGTGGGGGAGTCCTTTTCTATAACAGCACACACGTGATGGTTCAGGATTGCTTACAATAAACAAATCTGAGATCTATGGGAAATGTTACCAAGCCAAGTAACTGAGCCCCAATTCAAAATAGCTCCTTCTTTGTGAAATCACCTCATGCATCATTTAGAGGCCTCCTGAAGTACTCATATATTGCTAGTAGAACTATAAAACGGTCAAAAATCATTTTGGAAAACAGTTTGTCAGTGTTTTCATCTACTTGGGCTGTCGTAACAAAATATCGTAAACTGGGTGGCTTAAAGAAACAGACATTTATTCCCCACGGTTCTGGAGGCTAGAAGTCCAAGATCAAGGTGCCAGGTGATGGGTTCCTGGTGAGAGCTCTCCTCCTTCTTGCAGACATCTGCCTTCTTGCTGTGTCCTTACATGGGCTTTCCTTGGAGCAGAAACACAGTGGGGAGGGGGGCGCAGGGACTCTCCCTTTTCTCATAAGGCCGTTAATCCCCTCATGACCTAATCTAACCTTACTTACCTTCCAAAAGCCCCATCTCCAAATACTGTCACATTAGGGGTTAGAAGTTCAGCATATGAATTTGGGGGGCACAAACATTCAGTCCATAACAGAAAGTTCTGCATAAAATTAAACACAGACCTACGCTATGACCCAATGATTTTATTCCTAGGTTTTTACCCAAAGGAAAGAAAACATACATTCACAAAAAGACCTGTAGAAGGATATTTATAGCAATTTCACTGCTAACAGATAACACCTGAAAACAATACTAATAACCATCCTTAGGATAATGGATAAGGTAATTTCAGTATGTTTATTGTATTCATTTGCTTGGGCTGCCGTAACAATAAACTACAGATCTGGTGGCTTAAACAGCAGAAATTTATTTTCTCATAGTTCTAGAGGCTGCGGAGTCCAAGATCAAGGTTCCAGCTGATCCAGTTTCTGGTGAGGGCTCTCAAACCTGACATCTCGAAGGCCTGAGAACCAGGGGGACCAATGCAGTGAGTCCAAAGGCTCCAGAACCAGGAGTGTCGATGTCCAAGGACAGCAGCACATGGATGTCCCACTTAGGCAGAGAGCAAATTGGTCCTTCCTCTGCCTTTCTGTCCTATTCAGGCCTTCACTGGATCAGATGACGCCCACTGCATTGGTGAGGGTGATCCTTACTCAGTCTGATTCAAATGCTAATCTCTCCCAGAAACACAGACACGCCCAGAAATAACGTTTTACCAGCTATCTGGGCATCCCTTAGCCCAGTCAAGTTAACACATGAAATTAACCATTCAAACAAGCCAAAGACAATTTGTGACATATTTGAACACCCTAAGCCTGGAACATAGGAAATAAAATTAATTCTAATAAATCAATACAAAAAAGTACAGACAACCCAATACAAATGGACAAAAGACATTAACAGGCGTTTCACGAAAGAGGGTATCCAGCTGGCCAATACTCGTATGAAAAGGTGATCAACCACGTGAGCCATTAAAATAAAAATGAGTTATCACTACGCATCCGCCAGGTTGCTGGGATGGGGGGCAGACAGCCTCGCAATAATCTGTGTTGCTGAGAAGGTGGAGCAACAGGAACCTCCACGCACTGATGGTAGCAATAGATTGGTCCCATCATTGAGGAAATCTGTGTGATGTTATATAATAAAATGAAACAGACTCGTGCCCCAGAACCCGCGACTCCACTACAAGGTACATACTCGAGAGAGCTCTTGCGTGTGCGCACCCGTACCTGAGCTTGGCATCCTCTCGAGAACTGGGTCTGAGAAGAGGACCTGCACCTAGCTAGTCATTCTGGGATGCAGTCCTACAGAACCAAAGTGGGGGGACTGACTAGAATGACTGGAACACGGAGGACGGAAAGCCAGTCTAAGGGTGCATCACTGTGTTGGTTACCATTGTGAGTAACCGGGGCTCAATCCTGTCGGAGACCCTCCGAGAAATTGTGGAGAGTGGCCTTCGGAATCATCCACTTGTGGCTTGGGAGTGGGGAGTATTTATCTTCTGGCTTTTGGACCCATTCGCCAAGGGTCGTGGCAATGGGGGGTTAATGTTCCGCACTCGTGGCTTTTCACATTGCTCAGTGGAACCCTACCTATGTCCCACGTGGCAGTTGGCACACAGGCCCTGAGGCAGAAAGCAAGGGACATGCAGATTGGTGAGGTAACCTGCTGCCGTCTGTACCACCATTAGTTGGTTACCACAGCAACAACAGGAGAAAACAGAGGAGCCCAGAGCAGTGAGACAGAACATAAAAGATACCAACACATCAGAACACAAGACTGTTCATAAAACTTTATTATTGGAAACAGGCCAGCTTCCCATCCATACGAGAATGTGTTTAAGGGTGGTGCGTTCATACAGTCCTCTGCTACACCACCCTGGCCGCGTTCTCGCTGGGTGCTGCTGACTCCACTTTAGTGTATGTGTAGTGAGCAATTTGATTCTGCTTTTAGATGAACTGGAAGCAATGCCCTCCTGTCACAGCGAAGTGTAAGATGGTCACGATCCTTACAGAGCAAGAGGATGGGCTTTGGCCTCAGACGGACTTGGCGCTAATCTTCATCGTTCGCTCGGCTTCCTCCGCCATAAAATGATAACCATCCCTACCTTGTGTCTATTTCACAGCACATAACGCTTACTCCGCACCACACACTGTTCTAGGCCTCTCCAAATATTAACCCGTTCCATCCTCCCATCCCTCACTCCCATGATGTAAATACTGTTTTCTGCGTTTCCTAATGAAGGAACCGGGCACAGAGAGCTTACGTGACTCGGCAGGGCCACACAGCTGGTGAGTGGAGGAGTGCGCTGAGCCGGGATTTGAACAACCCCCCTGTCTGGCTGCAGAACCCGTGCCATCCAGCGGGAAAGAAGCGCATCCCCGGCCCAGCCGCTCAGAGAGAACTGCGCACCGTGTCTGCCGTGCGTGCGGAGCCCCGCCTCCTCACGCGGCGCACGGCTGCGAGGGCGGCCCCGGGGCCCCGCCCCCGGGCGCCTGCGGCGGGGGCAGCGGGTTCTTCTCCCGGTCCGCCGTCGGGGGCCGCTGCCGGCGGTCCCCAGGGCCGGGCGCGCCCCGCAAGATGTCCGGGCGCCGCGGCCGGCAGCCCGGGCCCCGCCTGTGCTGGCTACTGTGCTGCAGCGCCCTGCTGTCCCCGGCCACGGGCTACGTGATCGTGAGCTCCGTGTCCTGGGCCGTCACCAACGAGGTGGACGAAGAGCTAGACAGCGCCTCCACCGAGGAGGCGCTGCCCGCGCTGCTGGAAGACTCGGGCAGCATCTGGCAGCGGAGCTTCCCGGCCTCGGCGCACGAGGAGGAGTCTCACCTGCCGCCCCCGGAGGGCACCGCCCGCGCCAGGCCACCCCCTGCGCCGCCCGGGATGTTCTCCTACCGGCGCGAGGGCAGCGCGAGGCTGCGCCCGGGCACCGCCCGCTTCCTGGCCCACGCCAGCGCCTGGGGCTGTCTGGCCACCGTGTCCGCCCACGAGAAGGTAAGCCACCCGGCCGGGAGCGGCGTGCAGGGGACAGGGAGAGCCTGGGGCCACTCCCGCGCTCGGATCCAGGTCTAGCAGACGTGCGCTGGAGGCTGGATCGGCGTGGACAGCGTGTAATTAATGCAGCCAGATTGTGCTTCGGTTACCCTGGCACCCTGGCAAAGGCAGGAGGGGTGGGGGTGGGGTCCTGGGGGAGAGGACGACAAGCAGGCTTCCTGCCAGGTGGATGGGGACCGAAGCGCAGTCGAGAAGCGCAGTCTTGAAATGGCCAAAGAGGTGTGCAAATAACCAGCGCCCGACCAGAGGCCTGGACAGAAGAAGCCTGAGCCACCGTTGGCATCACCGAGTAGCGCGTCCAGCCCCTGCCCGCCCACAGACCAGAGCTGCCCCATCACTTACTGACCCCGAACCGGGGCTTTGGCGGAAATTTGCATTTTAAAAAATGGAATCCGAGAACTGTTCTGGAAAGGAGATTTATTGTGCGAAGCGTGTAAATGTTGGAGTGACGGCGCTGCCGTCAGCTGCAGCCTCCACCGTTCGTTTCACAGGTGTTTTACTCACCTGTTAGACGTGATTCCACCTGAAGTGGAAATGCCGTGGATACACGGTGAGGATGTGACATCCATACGTGTACACCCTCCAGAAAGCTTTTAGGGCTGTTAAGATAGATGTAAGGGTTTTATTACAGGGCAGTAATTTGAACTCCTATTTACTTCATGCAAAAAAAAAAAAAAAAATACTGTTTTATGGAGTGTGTAAGTCACTGGCCAGGGGGAAGGTTCTGGGCCCAGCTCTGGGTCTCACCAGCTCTGAGACTGTGGCCCAGTCACTGGGTTCTCCACTTTGCTTTCCTCATCTATGAAATTAAGTGATGGACTAGGTAGTTTTGAAGGTCCGCTTTTGCTTTGAAAAAAAAAATCTAAATGACAACTTTATTTTTTATTTATTTATTTATTATTATTTTTTTTTTCGGTACATGGGCCTCTCCTGTTGCGGAGCACAGGCTCCGGACGCGCAGGCTCGGCGGCCATGGCTCACGGGCCCAGCCGCTCCGTGGCACGTAGGATCTTCCCGGACCGAGGCATGAACCTGTGTCCCCTGCATCGGCAGGCGGACTCCCAACCACTGCGCCACCAGGGAAGTCCGACAACTTTATTTTGATGAGAAATGATCATAAGGTCTTTCACAGCTTCCAAATAGTTCTTCACAGCTATATCTTATACTCCTAAGACATACCTTCAGAAGATATGAAGCTTAAATATGAAGCTGATCTTGGTTTAAAACACAGATCACTTCAAGCAATTAAAACTCTAGTGCCAGTGTATTCAAGGTATTATGACTTTCAACATCCCTTTTCTTAGCTTTGTTAGTAGTTCCCTTTTCCAGTATTGACGTATACTCCAAATGCAGTAAATTCAGAGAACATTTACCATGTGCCTGGCGTGTGTGCAAAACATGACTCTACTCAGTTTGTGAGTGACCAGCTGAAAAACAGGATCTGGGAATGACATATTAGCATTTTGTAGGATTCCTCAACATTGGGTTTTCTTAAAGATTAAAACCACCCCTTATCACAATTCTACACACTGTTGTCATGTGACACTTCAAAGACAAAAGATAGCCCTGAGTTCTGAGCTAAGTAACAATGAGGAATGCTCTGTGAAGGGTAAAGGTCATGATGCTGGACCCAGCAGGGCTTGGGAAAAACCTAAGAAGTATTTGTGTACGTGTCTGAGAATTTTATCTGCTCTACTGGATGATCGTGAGCAAAAAATTGGTTTAGCATGTTTATGTGTCTTTCTTGAAGCTAGAAGGGTAAGAAACCAAATTCCCATAAGTTGCTGAGTTATACTATTAAAATATTATTGATTACAATTTTAAAATGTGACTAATAAGTGAGAAAGTGGTGTGACCCTAAAGGAAACAATACCAGAAAGTTCCTGGAGCCCAAAGACCAGGTAAGATGTTAGGTTAAGACTTAGATTCTGGGCTTCCCTGGTGGCGCAGTGGTTGAGAGTCCGCCTGCCGATGCAGGGGACACGGGTTCGTGCCTCGGTTCGGGAAGATCCCACATGCCGCGGAGCGGCTGGGCCCGTGAGCCATGGCCGCTGGGCCTGCGCGTCTGGAGCCTGTGCTCCGCAACGGGAGAGGCCACAACAGTGAGAGGCCTGCGTACTGCAAAAAAAAAAAGACTTAGATTCTATCCCCAAAGTTGCCAAAAATATGGGGGAGGTGGTGAAGGCAGTGGGGCTCCCAAGGGCTAGCTTGTGAGAAAGGTTTTAGTGACCCTCCACCCTTCCATGATTTTCATTGCCTTTACCCCAAATAACTTTCAGTTTAATAGAGTGTGTTTGCTATGTACCTGCAGCTTCAAGAATAATCCCCTAACCATCCCTCCTCTACAGATGCCACTGCTAAGCTCCTCCGTAGAAATTCTGGAGCCATCATTGGGTGAAGTGGGCAGGTTGGGAACCATTTTGCTTTGATTCATGACCTGTCAAAACCACGGTGATGCCATGCTGCCCTCACACCCCCAATGCTATATTTCCTGGTCAGAGACACATACTAAACTCCCAGCTCAAGTCAATCCACAACCCTGCATTGAAAAGGCCTTTTCTGGTGTTTGTTAGATCCCAGGACTGCCTTTTGGGAACTGCCTGCTGGTCAGTGATGGCCCCTTCAACAACAGCACGGGGGTTCCTTTCTTCTATGTGACACCCAAGGACCTCCTGGTGGCTGATCTGATGAAGAACCCCACGGCCTCCCTCCTGCTGCCGGAATCCGAAGGAGAGTTCTGCAGGTAGGCAAGGGCCCGGCCTCCCCCATCCGGGTCCTCTGCACAAGGCAGGGAGGCTGTGGCTTTAAAGGGGCCCTGAGATGCAAAGCAATGTCTTTGCCACTTGGCCAGGGGGCGGGTTCTGGGCCTGGCTCTGGGTCTCACCAGCACCGAGACTGTGGCTAAGTCCCTGGGTTCTCCACTTTGCTTTCCTCACCTATGAAATTAAGTGGTGGACTGGGTAGTCTTGAAGGTTCTTTTTTGCTTTGAAAAAAATTATTGAAATGACGACTTTATTCTGATAAAGTGATCTTAACTTCTTACGTGGCTTCCAAATGGTTTTTCACAGTTATATCTTAGGCTCCTAAGACACATCTCCAGAAGATACAAAACTTAAATATGAAGCTGATCTTGGTTTAGAATACAAGTCATTTAAAACAATTAAAAGCCTAGAGCCAATGTGTTTCCAGATACATTGGCAATGTATGCTGTAGAAATGTATTTTCATGTGGAAAGAGTATATATAGCCGTGGAATCAGATCAATAGAATTCTACCACTCACCAAGATGTGTGATTTGGGGCAAGTTATTGAACCTTTGGGAGCCTCAGTTTCCTCATCTGTAAAATGGGAATAGTAGTTTCTACCTCCTAGGGTGATGGGGAGAGTTGGAAAGATTGGCAGCGTCAACACCGGGTGGATAAATGGCAGCTCTCTTTGTTATGGCAAAGGTGGGGGTGGGGGAGGGGAGGGGAGGGGAGTGAAGGAAGAGCCAGTGGTTTGTCTCCAAGGCACATGCAGCATAGAATCCACTTATTGTTTTTCAAATTAATTTCTACCTGCCCCAGTGAGGTGTGTGCAATAAAGACCCAGAGTCCCTTAAATCACTTTCTCAAAAACTCTCTCAAAGAAAGGACAGTTGGGCAAAAATGGAACACTGTATCCAACACCTTTGTCTGAAATCAGAATGCGGAGCTTGAGGTCCAATCCTGCCACCGCCGTGTCTGCGCCGAGCTTGGGGAGGGTGGGGGGCAGGACGCACGTGGGAGGGCACCCCTGCAGTAGTAGCAGAGGCAGTGGGGGACCTTGGGCAAGTCCCTTCACCTGTAATGTAGTGATGCTTTAAGAACTGGGATAAGATACCCCCAGCTCCAAAATGCTATGACTCTTTATGCAAAATATGAAAAACACATTCAGCAAACAAATGTGTCAGTTCTTTGAGGAGGGGAAGTGGTAATAATCAAAGCAACAATGCACCATAAAATGCAGCCTGGATAGGACCCTGTCGCTTACCCCTGGAAGCTGGTGGGAGCTCCATCCATCAGGGTGGAGGCAGTTCAGCTGACCCAGTGCCCTATCGGGGATGGCAGGAAGCCAGGAAAAGGAGTGCCTCCTCTTTTCATGGAATAGTCTCCATGTTCTTGACTATTTCATGGAATGGTCTCAACAAGCTTGCTGTTACTAGAAGTATATTCCCAGGTACCTTTCTAGACATCTCAGGTGTTCCTCATTCAGGCAGCCTAAAGGCAGCCATTGTGCAGGGCACGTTGATCACAGACCCCAGAGCACACCTGTCCCTGGAGGTGGGCACAGAATACAGAGCAGAGGATGTACCGCAGCACTCAGGTTGTGGAGGGAATTGTCTCCTGGAAGGTCCCAGGCAGCCGTCAGCAGGAGCTTGGGGCCATGAGAAATCCAGCTTAGAGAGGCCCTCTCCGGGGGCTGGGGCTGGGCACGCTTGGGGCCATGTGTGCGGACCCTCTTCACAGCAGTTGGAGCTTCACAGCGCTTGGAGTTGCAGACCTCCGTGCAGCACACCAGGGTACCTGGATGAGGCAGCTCGCGGCCGGAGGGGACCACCCAGCCCCATCCCACCCCCCAGGGCCAAGGGCACCAGTATCCCAGACCCTTGTAACTCTGGCCTGGAGGAGGAGGGATGAGCCACCACCCACTGGTACCCCTCTGTCTAAGCCCTCATGTGAAACTCTACTCCCTCGCACTGTGCCAGCTTCTGAAGTCTTAAAATATAATGTAAATAAATATCTACACAATTAACTGTGGTCTTAGTAAGCATCTCGCCTCGAAGCAGGGATTATCAGACAATGAGGCTTGTTGTCCCCCCAGGGTCCACTACTTTCCAGGACCTGCTTCAGCCCAGGTGTGATTCATCTGCGTGAAGCTCACATTCCAAGTGCAGCGTCACCCTGTAGGTTTTGCCTCCAGAATCTTGGTAATGTTGAGCACAGAGACTTAACAAGTCAAAGGCGGGCAAAGAGCAGAGCCCTGAATTGAACAACGCTCCTCGGGCCACGGGAGCCTAAAGAAGCATCAGGTGGAAACGTCTGTGGCTAAGAACTTCCCTGACAAGTTCAAGGGGCCGCCTGCAAGGCTGCAGGAAGCTGCCCCTCCTGCCTGATCCCGGCCTGCAGAGATTCCCACAGAGCAGGGAGATCCAGAAAAGCACCCACTTCTCACGATGATGACGGTAAATCAAGGACACCTGATCCTTTGACCTTTGGAAAGCATGAGAATCGCCTCCGTTCTGTGAAGCAGGTGTTCTTGTGAACTGCAAACTTTCAGCAGCATTTTTACCCTCAGATCTGGTGCATTCTGTGCGCTCATGTCCCTCTGCCTGTCTGCGCACTGGGGTGGAGGTGGATTTTCCCTAAGCGGGAAGACAAAGCCAGGACCCGGCCTGTCTACGCGATGCATACTGAGACTCCTGTAGGCCTGGGGCGCCATGTTTGTCTGAGGAGCCCTCAGAGCCTGAACCATAAACCAAGGTCGGACAGAGAGGAAGCAGCGTGGCCACTGATGCTCTGAGAGGAGGAAAGAGGTGCCTTCCCAGCCGTTTCCTGCAGGGTCCACTGGGCATCTCAGCTGCAGGCCTGCCTCTGCATCCATCAGGGTTAGCCCTGGTTCCTGCAGAGTCTGGACTGGGGCAGTCTGGTGAGCTCGGCCTCCACCGACAGGACATAGCTTGAGAAGGAAGCCATCCAACAAACAGAAGCGAATGTAAGTCTGATTCCACTGCAAGGGCAGGCTGAGCTGGCCCTCTGTACTTTAGAGCTCCGTTGGGTGTGCAGGACAATTGTATGTACAATGTGTATGTGTTTAATAAGCAGATGGGTGGACAAGACAGAGAGAGAGAGAGGGAGAGAGGGATGATGATAGATAGATAGATGTGTGTGTGTGGCTTCACGTATTCAACTATTACCTGTTCTGAGAACATATACTACAGTTGCCCCCAACTGGCCTCCCCAGTTCACTCTCTCTCACCTTGATTTCATCCTCAATCCAATATCTGAAGTAATATTTCAAAACCCATATAAGACCCTGGGATTCTCCTGCTTAAACTCTTTCACTAGGAGAAATAGCAAACTCCTGAATATGGCCTAGGAGGCCCTGCCTGGAGGACACCCGCCTCCCTCTCAGAATAAATAATAGTGGTTAACCCTTTGCTGATTGACTTAGTATGTGACTTATACCCTAGTTTTATTAAATGGAGAGGTTTAACCTGAAAACTTGTAATCTAAACTGATGTATGTGTCTGGCATACAGCTAAGAAATGCTTTTTTAAAAAATTGAGATATAATTGATGTATAACGTTGTGCATGGTGTTAATTTGGTACATGTATGTATTGCAATATGGTTATCCCTGAAGTCTTAGCCAACATCTCTGTCACGTCACATAATTATCATTTCTTTTTTGGGGTGAGAACATTTAAGATCTAGTCTTTTAGCAACTTTGAAGTTTATAATACAGTATTGGGGGCTTTTTTGTTGGGTTTTGTTGTTGTTGTTGTTTTAAATTTTATTTAAATTTTATTTTTTTTGGCTGCGTTGGGTCTTAGTTGCGACACACGGGATCTTAGCTGCTGTGCTCGGGCTTCTCTTTAGTTGTGGTGTGCGGATTTTTTCTTCTCTAGTTGAGGCACGTGAGCTCAGTAGCTGTGGCACTCGGGCTTAGTTGCCCAGCAGCATGTGGGATCCTAGTTGCTTGACCAGGGATCCAACCCACGTCCTCTGCATTGGAAGGCGGATTCTTTACCACTGGACCACCAGGGAAGTCCCTGTAACACAGTACTGTTGAATATACTCACTGTGTTGTGCATTAGATCTCCAGGACTTATTCGTCTTCTAACTGCGAGTTTGTGCATTTTGACCAACATCTCCCCAGTTCCCGAACCCCCAGGCCCTGGTAACCTGGTAACCATTAAATCTCTGTTTCTATGAGTCTGGCTTTTTTAGTTTCCACATATAAGGGATATCATGCAGTATTTGTCTTTATCTGATTTACCTCAGCATAATGTCCTCAAAGTCCATCCGTGTATTGCAAATGGCATTATTTCACCCTTTCTTATGGCTGAGTAGTATTCAGTGGTATATATGGGTACCACATCTTCTTTATCCATTCATCTGTTGTTGGACATTTAGGTTGTTTCCACACCTAGGCTATTGTAAATAGTGCTGCTATGAACATTCGGGTGCGTGTATCTTTTCGAATTAGAGTTTTCATCTTTTCTGGATATATGCCCAGGAGTGGGATTGCTGGATCATATGGTAGCTCTATTTTTAGTTTTTTAAGGAACATCCATACTGTTCTCTATAGTGGCTACACCAATTTACATTCCCACCAACAGTGTAGGAAGGTTCCCTTTTCTCCACACCCTCTCCAGCATTTATTACTTGTAGACGTTTTGATGATGGCCATTCTAACCAGTGTGAGGCGATACCTCATTGTAGTTTTGATTTGCATTTCTCTAGTAATTAGCGATGTTGAGCATCTTTTCATGTACCTGTTGGCCATATGTATGTCTTCTTTGGAGAAATGTCTATTCAGATCTTCTGCCCAGTTTTTGATTGGGTTGTTTATTCTTTTGATATTGAGTTGTATGAGCTGTTTGTATATTTTGGATATTAACCCCTTGTCAGTTGCATCATTTGCACATATTTTCTCCCAGTCCATAGGTTGTCTTTTTCTTTTGTTGATTGTTTCCTTTGCTGTACGAAAGCTTTTAAGTTTGATTACGTCCCGTTTGTTTATGCTTGCTTTTCTTTCTTTTGCCTTTGGAGACTGATCTAAGAAAATATGCCTATGATTTATGTCTGAGAATGCTTTACCTATGTTCTCTTCTAGGAGTTTTATTTAGGTCTTTAAACCATTTTGAGTTTAGTTTTGTGTGCGGGTGTTCTAACTCCATTGATTTATGTGTAGCTGTCCAGCTTTTCCCAACACCATTTGTTGAAGAGACTGTCTTTCCTCCATTGTTGTTCTTGCCTTCTTTGTCGAAGGTTAATTGGCCATAGGTGTGTGGGCTTATTTCTGGGCTCTCGATTCTGTTCCATTGATGATGTACTTGTCCATTTTGGGGGGGCACAGTCGTCTTGACTCCCATCTCAGGACATATTGAATTAGGTGCTATTACCCTGTCCTTCTTCCTAGAGGAGAAAATTTGGAAAATGAATCAGACAGGATGATAAGCAGAGAATGACTTTCAGTACTGAAAAAGGACAGAGTAACCAAGGAAAGTTTCTGGAGTATCTTACCTATTCAGCACCTCGCTTTGTGCTGGAGAGGGAAGGGGAAATCTGCAGGCCTTCTGGCTTCATGGGTAGCTGGAGTCAAGATAGTCTGAGAGTGGAAAAGACAGAATAAGTGAGAAGAGCGTCTAGATTGCTACAGGGAGGCTATAAAGAGCAAACTCTCACAAATTAGAGTGGTAGAGTGACTTTCAATTCCATGGAGACAGAGTGAGGGTGACATACCATAATGATCTGGACAGCCTTGCCCCTCCCACAGCCCAAAGATGAGAACCACTTGGGGGACAAGGCTTCATAGTTTGAAGGAGCTCGGAGGTGAGTTCTGACACTTCTTTAGGTTAGTTAGGACGTGGGGTGGGTCTGATATGCGTTTCCTGGGTTTCCAGTGAAGGCTGCTGAGAACCGCGGTCCAGCCCCCGGATGACTCACATCATTTATAAAACAAAGTCAAGTTACAGTCTGAGAATGGTAGGAAGGGAAGTGGCTTTTCCACCTCATCATTCATTACATCCATCCAAACCAGAACCTACAAACATGTCTTGCCTAATTATTGTTAGTTTGTTTACAGT
Organism: Monodon monoceros; assembly: GCF_005190385.1. NCBI lineage: Eukaryota > Metazoa > Chordata > Mammalia > Artiodactyla > Monodontidae > Monodon > Monodon monoceros. The sequence goes on from NW_021703775.1 coordinate 5,264,999, forward strand.
TTGTTTTATTCACTTATTCCGTTTACCCCTTTGTGCTGTGATTCCTTCATTTAATTCATTAGATGAATTAGGGATGTAAATCTGTTTCCTAGCTCAGGTGAAGATGACGAGTTGAGAATAAGATTCCAGTTTGCAGAATTCACCAGCAATCAGCAACCACTTCTTTCCCATTTCCTCTCCCTTCAACACATCAGCATGTACAGATGCTCCTGGGACTCAGTGAATTTATGCTCAGACCGGGGGCCCAGTTGTATGGAGATTCACTAAAAATTGACTTGACAAAGAAAGCCCACTTGAGAAATTTCTCTTCCATTGAAACGTCTTTCCTTACCGAGCACGCAGGCCTGAATGCCGTGGGTCTACGTTTTGCATCTTCTTAGCCAAAGCAAAGCAAGCCCTCAGGACCAGAATGAACCACATTCTGCTGGCATAGGCTCATCTTTCGTGTTGAAGATTTGGAAATAAATGGAATCCGGAGGCTTTTCCTAAAATGAAAAAATGTTTTCATTTGATAGTTTGGACAAATGCTAGGTTTCTAGAAGGACAGAGTTGATTATCAAGAAAGGAAGATCTGAAGACGCTTTTTTCCTTTTCCCCAAAAGGCTTTTAACAACAGGTGGTCGTGGCCGTTGCCATGGGTCACAGCCCCTTTCCTGTCCCAGGCCGAAAGCATCCCTGCCCAGACAGTGGTCAGAGCTCTAACTGACCAGGCCTCTGTGATTTGGCATCAGAGGAGATGCTAAGATTCTAGTTTTTAAAGGTATCTAGTTTCTGAAGGAGAGGTGCCAGACCATGACTAGACTGAAGCCCTGTGGGCATATAGGACCAAGAATGGGAGCCTTTCAGAATGATGACCCATAAGGGGTGCCTATTACAGAGGCAATTCAGCGCTGAAGAATCACACATCAAAAGATGTTGCTCACATACAGTTTCGGGCAATGTGCTTGAGCATAGATTCCTGCCCTAGCTTATGAGCAGGTCCTGCATTTTATAGGCATGTTGACAGGAGAAGAAACTGCTTTGGTGAAACAGGATAAATAAGAGGAGGCTGTTGGTGGGAGGGTGGGCCTGCCTTTATGCGCCGTTATGTGCCGTGGGCACCGGATGAACACTTAGCACAAACAACCAAATTGTATGCACTGAGTTTAATCCTTTTTTTCTGTGCTGAAAATAAAAAGAGATTCCAGAAATCTAAATGCCTGTTAGCCATCTCTATGTTTTTAACTGTTTTTGTCAGAAGAAAAGATATTGTTGAACGATAGCTGAAAGCCTCAGCCCAGCCTAATTCCAAACGCAGGCTCTGCGGGTTGCTGCCTAGAACTGCGTAGAGGGCAAGCTTCCATCGTTCTTTAGATGAGCCCCGTCAAATGAGCTTACAGAATAAGCCTGTGCTTGCAGCAGCTTGCCTTCTAATAGCCAAGATGTGTCTCACGTCCACCTGGGACACGATGAGCATTTCAAAGTACAGATAAAGATGTTGAGTTCCAGTTCTCTTCTCTGAATTGTGTTCATTCCCCTTGAAGGCAACATATAAATCTTCTAAATAAATTGCTCTCTGGCCAGATTCATGTCACCTCTTCTCCTATGCCCACACATTCCTGTAATCAGAAAGTTAACATTAACTCAAGTAACTTTTATTTATTTATTTATTTATTTATTTATTTTTGGCTGTGTTGGGTTTTTGTTGCTGCGCGCGGGCTTTCTCTAGTTGCGGCGGGGGCTACTCTTTGTTGCGGTGCACAGGCTTCTCATTGCAGTGGCTTCTCCTGTCTTGGAGCATGGGATCTAGACACACGGGCTTCAGTAGTTGTGGCACGTGGGCTTAGTTGCTCTGGGGCATGTGGGATCTTCCCGGACCAGGGCTTGGACCCGTGTCCCCTGCATTGGCAGGCGGATTCTTAACCACTGTGCCACCAGGGAAGCCCTCAAGTAGCTTTTAAAAGAGCTGTCTGGGGACTTCCCTGGCGGTGTGTGTTCGAGCCCTGGTCCGGGAAGATCCCACATGCCCCAGAGCAACTAAGCCCGTGCGCCACAACTACTGAGCCTGCACTCTAGAGCCTGCGAGCCACAACTACTGAGCCTGCGTGCCACAAATACTGAGCCCACGTGCCACAACTACTGAAGCCCGTGCACCTAGAGCCCGTGCTCCGGAACAAGAGAAGCCACTGCGATGAGAAGCCCGTGCACTGCAACGAAGAGTAGCCCCTGCTCGCCACAACTAGAGAAAGCCCAGGTGCAGCAACAAAGACCCAATGCAGCCAAAAATAAATAAATAAATAAATAGAATTAAAAATAAAATAAAAGAGCTGTCTGGGAGGAGTCAGAGAACCCCACAGAGAGAAAGCGTAGTGAGCAGATGTTTGAGTATTCTCTTCCTTCTTCTACTCATTCCTCTGGCCAGCTCACCTAGCAACCTGCAACCGCTTCTCTCTCCCTTATTTTGTTTCAGCTCCATGAATTTTTGTCCCCATGGTTCCCAGGGGATCCATTTCCCGAAGCCACTGATGATTCCAGTTTCTCTGTCCTTATGTTACCATTTTCCTGCATCTTCCAGCTACTTCTTGCCATCCGGTTCACAAACGTTCTACTTACCTGTTAGACATGATTCCACTGTGAGCTGAAATGACATGAATTGACAATGAGGTTGTAAGTCCCGTAAATATACACCCGCCAGAAAGCTTTTAGAGTTGTTAAGGTAGATGTAAGTAAGCGTCTTATTACAAGGCCCCTAGCCTCTGGCAGTCACCAGTTTATCTTCTGTCTCCGTGGATTTGCCTGTTCTGGACATTTCATATAAATGGACTTATATAATGTGTGGCTTTTTAAACTTAACTATAGTTGATTTACAATATTGTGTTAGTTGCAGGTGTACATCTTCAGGTTTTCCATTATAGGTTATTATTAGATACTGAGTATAGTTCCCTGTGCAGTACAGTAAATCCTTGTTCTTTACCTATTTTATATGTAGTGGTGTGTATCTGCTAATACCATACTCCTAATTTATCCCTCCCCTTCCCTTTCCTTTTTGGTAACCATAAGTTTGTTTTCTACGTCTGTGAGTCTGTTTCTGTTTTGTAAATAAGTTGTATTATTTTTTGGGGGTTCCACATGTAAGGGATGTCATATAATATTTGTCTTTCTCTGTCTGACTTCACTTAGCATGATAATCTCTAGATCCATCCATGTTGCTGCAAATGGCAATATTTCATTCCTTTCTTTATGGCTGAGTGATGGTTCATTGTATATATGGACCACATCTTCTTTATCCATTCATCTGTTGATGGACACAAGTTACTTCCATGTCCTGGCTATTGTAAATAGTGCTGCTATGAACATTGGTGTGTATTATGTGGGTTTTGTGACTACTTTCTTCCACTTAGCACAATGTTTTCTGGGTTCGTTATGTTGTAACATGTATCAGAGCTTCATTCCTTTTCCTAGACAAATACTACTCCATTGTATGAATCTGCCACACTTTATTTATCCAGCCGTCAGTTGATGGAGATTTGTTTCCACATTTTGGCGGCTGTGAGTATTAGTGTGTAAGTTTTGTATGGACATATGTTTTCCATTCTCTTTGGTATATATCTAGGTGTGGAGTTGCTGGCTCACGTGGTAACTATACGTTTAAGTTTTTGCAGAACTGTTTTCCTCAATGGCTGCACCACTTTATATTCCCACCAGCAATGTACGAGGGCTCCAGTTCATCCACATTCTCGCCAACACTTGTTATTGTCTGCCTTTTTTTTTTTTTTTTTTTGCAGTACGCAGGCCTCTCACGTTGTGGCCTCTCCCGTTGCGGAGCACAGGCTCCAGACGCGCAGGCTCAGCGGCCATGGCTCACGGGCCCAGTCGCTCCGCGGCATGTGGGATCTTCCCGGACCGGGGCACGAACCCGTGTCCCCTGCATCAGCTGGTGGACTCTCAACCACTGCGCCACCAGGGAAGCCCTTGCCTGCCTTTTTTATTATAGCTATCCTAATGGGTGCAAAGTGGTGTCGCACTGTGGTTTTGTTATGCATTTCCCTAATGACTAAAGATGCTGAGCGTCTTCTTATGTGTTTATTGGCTATTTGTAAATCTTCTTTGGAGAACTATTCAAAGCCTTTACCTATTTTTAAATTGGATTATTTGTCTTTTTATATTAGATTGTAAGAATTCTTTATACATTCTGGATATGACCCTTATCAGACATATAACCTGCAAGTATTTTCCTAATGCATTTTTATCTAATTTTCTCTTCTTTTGTCATTGGAAGAAACAGAAGAACTAAAGATTCAGTATGACACTCCAGTTGTACATATTCTTTGTCAATGTCCTTTTGCTTCTTCCTTTTTTTTTTCTTTCCCTAACTTTTAAATTTGGGCTTTTTTTTAAAAAAAAAAAAAGATTTTTTAAAATTGAAGTATCTTTTGCTTCTATAAGCTGGGCCTTCCCCATGAGAAAAACACACAATTGAAGTAACTTTCCTGAGATTATACAGAAGTGTACCTAAATTATCTAGTGTGTAGAAATACTAAGAAAATGTCTGACCAAGGAAAGAAAAAGATTTTAATTAATCCGTTACGAAGGGATTTGAGAAGGAAAGCTGATACTCTAATAATGTAAAGGAGATACTGATAATGAATTCAATTGAACATTAATGGAATTAGGCATCCTTTGTACAAAGGAACATACTAACTATGGCATTGAGAATGAGAATTTGTCCTTCAAATGATATTCATTGAGCACTTCACTGATGCCAGGCGTGCATAGGTAAGACTTAAGAGACACAGGCTCCTCCCTGCTTATTTGCCATTGGTCATTTGAATCCAGAGAGTGAGATCTAACACATGACCACATATATAAAGGGCCCCCCTTTGTTAAAACCATGCCCTTCCACAACAGGGGAGGAGTAGAATTCCACATTGTAGCTGTGATTTCCACCAGCTCAGCATCTTTACTTCCTGTCTGTCCATCCACCTCTCCATCCTTTCCGTTTCATCCAACTCAACCTGACTTGGCCTTCAAATGTAAGATACTAACCTCCTGAAAGTTCCTTCCATTCTTTACTGCTCTATTCCCATCTTAAGGCTGTGTTCAAATTTTCTAGTCCCAGTAATTGTTCCCCAGGATGCATTTCATTTTCTGTCTGACTTTCTTTCTTTTCACTCGTGAGGACTGCCTGGGTCTCAGTCCCTGGGCCCAGACCCAGACCCCTCCCTCCGAGAAGACCACTCGGCCCCCTTAGTCTGCCAGGACAGGCGGTGTTTGCACACGCACCCGGCCCCTTGCTGATCCTGCTTCACTCACTTCCTTTCCGCCTTTTTCTTCTGGTTGACTGAGCTGCAGGCAAATGTGACTCATGCAGCAGCAAAGCTTTCCCTGGAAAATGGGACAAGACTCCGATGTACTTAGAAGTGCTTTCAGCCTGGCAGAGCCCTGTCCATCCACTCCTGCCTTTCATTTTCCAGGTTAGGAAACTGAGGGCCTGAAAGCCGGAAGACAGACGAATGGATAATACGGTATTCAGTTTCCGTAACATCCCCTGTCTCCACCGCACCATCTCTGCAGCTGGCTCTCCTCCTGGCCCAGCACCCCCTGCCACCCGGCTTCTGCTCTCCCTGTCCACCCCGTCTTTCCTTTCAAGTGAATGAAGTGGTCCAGCACCAGGCAGCTTCCCCTCTTCTAGTTCATCGTTTGCTGCACACCTCTCAGCAAGGTAGACAATAGGATTTTGGAAAAGAACAACTGAACCTTCAGTGCAGGGATGGGGACGCTAGGTAATGTGTGTGTTACACGTTAGACTAGAGAGACAGCCCCTGGAGGTGCCGTGATGCGGGATAAGGAAAAAAGCTGAGAGCACTCTGAGGGTTCCTGACTCTGTGGGGGCTGCTGTCCTATTTCTTTCTTTCTTTTTTTGGCTGTGCCTCACGGCATGCGGGATCTTAGTTCCCGGATCAGGGATCAAATCCGTGTCCCCAGCAGTGGAAGTGCAGAGTCTTAACCAGTGACCCACCAGGGAATTCCCTGCTGTGCTATTTCAACATCATCCAGGCTGAGGCCAGGGGGACCATGGAGTTAAGATGCTCAGGTGGCCGCAGCTGAGCACTGCACCCTGCCGGCCCAGGGTGGGGTCTCAGCTGAGCTGGCAGATGGCAGAGGGAGCTTGGCTGGATCATGGAAGTGGTTGCAGGGCAGCATCCGGTCAACAGGCCAGCACTGCCGGGGAGGAGCTGCCAGGGCACCCCAGCCAGCACCCAGGAAGATCATCAGATGGTGGGGATGAGGTGTCAAAGGATCCCCATAGTGACTCCACGACCACATGGTCCCAATCTGGCTGCTAGCTCAGGGACTGGGAACATGACTGACGTTTGATTCTGGAACCCTCTGGCCTGGGAACATCACTGAGGTTTTCTTTCTGGAACCCTCTGACCAGCTTTGATTCTGGAACCCTCTGGCCTGGGAACATGACTGAGGTTTGATTCTGGAACCCTCTCGACTTGGGACATGACTGAGGTTTGATTCTGGAACCCTCTGTCATGGAACATGACCAGGTTTGATTCTGGAACCCGCTGGCCTGGGAACTTCACTGAGGTTTGATTCTGAAACCCTGTGGCCAAGGAACATGACTGGGGTTTGATTCTGGAACTCTCTGCCCTGGGAACATGA
>NW_021703775.1:5271659-5353745 GCF_005190385.1 Monodon monoceros
GGTTTGATTCTGGAACTCTCTGCCCTGGGAACATGACTGAGGTTTGATTCTGGAACCCTCTGGCCTGGGAACATGACTGACGTTTGGTTCTGGAACCCTGTGGCCTGGGAATATGACTGAGGTTTGATTCTGGAACCCTCTGGCCTAGGAACATGACTTAGGTTTGATTCTGGAACCTTCTGTCCTTTGAAGGTGACCAGGTTTGATTCTGGAACCCTCTGGCCTGGGAACATGACTGAGGTTTGATCCTGGAACCCTCTGGCCTGGGAACATCACCAGGTTTGAATCTGGAACCCTCTGGCCTGGGAACATGACTGAGGTTTGATTCTGGAACCCAGTGGCCAAGGAACATGACTGAGGTTTGATTCTGGAACCCTCTGGCCTGGGAACATGATTGAGGTTTCACCCCGGAACTCTCTGCCCTGGTAACATGACTGAGGTTTGATTGTGGAACCCTCTGGCCTGGGAACATAACCTGGTTTGGTTCTGGAACCCTCTACCCTAGGAACATGACTGAGGTTTGATTCTGGAACCTTCTGTCCTTTGAACATGACCAGGTTTGATTCTGGAACACTCTGGCCTCGGAACATGACTGAGGTTTGATTCTGGAACCCTCTGCCCTGGGAACATCACCAGGTTTGATTCTGGAACCCTCTGGCCTGGGAACATGACTGAGGTTTGATTCTGGAACCCTGTGGCCGAGGAAAATGACAGAGGTTTTATTCTGGAAACTTCTGGCCTGGGAATATGACTGAGGTTTGATTCTGGAACCCTGTGGCTTAGGAACATCACTGAGGTTTGATTCTGAAACCCTGTGGCCAAGGAACATGACTGACGTTTGATTCTGGAACCCTCTGGCCGGGGAATATGACTGAGGTTTGATTCTGGAACCCTGTGGCCTGGGAATATGACTGAAGTTTCTTTCTGGAGCCCTCTGGCCTGGAAACATGACTGGGGTTTGATTCTGGAACTCTCTGCCCTGGGAACATGACTGAGGTTTGACTCTGGAACCCTCTGGCCTAGGAGCATGACTGAGGTTTGATTCTGGAACTCTCTGCCCTGGTAACATGACTGAGGTTTGATTGTGGAACCCTCTGGCCTGGGAACATAACCTGGTTTGGTTCTGGAACCCTCTACCCTAGGAACATGACTGAGGTTTGATTCTGGAGCCTTCTGTCCTTTGAACATGACCAGGTTTGATTCTGGAACACTCTGGCCTAGGAACATGACTGAAGTTTGACTCTGGAACCCTCTAGCCTAGGAACATGACTGAGGTTTGATTCTGGAACCCTCTGTCCTGGGAACATGACCAGGTTTGATTCTGGAGCCCTGCGGCCTAGGAACATGACTGAGGTTTGATTCCGGAACCCTCTGGCCTAGGAGCATGACTGAGGTTTGATTCTGGAAACTTCTGACCTAGGAACATGACTGGGGTTTCGTTCTGGAAACCTCTGTCTTGGGAATATGACTGAGGTTTGATTCTGGAGCCCTGCGGCCTAGGAACATGACTGAGGTTTCATTGTGGAACTCTCCGGCCGCGGAACATGACTGAGGTTTGACTCCGGAACCCTCTGGCTTGGGAACATGACTGAGGTTTGATTGTGGAACCCTCTGGCCTGGGATCGTGACCAGGTTTGGTTCTGGAACCCTCTGGCCTGGGAACATGACTGAGATTTGATTCTGCAACCCTCTGCCCTCGGAACATGACTGTGGTGTGATTCTGGAACCGTGTGGGCCTGGAACGTGACTGAGGTTTGACTGTGGAACCCTCTGGCCAAGGAACATGACTGAGGTTTGATTGTGGAACCCTCTAGCCTGGGAACGTGACCAGTTTTGGTTTTGGAACCCTCTGACCTGGGAACATGTCTGAGGTGTGATTCTGGAGCCTGCTGGCCTAGGAACATGACTGAAGTTTGATTCTTTAACCCTGTGGCCTGGGAACATGACTGTGGTTTGATTCTGGAACCCTATGCCCTGGGAACATGACTGAGATTTGATTCTGGAACCCTGTGTCCTGGGAACATGACTGAAGTTTGATACTGAAACCCTCAGGCCTGGGAACGTGACCAGGTTTGGTTCTGGAACCCTCTGGCCTGGGAACGTGACTGAAGTTTGATTCTGGAACCCTGTGGCCTGGGAACATGATTGAGGTTTCACCCTGGAACCCTCTGGCCTGGGAACATGACTGAGGTTTGATTGTGGAACCGTCTGGCCTGGGAACATAACCTGGTTTGGTTCTGGAACACTCTGGCCTGGGAACATGACCAGGTTTGATTCTGGAACCCTCTAGCCTGGGAACATGACTGAGGTTTGATTCTGGAACCCTGTGGCCTGGGAACATGATTGATGTTTCACCCTGGAACCCTCTGGCCTGGGAAAATGACTGAGGTTTGATTGTGGAACCCTCTGGCTTGGGAACATGACCTGGTTTGGTTCTGGAACCCTCTACCCTAGGAACATGACTGTGGTTTGATTCTGGAACCTTCTGTCCTTTGAAAGTGACCAGGTTTGATTCTGGAACACTCTGGCCTGGGAACATGACTGAGGTTTGATTCTGGAACTCTCTGCCCTGGTAACATGACTGAGGTTTGATTCTGGAACCCTCTTGCCTGGGAACATGACTGAGGTTTGATTCTGGAACCCTGTGGCCGAGGAACATGACTGACGTTTGATTCTGGAACCCTGTGTCCTGGGAATATGACTGAGGTTTGATTCTGGAACCCTGTTGCCTAGGAACATGACCTCTGCCTGGGAACGTGACCAGGTTTGATTCTGGAACCCTCTGGCCAGGGAACATGACTGAGGTTTGATTCTGGAACCCTGTCGCCTAGGAACATGACTGAAGTTTGATTCTCCAACCCTCTGGCCTGGGAACATGAGCAGGTTTGATTCTGGAACCTTGGGACCAAGGAACATGACTGACGTTTGATTCTGGAATCCTCTGTCCTGGGAACATGACTGAGGTTTGATTCTGTTTCCCTGTGGCCTGGGAACGTGACCAGGTTTGATTTGGGAACCCTCTAGCCTAGGAACATGACTGAGGTTTGATTCTGGAACCCTGTGGCCTATGAACATGACAGAGGTTTTATTCTGGAACCTTCAGGCCTGGGAATATGACTGAGGTTTGATTCTGGAACCCTGTGCCCTGGGAACATGACTGAGGTTTGATTCTGGAACCCTATGGCCTGGGAATATGATTGAGGTTTGATTCTGGAAACCTCTGGCCTTGGAACCTGACTGAGGTTTGATTCTGGAAACCTGTGGCCTGGGAATATGACTGAGGTTTCTTTCTGGAACCCTGTGGCCTGGAAACGTGACTGAGGTTTGATTCTGGCACCCTCTGGCCTGGGAACGTGACCAGTTTGATTCTGGAACCCTGTGGCCTAGGAACATGACTGAGGTTTGATTCTGGAACCCTGTGGCCTAGGAACATGACTGAGGTTTCATTGTGGAACTCTCTGGCCGTGGAACATGACTGAGGTTTGAGTCTGGAACCCTCTGGCTTGGGAACATGACTGAAGTTTGATTCTTTAACCCTGTGGCCTGGGAACATGACTGAGATTTGATTCTGGAACCCTGTGTCCTGGGAACATGACTGAAGTTTGATACTGAAACCCTCAGGCCTGGGAACGTGACCAGGTTTGGTTCTGGAACCCTCTGGCCTGGGAACGTGATTGAAGTTTGATTCTGGAACCCTGTGGCCTGGGAACATGACTGAGGTTTGATTGTGGAACTCTCTGGCTTGGGAACATAACCTGGTTTGGTTCTGGAACCCTCTACCCTAGGAACATGACTGAGGTTTGATTCTGGAACGTTCTGTCCTTTGAACGTGACCAGGTTTGATTCTGGAACACTCTGGCCTGGGAACATGACTGAAGTTTGACTCTGGAACCCTCTGGCCTGGGAACATGACTGAGACTTGATTCTGGAACCCTCTGGCCTGGGAACATGACTGAGGTTTGATTCTGTACACCTCGGGCCTGGTAACATGACTGAGGGTTGATTCTGGAACCTTCTGGCCTGGGAACATGACTGAGGTTTGATTTTGGATCGCTGTGGCCTGGGAACATGACTGGGGTTTGATTCTGGAACCCTGTGGCCTGGGAACATGACTGACATTTGATTCTGGAACCTTCTGGCCTGGGAATATGACTGAGGTTTGATTCTGGAACCCTCTGGCCTTGGAATGTGACTGAGGTTTGATTCTGGAACCCTGTGGCCTGGGAACCTGACCAGGTTTGATTCTGGAACCCTCTGGCCTAGGAGCATGACTGAGGTTTGATTCTGGAACTCTCTGCCCTGGTAACATGACTGAGGTTTGATTCTGGAACCCGGTGGCCTAGGAACATGACTGACGTTTGATTCTGGAACAATCTGGCCTGGGAATATGACTGAGGTTTGATTCTGTAACCCTGTGGCCTGCGAACATGACTGCCGTTTGATTCTGGGACCCACTGGCCTGGGAATATGACTGAGGTTTGATTGTGGAACCCTCTGGCCTGGGAACATGACTGAGGTTTGATTCTGGAACCCTCTGGCCTGGGAACAGGACCAGGTTTGAATTTGGAACTGCCTGGCAGGCTGCAGGGTAACTAAGCCATGCTTGGGGAGCAGGCTGAGACCCGGAGAGACGCCAGGTGTGCTTGTAAAATGCAGACTCCTGGGCTCCAGCTGTCTCTGATGAAGGGAACTTAGAATCTGCATCTTCAAGGAACCACTCAGGAATTCTTAACACATACTTAAATTTGATTGCTACAATATTAGAAGAAAGCTTCTGATTTGAGGTTCATCGATTTGACTCCTAAACCCACCAAGTAATACCTACCTGGGCACTTCCCTGGTGGTGCCGTGCCGTTAAGAGTCCGTGCTCCTAACGCAGGGGCCCCAGGTTCGATCCCTGGTCAGGGGACTGTTATAGATGCCACATGCCTCAACTAAAGATCCGCAGGTGGCAGCGAAGATCCCGCGTGTTGCAACTAAGACCCAGCGCAGCCAAATAAGAAATGAATGAATGAATGAATAAATAAATAAATAAAAATACGTGACTGGCCTGAACAACCTACTTAACTTATCTAGGCCTCAATTTCCTTAACCCTAAAATGGGAACAACAGTACTCCCGTGTGCTGTGGGAATGAAATGTTTCAGTGAGTGTAAAGTTTCCACTGCGTGGTCAGTAAGAATAAGTGGTAGCTATCGTCATGAACAGCTGTTTCCTCTGTGCAGGAGTCGGGGTGACAGAGACGGGCAGAGGAGGAGAAAATTGACCGTGCCCTGTCTACACTGCATCCCTCAGAAGCATAAGAGCAATCGTGTAGCTGGCACTTCTTCTGTGCCAAGCAGTGTTCTAAACGACAGACGTATAACCCGTGTGACCCTTTCAAGATGCTCGCGAGAGAGGTGCTATTGTTAGCCCCTTTTTACAGATGAGGAAGCTGAGGCCCAGAGAGAATGAGGAACTTGGACAAGGGCCCACAGTCCAAGTTCTAATGGGGGCTGAGATTCAATCCCAGACACCTGGGCTGCTCAGCCCCGCTGCTCCGCCGTACCCCCTGCCCCCTCACAGCAGCTACCGCCTGAAAGCAGGGAACCCCCCCACCTACCTCTCAGAGAGAACTGAGTCAGAGGCTGCAAAATCTACAAAAATACAGAAATGTTGTCTGTTTTAAGTTGTTCAAGTATAACTTCCATCGTGTGAGTTGCACTGAGATAGAAGCAAGACATGAAATCTGTTTTAAATTCGTACAGGTGCAGGCTGCCAGTCTGTTGCAATAAAACATCCATTTCGGCATCTACTGTGTAGTGAACTTGCTAAGCAGTGTTAGGCACAGAGATGAAAGGTAATAGCACCCCCCACACCTCTGAGAGGAGGAAAAGCTTGTAAGACACATGTGGAAATCCTTCTAGAACAAGCTGAGCGTGGTAAATCCTCCAGGAGACATTGGCCTGGAAATGGTTGATGGAGAGAGTCTCTCATGAAGGAGCCTTGGCATCTTCACTCTCTCTGCTCTCCCTGCTGTACCCCCATCCGCTCCCAAACACTGCACTTACGTGCCAGTGACTCCCAAACTTATATTCCCATCTGAGACCTCTCATCTGAGTTCCAGACCCCAACTCCAGCTGCTTCCTGGACATCTCTGCTTGGACATCTCCAGGACCCCTCGAGCTCAGCCTCTTCCTCCTTCCCCAGAGGGCTCCTCTTCCTGGGCTCCCCATCCATTTGGCTGTTCAGAGCAGACCCTTGGGTACCACCATTCGCTTCTTCTCCTTCTTACACAACCAGTCAGCTACGTCCAACTGGTCTACCTCCCAGACCTCTCCCCCAGTTGACTACTTCTCTTCAGCTTGCTTCTCCCCACCACCTGGCCCAAGACTCTACTGTTGTTCACCTGGACTCTTTAAATACTCCTGACCAGTGTCCCTGAATGCCTGTTTGCCCCTTTCCAACCCACTTTCCATCCTAAAACTGGAGGGATCTTTTCAAAAAGCACATCTCATCATTCCATTACCCTGCTTAAAATTCTTCAATGTTTTCCCATTGCTCTTAGGATGAAATTTTAACACCTTAACATGGCCTCTGCGGCCTCTGTGGTCCACCCCTGGCAGTGCCAGTGTCTGTGGCATCACCCTTCCCCTTTGTGCTGGCCCCAGTGGTCTTATGGCTCTTTTCTGCCTGGGGACCTTTGCCCTTGCTCTTCCTTCTATCTACACTGATTTCCCTGCCTTTACCTAACTAATTCCCACTCATTTCCTAGGTTTCTGGGTTGATGTTATAACATGGAAGCCTGCCAATGTTTTTTGTTGTTGTTGTTGTTTTTTAATATATTTATTTATTTATTTTTGGCTGTGTTGGGTGGGTTTACGTTGCTGTGTGTGGGCTTTCTCTAGTTGCGGCGAGCAGGGGCTACTCTTTGTTGCGGTGTGCGGGCTTCTCATTGCAGTGGCTTCTCTTGTTGTGGAGCACAGGCTCTAGGTGCGCGGTCTTCAGGAATTGTGGACGCAGGCTCTAGAGCGCAGGCTCAGTAGTTGTGGCGCATGGGCTTAGTTGCTCTGCGGCATGTGGAATCTTCCCATACCAGGGATCGAACCCGTGTCCCTTGCATTGGCAGGCGGATTCTTATCCACTGCGCCACCAGAGAAGCCCCCTGCCTATGTTTTGAGGGTCAGGAAACCTAGGCAAGTTTCCATGTTATAGTAGCAAGTGAATAAATCATTAATTGTACATCAGGCTGTCTGACGTCCGCCCCTCCTGCTAGAACGTAAGTCTCGTGAGGGCCAGGACTGTGTCCTTCTGACTCTCCACCAGCCCCAGAGCCTTGAACATAATGAGCCTATGTTCAACTAATGTTTACTGAGTGAATATATGGAATATTTGAGTTAGGCCTTGAGGGATGGTGTATAGTTTTCTATTGCTGCTGTGATAAATTGCCTCAAATTTGTGGTTCAAAACCACACAGGTTTATTCTTACAGTCCTGGAGGTCAGAAATCTGAAATGAGTCTTATGGAGCTACAATCAAGGTGTTGGCAGGGCTGGTTCCCCCTGGAGGCTCTGAGAGGAGAATTTGTTTCCTTGCCGTTTTCAGCTCCTAGAGGCCACCCGCATCTCTTGGCATCTGGCCCCTTCCTTGCATCATCTAACCTGTCGATCCCGTTTCCTGGATCCTACAGCTCTGATTTTCCACCTCCCTGTCTAAGGACCCTTGTGATTTCATTGGGCCCACCAGATAATCCAGGATAATCTTCCCATATCAAGTTCCTTAACTTAATCATATCTGTAAAGTCCATGTTGCCATACAAGGTAGCAGTCACACGTTCTGGGCACTAGGACGTGGACATCTTTGTGGGGAGACCCTATTCAACCCACCGCAGATGGATGTACCAGTCTCAATGCATTTGCAAGTGTAGATAGAGACATGGTAATTTATTCTAATGTATGCTAAGGCACTCATTGGTGTTTTGGGGGAGTCATGATTGTTCTTATTTATAATATACATGCTTTTCAAATATAGATATTAAAATGACTCAAACACGTGTGATAGTCAATCAATGAATGTTAATTTTAATATATTCTTAGCATGGCAAAATGATAGAGAAAGGTGAAAACTGCAGAGAAAAGGGTTATAAATTGAGCTGTCTGCTTAATCGTGACCTGTCAGAGTGAACTGTTTTTAGCATCCCTGCTCCTCTCCTGCCTGGAAGTGGACCTAGTTCCCCCTTTTGCATGTCTTGTCCCTTTGTGTATGACTGCCTGGGGTTTATTGAATCATAAGATTTGATGCTGCATAAGAGAAAATCCTAGCCCAAGATGCTTACAGAAATGTAGCACTCTGTCCTTTAAAGACATATGGCCAAGGCTTCCAGATAACACAAATTTCATTCCAAGAAACTCAGAGAAGCCATGGATAAGAGCATTGAACTGAAGGGTGGAAAAGGTATCAACACAGCATGAAAATGGACCAATTTGTTCAGAGTCTTAAAAAACAGAGGCTGGGAGGGTCTGCAGATGAACCCCAAATAACTTTCATAGTTATTCCAGAACAGACCATTTTTTAAAATGGTTGTGCACCCAAAACTGAGAAGAAGCAACCACCTACAGGCAGTAGTAGTTGGGGAGGCTGGCACGACGAAAAGGCCATCCCTTTCTTTGATAGGTTTATTACTAGGTGATAAGTCAGGAAGACGATTGTCTACTCACTGTATGTGGATTTCCCTGAGGCCCTTGACAGAAAGCCTGAGTGATGTTCTTATCGACAAGATAGAATAATATGAACAAGGGATCGTAGTGCTGGGTAGGCTTCTTTCTCTCACGTGTAATACATTTGTTTCTCTTACACCTAATATCACAAAGATGTGAAACTGTGGATGGATGGATGACTGGCTGGAGCCCCGAAGGTGTTGATTAATAGGAGGGGGTTTCATCTGAGTGCTGAGGGGAGGATGTTTCAGGTTCCTTGGCCATTTACAGCCCCTGGAAAGTGGTGGGAACCTGGGAGCCAGTGGAAGGATCCTGGGTTGAACGAAGTGGGAGCTTGAGACACTGAATCCTGTTGGAGAGACACAGAAAAATTGTCAGGAGAAGCTGAAGCCACAGCCAGGAAAATGGTGCCAAGAAGGAAGGAGAAAACTTGAGGGGGGGGGGAAATTAACTGGAACAGTGTGAAGCATTATACTGGTATGCCATAAAATAAAATTAGAATTAAATCAAATTTAATATAAAAATTTAGATGAAGTAACATAACATAACATAACATAACAACATGACATATACACGCTTCCCTGGAAGGATGGAGTAGGGAGTGGCAGACGTGACCTACTCCTCTACTTTGTGAACCTTCTGCTCGAGCAATGAGGTCCATCCTGGATACTAAAGTTTAACAAGAATATTGACAAACTAGCAAGTCTAAAAGCAGCCAGACTGAAACAAGTCTTGAGAAATAGGTAAGTGCTTTCTGCAGATGTCTGAAAGGCCAGGCCAGAAAATGGCAGCTCTGTTTGTTCTGATGTCGCCCTGGAGGCGCGAGCAGAACAGGTGGGTGGAAGCCACAGAGGCCTCACGGTTTCCTCTCCACTGCCACCCTCTTCTTACCTTCAGCATCGTGCGGATGGTCCATCCTACACCCGCGTTTCTCCAGCAAGGTTTTCACTTCCTTGGCCACATCCAGATCTGGTAGCACACGCCCCACATCCGAATCTCCATTCTGAGCATCCTACCCCAGGCCCTTCTTGCCTCAGTCACCGCATGGAGCCCAGCAGTCCTCTGCCCCATCACCATCTCATCTCACCACGGTCAGTGCCTCCTGGCTCCCCTTTCCCTTTGCCCAGCTCAGACTCCATGGTCTGTCTTTATAACCCCCCACCCAAGACCACCTGCAAGTTCTCTGCCCCTCTCCCTCTGAAGCACCCCTGGCTACATCCAACCCCGTTCAACCCTGATCCCTCCTCCTCTACTCCTGCACCCAGGAGGCTCCGAGTTACAGGAACAAACCACATGGCCAGGCTGACTCTCCCACTTTAAATTCATGAACAGAATCCTCCCATGCATTCCGACATCACTGGAAGATTCTCCATCTCCCACCAAGGCTCCTTTCCCACCCTCAGGTTCACGCCTACTCCCTGTTTTTCAGACCGAATCTACTCATCCCCTCCAGTCTCTCTGGGTTGCAGGTGACACCCACATTTCTTTGACAAAATGCAAACGCCTCTGAGCCTCTCTCCTCTCCCTCCACTAATCTGTAAATGTACAGACTGTACATTTACTGTCTGTGCCAGTGGGTCTCAAACAGAAGTGGGGGGACCCCTCCCCAGGGACATTTGGCAATGTCTGGAGTTGGTTTTGGTTGTTACAACTTGGGGAAGGAAGGTGCTACTGCAATCCCATGGGTAGAACCCAGAGACGCTCCTAAATATTCTACAATGCACAGGACACCCCCAGCCCGATGAACTGCCCAGCCTCAAGTGTCAATAGCACCAAAGTGAGAAACTGCTCTACACCAGCTGTCCTTCACTTACTAAGAGAAAGCAGCACATCACTGTGTGTTCCCAAGTCAGGTCCGGCTGCTCGGCGCTCAAAAATCAATACTCGAGAGAGACAAATGTTGGTAGAAAGGAAAGTTGCTTCTCAGCAGAACGCCAGCAATCTGGGGAGATGGTGGACTCAGGGTCCCCCAAAAACCATCTCCGAAGATTCTGCTCGGCCATGAAAGTTTTTAAAGGGAAGTCATCTCAGTTAATCATAGAGATGGGGATCCGAGTGCTGCCATGCCCCACTGTGTGCAGGCTTGTCGACTTCCTGTGCTCTTTCTTTAGATGCTATCTTGTTCACACAGTTTGCTTTTGAGATCACTGAAGGGGAAGCTGGGGAAGAGATCTGGTCATCTGTTAATTACTTCTTCATTTCCACTTCTTTGACCTACGGAAAGAGCCAACAGATTAGGCGAGGCATTGTGTGATCAAAAGGTTTGAAAGGTGTGCTAGGGCCGGAGATGAGTAGAGCGTGGGGGCGCCTGGTTTGAGGTTCGTGACTAGATAAAAGGGGCCTCCTGCAAAGAGCTCTTTCCTGCAGAGCTGCTTACATGGGGGTTCTGCTGTGTTTTGGATGGCACAGTTCATTGTGCAAGAAAGTCCCATGCATCACAGGACATTTCGGATTCCCCGTCCCTGCCCACTAAATGCAAGTAGAGCCCCCAGCCCAGTCACTGGGACAAAGGTGCTCCACAGATTTCCCAGCTTCCCTTATGGGAAGAAACACTTCCTGGCTGAGAACCACTGTACATGGATCGGATGGTGATTGACATCGTATCCCTGTCACTCGGGGACTGCATGAAACAAATTTTTTTGGATTGCATGAAACAAATATTTTTCTCTATTTTAAAGAATCGAAACAAAGTTGAATATTTTAATGCCATTCACCCAGTATGTCTATGCGTATTGGCTTAACTTCCTAAATCCAAAAAGAACATACTGTCTGCTTTTCTCTAACATTTTTCTTTACCACTGAACACAAATACATCAAAATAAGACAGGCCTTTAAATGTATCGTACTAACCAACAAGACATAAAGTGTTTGGGAAGGTTGAATGTAAACTTATTAGAAAAATGCATCCCTTGTGAAGCTCTTAGAAAATTGTAGCTCATAAAAATGTGAGTATAAAAAAAACTGTAGCAAAAGGAGGATTACTTATCTTAAAGGATTGCTCAAAGAAAGCAATCGTCTCATGTAATTGGAAGTCATTTAAGCGCTCAACCGCTGTCTCATTGTTTCCTTTATAGCCCCTGGGTCATCTAATCCACTTTTTTACCCACAAGGTGCTAGAGCTGACTGTTCTTTCTATTTAATAGCATTCTGGAACCCGGATATGGATGGGCCCATGCTTTGACACAGCATTGCCTTTTGGATCTCTGCCTGAGGGCGTGAAGCCCTCTCCCTGTAAAAGAACAGACTCTTTTTACCTTTTGGTCCCTGAGCTCCCTGGCTTAAACTATCAAATTCTATATTAGATTCTGTTGGAGGAGGGACTTCCCCCTGGTGGTCCAGGGGCTAAGACTCCATGCTCCCAATGCAGGGGGCCCGGGTTCGATCCTGGTCAGGGAACTAGACCCCTTGTGCTGCAACTAAGACCCAGCACAGCCTTAATAAATAAATATTTAAAAAAGAAAAAAGAAAAAAGAACGTGGCCCCATCTCTTCATACACTTGCAAACAAAATCCTAATCTCATACGGTTACAACCAGATCAGTGTGGTTACCCAGAGAAAAATACGGCCATGACATAGAATTGAAGGCCAGCAAAAGTTATAAAATCAATATCCCATAGATTAGCTAGTTGAAAGCACATTTTGTTCTAGGAAGATTCAAAGTGTTGTTGTATTCATGAAAATAATTTACTTCCTTTCAGAATTCCATGGAGAGATAATAGATCATTATTTATTTTATACTGAATATAGACTATGAAGATTAAAAATAGCTCATGAATAAAGAAAATAGAAACCCTATATGTGAGATTTTATGTAATTAAGGTAACAATTTCTTGAAGAGATCATGGTCTGTTATGTAAATACGTGTAATTATAATAATTTCAAAAGCCGTGTTATTTACTCAGTAGTTTAACAGGTCCTTCACAAAACAGTCACTTCAGAGCTCAGGAGGGGTATAGAAAAACTTGCCAAAAGAATGAGGATGAATCTTTCAAGTGAATTTAAAATGTATTTTTATAAGACAGACTTAAGAGTTTAAAGATATTTTTACACTATTTTTACTTTCATGCAAAAAAAGAACTGCTATAGTATATTACCCAAGATCAGGTACGGCATACATGAAGACTGTTGCGGATAAATGGTCAGAATGAATTGGTGGCATTCTCATAAGCTTCCCTGGGTCATAGTTGTTTTTTCCTTGTTGTTCAAGGGCCCATCATAGGAGGTATACGAATGTTATAACCAAAGATCTAAAATTTCAGGAAGAAGGAAATCATCACCTGTCCATTCATTCAGTGAATATCTATTCAGGATGAAAAATGTGCTATTATCCATGGGGCTAAATTTTCGGGACCACAAAGGTGAATGAAGCACGTGTTCTACCATTACATTCCACCCGTCAGGCAGAGGTAGACAGATAACTAAGTGTGTGAAGTTAGGTCCTAAGGGTCATCATATTGCACCGTTCCTGGGGAGTCATTGGCATTGTTGTAAAATGTGGAATGTTTTACAAGTATTACATGTGTTATGATAGAAATATATATAGGGTACACGTTTATATGAGTGGTGGAGCAAAAGTTACTTGGAATGAGCTAAGTCTTAATATGTTTATTAGGCAACCAGTGATAGGTGAGTGTGTGCGTGAACACACACAGGAACATGCATATGTGTGTTCATGCATGTGGAGGGTTCATCATTCTAGGAAGATAGAATGGTGTGAGAAAGGCTGGGAGGTTTGAATCTTGGTGTAAAAGTAATTATTTATGTCCGGAGAGCTGCAAAGGATAAGGCCAGGAAAAAAGACAAATACCTGACCGTTAGGAACATCTTGTACCGTATTTTCAGATTTTGGTTGTGCTTGTATAAGTAGAGGGGTATTAAAAGTACATGAAATTAGAAGGTGACAATTTTTTATTTTAGAAAGATTACTCTAGCAATAATGTAAAGGAAACCATGCCGTCAATGTATGAATAATAAATTAATAATAACCAAAAAAATGATTCTGTTGGAGGAAAAATTAAAATAAAAAGGTTAAAAATAAGTTCCAGGCTGGGGTGTGCAAGCTTTCCCCCTAGCAGAGGCCACACAGAGCAGTAGGACAATGTAATGAACACAGCCAGGGACCAGGGCAGGCAGAGGGCAGTTCCTAGACAGCTCCTGCCACTTTCTAGAGGGTCCTCAAGCTGGTAAGTCATCCTCTGGGTTCTCCAGGTGACCACCTGAGCAGACCAGGCTTTTCTGGTCCTGCCCTCGAGACAGAAGTCCTTTTGGGTCACTAGCTGCCCATCTGGCAGAGTGCGGGTGGCAGGCTCCGAGGACAAGTGGAAAGGAGAGCAATGCCCAAAAGAACGTCCCCTAACCTGAAAGAGAAATGGAAACAGGGCAGCCCAAGGCCCTCAGCCCCGAGGGGAGCCCTTCCCGCAGCACACAGATAAAATAACCAAATTCTCAC
This sequence comes from Monodon monoceros, assembly GCF_005190385.1. Lineage (NCBI taxonomy): Eukaryota > Metazoa > Chordata > Mammalia > Artiodactyla > Monodontidae > Monodon > Monodon monoceros. Next base: position 5,285,803 of record NW_021703775.1, read on the forward strand.
CAACTGCGGAAGGCAGAAAGCCCGCCCGGGCATTTCCAAGGAACCCGGAGAGGTGCTGATGACGCAGGTGGGGACCATCACCACCACCCCCGCCCCGTTCTCCCTGCCCACTCCTCAGCCACATCTGGATGTCTTATCACCACACCTGGTGGCTTCTCTCCTTTGCCATGCAGGGACACTGGGTATAACAGACTTTTACTAGGGTCTGGGGGAATAGTGGGAGGGGTGACTAGGGTTGTCGGGTGAAATACAGGATTCCCAGTCAAATGTGAATTTCAGATAAACAAATACACTTTTAGTGTAAGCATGTCCCAAATATTGTCTGGGACATCTTATACTGAAAAAAAAATTGTTGTTTATCTAAAATTCAAAGGTGACTGGGCATCTGTATTGATACCTCCTACGTCTGGCAACTCCAGGTACAGCACTGGACAGCAGCCACATCGCGGGGCATCCCTGCACCATCACTGGCCACCCCTCATCACAAGGATGGAGGACACCCCTGCCACATGGCTGGGTATCCCCTCCAAATTCCAGGCCTCCTCCCACTGCCTTTCTTTTCTTCTCTGAGCCTCAGCGACCTCCCCAAACAAACACAGCAAGACAAAACCTTCTGTGTCTTCTGCCCGTACCGGAATTCAAAACACAGTAACCTCGGGGAGGCATCTCACACACTCAGCTCCCTTTCTCTCCCTGCAAACACTGGCCTGGGTGCCCTGAGGAGGGGGGCCTGGCCTTGTCCTGATAATCAAGACCCACTAGTACGCTTTCCTAAACAAAAGAGCAGCCCGTCCTGAGATGAATTTGCTTCCCTCCGTTACCATCCCCACCTCAACCCCAGTCACACAGAGATGCACAAATTCAGAATCAGTTGCTGTCATTGTTTCCTGAATAGTGATTTTTGTCTTTGCCCCATTAGAGGTCAAGGAATGGAGTTCAGCTAGAAGCAGAGGCCAGGAAATAGCAGGTGGTGTCTCAGACTAGGGGGACTGTGCACACGCTAAACAGGAAACAAGAAGAATACAGACGGACTCAGGAGGTTCAAGGAGACGGAGCGGGACTTCCTTTGTGCCGGGGCTTCTCACATCCCCAGGCTGGGGATGGGCCCCTAAAGGCCCTGGGCTAGTCCAGGGAGAGCAAGGCCACACCAGGGTTCCAGACTTTGCACCAGCAAGAGCTCTTTCATTACCTTACTCTATAACCCATGTAATATGAAACACTTTTGTCTGAAGAACAGATAACACTTTAAAATAATTTATTTCACCATCTTTTTTATTTTTTAATAAATTTACTTATGTATTTATTTATTTTTGGCTGCGTTGGGTCTTCGTTGCTGTGCACGGGCTTTCTCTAGTTGCGGCGAGCAGGGGCTACTCTTCGTTGCGGTGCACAGGCTTCTCATTGCAGTGGCTTCTCTTGTGGAGCACGGGCTCTAGATACGCAGGCTCAGTAGTTATGGCGCGCGGGCTCAGTAGTTGTGGTTCGCGAGCTCTAGAGTGCAGGCTCAGCAGTTGTAGCTCGCGGGCTCTAGAGTGCAAGCTCAGTAGGTGTGGCGCACGGGCTTAGTTGCTCCGCGGCATGTGGGATCTTCCCGGACCAGGGCTCGAACCCGTGTCCCCTGCATTGGCAGGCGGACTCTCAACCACTGTGCCACCAGGGAAGTCCCTCACCATCTTTATTACTCAAAGATACACATATGCAAATCAGAGCTTCTGATCAGCATGTTATAATTATTTTTCCCTTGCTGTTTCCAAAGTGGTTCAATTCCAACCAAAAACAGAGAAACTGAATATTTTTACATGGGTCAAAGACTGTGAAGACTCTAAGGTTTTACCCTATTTGCAAGCAAGCTCACCTGGTTCATTCTAAGTAACGAGTCAGCCTGCCGTGGTTCACGGATGTGGGCAGAAGACACAAGCCTCCTGGGTCAGAGGCAAAGGACTTTGTTACCCCAGCAATGGCAGCAGCCAGCGCATTAGCAGTTTATAGTGGGATTTCCCCCGAGCCCTAGTTCTCCCGGGGGGATGTGAAGAGGGCCAGGGGTCATCTGCACACACGGTGGGGTGCATTACAGGAGAGGAACCCTGAGCCTAGAGAAGCAGAATCTGTACAGTGGAGGCAAGCCTGCCGCCCCCAGAGGGAGCCCATTCTGCACCCCTCTGGACAGGCCACCACCCCATGGGGAGATGCTCTGTCTTCCAAAACTGTTGGCTCTGTAAACATCTTTGTGAAAAGATAATTCAGAGTCAAGGGAGCTAGTCCTATGCTTACAAGATGTTCAGAAACACGAGAGACCATGGAAAACTGCTTCCTAATACATGGTAGATACAGTCTTATCTCAAGGAAATATATAAATGTGCAAATATTTTAAAAATACAGGCCAGGGACTTCCCTGGTGGTGCAGTGGTTAAGAATCCGCCTGCCAATGCAGGGGACACGGGTTCGAGCCCTGGTCTGGGAAGATCCCACATGCCGCAGAGCAACTAAGCCCACGAGCCACAACTACTGAAGCCCACGCACCTAGAGCCCGTGCTCCGCAACAAAAGAAGCCACCACAATGAGAAGCCCGCTCACTGCAACGAAGAGTAGCCCCCGCTCGCCGCAACTAGAGAAAGTTTACGCGCAGAAACGAAGACCCAGTGCAGCCACAAATAAATAAGTAAGTAAGTAATTTTAAAAAATACAGGCCAGGACTTCCCTGGCAGTCCAGCGGTTAAGACTCCAGGCTTCCAATGCAGTGGGTGCAGGTTCGATCCTGGTCAGGGAACTAAGGTCCCACCTGCGGCTTGGCAAAAAAATAAAACAAAAAAAAACAGGCTGTCTTTGCTCCTCATGGATTGTTACTAATACCATCCAACGTTAGCTGGACGTGCCTCAAGCATATGATCCAGTCCAAGAACAGAGACAGAGTTCCTGAAACTTGAAGCCCTTCTATAGCGAGGAACCTCTCAGTTGCAAGAAGTAGAAAAGTAAGCTCAGATGCGCTTGGAGAATTAAGGAAGTTGATTAGTTGACGTATTTGAAAAGTCCAGAGGTAGGCTCTTCTTAGGAGCTCTGCAAGGTCAGCCCAAATGAGATTTTCCCATCCCTCCTCACTGCCTTCTCCAGTGTGTGCTGCATTTTAAGGGCCGCACCCTCCCACCCCTGCCCGTCGCCCACCTGTGATCCCCTGTGGCTGCCAGCCACTTCCGGGTACACGTGCTCCATTTATGTCCAGCAACAGCGAGCATCTCTCCAGTTAGACTCCAAAGGAGAGGGAGGGCTTGCCATTCCAGAAGTCCCCAGCAAGTAGCTCCTCGAGCTTTAATGAGCAAACTTGCTCTTGTGCCCATCCCTGAGTCCATCACTATGGCCAGAGGATGGAATTGGTTGGGCAATCCCAGCTCCCAGGATCTAGGGATGGAATAGGGTTCCCTGAAGCCGTGTGAGGGAGAAGTGGATGCCTAAACAATATTCCACGTGCATTGCCAAGAGGAGGGGGAATGTTTTTTGTTTTTTACTTTAAGTATAGCTGATTTACAATATTATGTTAGTTTCAGGTGTACAGCACAGTGATTCAGTTATACATATATATGTATATATCTATATTCTTTTTTTTTCAATTCTTTTTCATTATAGCTTATTACAAGATATTGGGGAATGTCTTCTACAGCAGCTGTTCATCAAAGCACGCTCTCATAAATCAAAAGCCATGGATCAGGGTCCTGGGGTACACAGCATCCTCCTACCTGGTTGCTGTGCACTGGCTGGCCATTTGGGAGCAGCAGGTGCAGTAACCTCAGGTGTGTTGCACTCACATGGCTCAGGATAGGATTGGAGTCCAACTCCCCTCCGATGGTGTATTAGGTTTTTTGTTTGCTTTTTGTTTTGGGGGGGGGGTTTAACTTATTTATTTATTTATTTTTGGCTGCATTGGGTCTTCGTTGCTGCGCGCGGGCTTTCTCTAGTTGCGGCGAGCGGGGGCTGCTCTTCGTTGCGGTGCACAGGCTGCGCATTGCGGTGGCTTCTCTTGTTGCGGAGCACGGGCTCCAGCATGCGGGCTTCAGTAGTTGCAGCACGTGGGCTCAGTAGTTATGGCGCACGGGCCTATTTGCTCCGTGGCATGTGGGATCTTCCCGGACCACGGCTCGAACCCTCATCCCCTGCATTGGCAGGTGGATTCTTAACCACTGTGCCACCAGGGAAGCCCCGGTGTATTAGTTTTCTAATGCTGCTGTACCAAACCACCACAACTTAGTGGCCCAGAACAACACAAATGTATTATGTCATAGTTTCGGAGGGCAGAAGTCCAAACAGGTCTTTCTGGGCTAAAACCAAGGTGTCCTTTGTGGAGGCTCTAGGGGAAAATCCATTCTCTTGCCTTTTCTTGCTTCTAGAGGCTGCCTGCACTCCTGGGCTCTAGCCCCCTCCCCTATTCAAAGCCAGCTATGGCCAGGAGAGTCTTTTTCCCATCATATCACCCCAACACTCTCTTTTGCCTCCCTCTTCCACTTTTAAGGACCTTTATGATCGCATTGAGCCCAGGTGCATAATCCAGGCCAGCTGATTGGCAACCTTAATTCCCCTTGGCCGTGAAAGGTAACACAGTCACAAGTTCCAGAGGTTAGTACGTGGACATCTTTGAGGGGCTGTTATCCTCAAAAAGGATAAAGCTTTCTGTTTACCTATTTAAATACATCATCTTCTTTCCAGTCTTTGTAATCTCCACCACTGGAGAAGCAAAATGCTCCCTTCTTAAATATAATGTGTTCTTCTATCATGACTTACTTATGAATCCTAATTTCATTGCTTTCATGATGGAGCAATTTTGTGAAAAAAATTGGCTTTAATAGCAAACAAATTGGGTACAACTGATAACAGTCTCATCTGGTTATCTGTATGTTTAGTTCCCATTTACTATTTTTATTTATTTTCTCCAATCCATCTCAGGTTTTTTACAAAATCCAGTGTTGATTCAGTGTTTACAGTTGTGTAGAGTGCCTCCCGTCATTCTTTCATCTTTGAAAAATCCACAATTCAGCAACTACATTTTTGCAGTGTCCAAACCTCAGCAGACTGTAACACTTTCAAATGGTACACGGTGTTCTGACATGGAGCATTTCACCTGAATATGTGGGCGTGTCCACTCTTTCTCTTATTATGACTCAAAGGAGTGTATAATAAAGAAAAACTTGTAGGCAGGTGAAAACAAGTCCCTTAAGTATAAGCAAAGCATATGTTTTGCTTAACAAGTGTACCTTTCTTGAACGTTATAATGGACGGGAATGAGTTCTGATGAGCCATGCCTCCTGGAAGCAGCCGTTTTGTGACACACACCATCTGTGAAAAGAGCATGTGCAGAGTCTGCTTGGTCAACTGTGTGGGAGTCCCAAGACCACCCTCAGGCTCAGTGATTCGCTGGAAGGACTCACAGGACTCAAGAGCTCATGGTCTATCCCAGTGAAAGGATACAGATCAAAGTCATCAAGGGCAAAATGCACATGGAGCGCAGTCCAGGAAAATCCAGCCCCAAGCTTCTAGGAGACCCTTCCCACTGGAATCATACAGGGACACACTTAGTTCTCCCAGAAATGATGTGTGACAACAGGTGCAAGGTATTACCAACCAGAGAAGCTCACCTGAGCCTTGGTATCCAGGGTTTTTACTGGAATTCAATCACATGGCAATTATAGCATCTGCATGATTGATCTTAGCTACGCAGACTCAGGGCCCAAGAGGTTAAGCTGACCCAACATGGCCCAGGGTCTCAGGCACAGAAACACTCTGGTGAAGCAGGATATTTCAGGGGCTCAGTGGTATCTTCTGGGAGCCAGCCAAGGGCCAGTCCATCTGAAGACAGGCCTTTCTTTGGAATGTGCAGGGTTTGGACAGCCCCGGTCTGCTGCGTTGCCCCTTGACTGTCCACCAGGAGATAGTGTTATGTGACCATTATTTTTTTGTCTTTTTTCAGCTTTATTGGGGTATAATTGGCAAATAAAATGATAAGATATTTAAAGCACACACCATGATAATTTGATATACGTATACATGATGAAAAGATTCCCACCATCTAGTTAATTGACGCATCCATCTCCTTGCCCTTTGCCTTTTGTGTGAGAACATTTAAGTTCTCTCCTCTTCGAAAATTTCAACCATACAATACAGCGTTATTAACAAGAGTCACCATGTTACGCAGTAGATTCTCAGACTTTTTCATCTTATAGCTGCAAGTTTGTACCTTTTTACCAAACTCTCCCTATCTGCCCCCCAGCCCGTGCTGGAAACCACTTTTCTGCATTACATATGTAATATTCAAAGAATATAGAAGTATATAAAATAAAAAGGGGCTTCTCCCCCTATACCTCGAGCCCCTCAAATCCCCTTCTTGAAATAACCAAAGTTATATCTTGGAATATATCCTTCCAAGAACCTTTTCTAAGCATATATAAACATTATATATATATATATATATATATATACATACACAGACACATATACATACACACACACATAGTTTTAGGATTTCTTTTTTTAATGGGGTCCTACTGCACGTATTGTTCTTCAGCTAACTTTTTACTTATCTCTTTCTCATGGCCACCTATAGCGCTCTCTCATTCTTTTTTGTGTGTGTGTGTGGTACACGGGCCTCTCACTGCTGTGGCCTCTCCCATTGCGGAGCACAGGCTCCAGACGTGCAGGCCCAGCGGCCATGGCTCACGGGCTCAGCCACCCCGCGGCATGTGGGATCTTCCCGGACCGGGGCATGAACCAGTGTCCCCTGCATCGGCAGGCAGACTCTCAACCACTGCGCCACCAGGGAAGCCCTCTCATTCTTTTTAAAGGTTGTATTTCATACTGTTGATAAAATAATTTATGTTCTCCCACTGCTGAGCATTTTGGTTACTTCCCATTTTTTGTTTTCTTTTTTTTTAAATTTTTATTTATTTTATTTATTTATTTTTGGCTGCGTTGGGTCTTCGTTGCAGCGCACGGGCTTTCCCTAGTTGCGGCGAGCAGAGGCTGCTCTTCGTTGCAGTGCGCGGGCTTCTCATTGCGGTGGCTTCTCTTGTTGTGGAGCACGGGCTCTAGGCATGCGGGCTTCAGTAGTTGTGGCACGTGGGCTCAGTAGTTGCGACTTGTGGGCTGTAGAACACAGGCTCAGTAGTTGTGGTGCACAGGCTTAGTTGCTCCGCAGCATGTGGGATCTTCCTGGACCAGGGCTCGAACCTGTGTCCCCTGCATTGGCAGGCAGATTCTTAACCGCTGCGCCACCAGGGAAGCCTGGTTACTTCCCATTTTTGCCATCACAAATGATGCTGTAACAGATATCTCTGCACACACTATTTTTTTGTCATGTGATACTTTTTTTTTACCCCTAAGGTGAACTTTTTTCTTCCCCCTAAGCTGAGCTTTTGAGAAAACATTCACCAAAAATTAAAATGTTATTAAACATGATATCTAAGAGTCCACAATCAGATAATAAGAGAGAGAATCCATAAACATTGAGGACGCATAGGATCCAGGAGGTGAAGGAGATGGTCAGTCTGGGATACACCCAGATACAAGTGCTAGGCTGCCAGGCGGCTGCCTTCCTGCTTGGGGCCAGAGGACCTGGGCTCCGACAGGCGCTGCACGCTCCATGGCCCAGGACAAGTCACTTAGCCTACCTGAATCGCATTCCCCTCATCTCTAAAACAAGGTCAGTAATCACACCTACCTCCTGGGGTCGTCATGAAGATGAAACAGAATGAGGCGATGTACAGACACACACAGAACGAGGCGATGTACAGACACATCTTCTTGCCCCATCCTGGAACCACCTTCCCAAGCACATATGGAGAGATTGTGAAATGCGTAAGGCACCAGCTGTCACCTGGGGGAGGTTTCTCTCCTGGCTTAAGATGAAGCCACGATCTGAAACATGAAGGTTCAGATTCTCCCATTTATGCTTCTTCCAGAAATAGGCAGCCTCGCGTGATGAGAGGTGGGTGGGAGCTCTATGTTGCCCTCCCACACTTTCAGTGCCGGGTGACTCTTACAAGGAAAGCAAGTGTTTATAGAAGAAACCTGCCACCATGGAAACGCTTGTCACACAATGTTATTTCTAACATAAGGGACCTCTGTGTCTGACGACGGTGATGCCTGAAAGCCTTTACCTTGGCCACTGCTGGATCCAGGCAGATGCACTGCGTTGCTCCAGGGGTGCCATTCATAGTATCTCGAGGGAGTGGCACTCCCTAGAGTCATGCAGCGCAGCTACCTGACTCTGCATAGTGGCTCCCTATGGGGGTGTTGCAGAGCCTTGCCCTGGCCTGTGCAGTCTCGACTAGGGTACTTCCGGGGTTGTCTGCCACCCGCGAGGATGCACACTGACATCCAGCCTACACAGACACACCTGCCACACTGCCTGTACCAAAGTATCTTAATTTTTTCTTAGTTTATTGAAGTCTAGTTGATTTACAATATTGTGTTAATTTCTGCTGTACAGTAACGTGATTCAAGTACACATATGGATACATTCTTGTTCATATTCTTTTTCGTTATGGTTTACAGGATACTGAATACTGTTCCCTGCGCTCTACAGTAGGACCTGTTGCTTATCCATCCTATATATACTAGTTTGCCTCTGCTAACCCCACACTCCCAATCCATCCTCCCCCACCCGCCCTTCCCCTTGGCAACCACAAGTCTGTTCTCTATGTCTGTGAGTCTGTTTCTGTTTCGTAGATAAGTTCATTTGTGTCATATTTTAGATTCCTCATATAAGGGATATCACATGGTGTTTGTCTTTCTCTTTCTGACTTACTTCACTTAGTATGATAATCTCTAGATCCATCCATGTTGCTGCAAATGGCATTATTTCATTCTTTTTTGTGGCTGAGTAATATTCCATTGTATGTATGTACCACATCTTCTTTATCCATTCATCTGTCGATGGATGTTTAGGTTGTTTCCATGTCCTGGCTATTGTGAATAGTACTGCTATGAATATAGGGGTTCACGTCTCTTTATGAATTAGAGTTTTGTCTGGATATATGCCCAGGAGTGGGATTGCAGGATCATATATGCTAAAGTATTTTCAAGTAATTCCAGAAAATGTAAAAACCTGATCAATATAACCAGCAATATGATCACTATTTTCTTTTCTTTTCTTTTCTTTTTTCGTCATGGTGCGCAACTTGTGGGATCTCGGTTCCCCGACCAGGGATCAAACCTGGGCCCTCGGCAGTGAAAGCACGGAGTCCTAACCACTGGCTCTCCAGGGAACTCCCTCTATTTTTAATAAAATCCTTAGTATGTCCAGCTGTCATTCTATCATCATTTTAATATCTGAAAAATGTCCTTCAAATGCAGAAAAAATATCGTCGACCCAGAAGATCCCCGCTGTGCCCGGTTAACGCTCACTGGCCAGGTGGTCGCAGTGTCCCCAGAAGAAGTGGAATTTGCCAAGCAAGCCATGTTTTCAAGGTTGGTATCTGCTTTAAGATTGGTTTGCCCAGAAACATACAGTGTAAGAAGCAGAGGTCGGGGCTGTGCCATCTGATGCCTCTGAGGTGATGACAGTAATGGTCTGAGCTGTCCTTTGGTGGCAACACTGCCATCTGACGCTGAAAGTCTTGGTCGCCTGAGGTGGCAGCAGAGGCCACGCATGTGACCTTGCAGTGGACTGTCCGTGCCTTTGGAGAGCGCCCCATGCTGAGGGTTGCAGGCACTGTTCCCTGCATACTTCCAGCCTTTCACAACAGCCCTGCCTTGAAATGGAGAAAAAGGGGCCTTTGTAGTCCAGTCAATACAGCAGACGTTTGCAAACGTCCACTCCAAGCAGAGCTCGGCGCCAGAAGTGACAGCAGTGTTCCTTCACGTGGGCCCCTCACCCCTTTTACAGCCGAACCACTTGGGATGCAGCTTTCGGACTGCCCCCCACCACCTGCTTCCCGAATTGGATGCTCTGGAGGTTACACTCAATCAAAAATTTAAAACGACATCCCAGGAAATCGGCATGCATGCTGCGAGCGTCAAAATGAGTGACAGAGGAGCCCCGGGAAGCGGGGGAGGAGATCAGCGTTTGCAAAAAGTGAGAAGGGTGGTCCTGCAGGGGTGCTGGAGTCTGTCTCCATGGGTGAGGAGAGGGTCTGCGCAGGGGGAGGCCTGAGGTGGAAGGTCAGAGCTGGAGTGAGGAGGGGCGCGTACCCACATGGGGTGTGGGCAACAAAAGCCGGCAGATTGGTACCTGTCTAAGTTAGTGGGAGAGTAACATGAAAGCAGGTGGTAAATTGGACAAGCCATCCGCATCCCTGTGGAGATGGGATGATTGTACATACAGGGGAATCATGAAATAAGTAAACATACAGCAAGTCCCCTACATACGAACGAGTTCCCTTCCGAGAGTGCGATCCTAAGTCCAATTTGTTTGTTAAGTCCGACACGGTTAGCCCAGGTACCCAACTAATACAATTGGCTCTACAGTACTGTACTGTAATAGGTTTATAATACTTTTCACACAAATAATACATAAAAAACAGACACACACAAAAATAAAACATGTTTAATCTCACAGTACAGCAGCTGGCATCCAGGGGCCTGCATCGAGGGAACAGGCAAGAAGAGTTACTGACGGGAGGAGGGAGAGGAGGTGGGAGATGGTAGAGCTGAAGGATCTCCAGCAACAGGAGACGGGGGGGGGGGGGGGGGGGGGGGGGGAGAGGGGGGGGGCCGCCGGGGCGGGGGGGGGGGGGGGCAAGCTGCCATTTCACTCACGCCCGACGCTGATGGCACAGGTTCTGGTTCCCTGCTGGATTCAATTGTTCACATCTTTGAAAGTTCACAACTTGAAGGTTCGTATGTAGGGGACTTAGTGTAGTAATAAGTGAACACAGAGAGAGGAAGCCTGGTTTCTCACCGCCATGGAAGAGAGTTAGCAACACGCACAGGAGGATACTAGATCAGCCTGGAATTGGATCCACCCACACGGACTTGTGGTTTTCAATATACAGACAGAGAGATAAATGGAGATGCGTGTGTCTGTGTGCTTGTGTGCTCTGTTTTCCACCTCAGCTGTCAGTCTTTAGTTCTCATTTCTCCTCTTCCACGTTATGATGGGCAGTGAGATGAAGTCAAGGCCGCAGGAGACATTTGCGTTCATTAAGTTCGTTTCCTATTTTCCACATTACCGCAGGTAACAGTGTTACCAGAATTTCCACTAGTGGATAATGTGGGTCCCTTTACCACGCGCATCCAACCACCTTGTCTTTACCTTCTTTAAACACTCATGGTCAGTCTCCTACGGTCCTTCCAGCATCCTACTGCCTGGACCCCAAGCCAGGGCCTCACGGACTAGAATTTGCTGTACCTACGTTCCCCTTGCAGGGGCCAAAATCTATTCCGGTTATAAATACAAAACTAGTTGGCTTAAAATTACAACAATCATGTCATCATCTCAGCTGCATGAGTGTTTGGAGTGTTGGGGCCTCAGATCAGCAACTTACTTTCAAATGGTTTAGAAAAAAAAAAAAAAAGTTCTTTATACCGTACTTTCAACCTCTCTGTCAATTTGCAATGATTCCCAAAAAAAAAAATTTTTTTTTTAAAAAAGGCATCAACCTATCACTGCACTGGCATTGTTGCAAATGTTTTTCCCAGTTTACACTTGGTCTTTGAATTTTGTTTATAACATTTTTAGATGTAAATAAAACTTCTATTTTTATGAAGTTTTAAAAAAGTGAGCGCCAGACCCTGCCCTCAAGGAGGATGCATGTTTTAGGCCTACGCCTGAGGGAGAAGGCAAGTCAGAAACAGAGGGCGGAATGTGAGGGCTGTTCCCTGTCTACGCTGGCTGGTTCTCAGCTTGTTGCAACAGTTGTAGGCCTCTACAGGAATGGAAATCTTCCCGTGAACAGATTTGTTTCCCGGACTTAAAATTCAGCATTTCGCATAGAGGTGCTTAGAGCCTTTCGTGATGCTTCCTGGTAACAGTGGCCCCCGTCCCCTGGGCACGTCCTCTATGCAGGTGCTTTATGTGTCTCATCATTTGCTCCCCACACAGCCCTGTGATCTGACCACCATCCCTCTCGCCCCACGTGACTGGGAAGGAGACCGGGCAGGCTTAAGAGAGCAGACGGCCCATGAGGCATCCCAGCAGCTGAACTGGAGTTCGAACAAAGTTGCCTGGCTCAAGACTTGAGCTGTCTGCCCCTCTGTGGTGACAACAGTTTCCTGCCCTCCTAAGGCTGCCCCAGACCTTGACCCTGGCTCCCTGGCTTCTGCCTCTAGCTGGTTTGAGCAGGTCTCAGCCTAAACACAGCCTGGCCTCTGGAGGGCCCTATGACCTGACCAAGGATACATCTGGCGCTGTGCTCTGGAGAGCCCGCCCTCTGATGAGAGCGGCTTTAATGTGACGTCTTTATTTCTGCAGACACCCAGTTATGAGGAAGTGGCCTCGTCAGTATGAATGGTTCTTTATGAAGATGAAGATAGAACATATCTGGCTTCAGAAATGGTATGGAGGAGTAGCTGACATTTCCAGGGAGGAATATTTCAAAGCAGTTCCAAGAAAGGCCTGATGGAGTGAGAAGAAGGTCCTTGGTGTTTGCGTAAAATGAAAACCTTTTGAGCGGTGCTGCCAGACAGTAATTGACTGCTGTCTCTTTGAGAAAGGGTTCATCGCAGCCCTGTCAATCTCTCAGCAGAGTGAGAGTGGGTCACCAGGGACCCCTGTGCTAGCTGGAGATTGGAGTGGCCATTTGCAAAGGGCCAGATCACACAGGGACTTCACATAGAGAGTCTGTTTACATGTGTTCAGTCCAGACTCACCTATGTGGGATCACTGTTGGTTGTCAAAGTGACATGTTGAGACAGTTGCTGTTCCATTCTTTAAGATAAAAAAAAAAAAACCCATGCCTGTATGTAAAATGTGATTGCTTTGTATCGTGAGAGTATGTTTGTTGCTTGTTGGACCCAAAGCAGTGTCCTGGTTCCAAGCTCATTGCAACCACAGAAGAACTAAATACGCATCACACTGCCGTCTTGTGTTTAGGGTGAGGGTGCAGGGCTCTTTGTCTATGGGTTACCATCCTGCTACAGAATGGCAAATGCATTATTGAGCCCCGTTTGCTAGAATGTACTGGTCACTCATGAAGCTTTTTTCCCACTGCAACATGACAAACCATGTGAGAACCCCCCGAGTTTGGTGCACAGCCCTATTCTAGGTAATCGGGCCATGGTGGTACATTAAGGGAGGGGCAGCTTCGGCAACAGGCTCCCCAGATCCCCTCTGCTAGTGCTGGGATAGAGGGTCCCCTTCTCTTAGGCATGGGGAGTGGTACTCAGTCTGTGGTATAGAGAGAAGAGGGGGACAGGGAGAGGCTGGAAAGGAAGCAAAGGCAACGTATAAGAAAAGGAAGGAAAGAAGTAAGTAACTGGAGGCACGCTCCCTACGCAGCCATGGGCCAGGCCCTTGACGGGGTCATCTCACTGAAGCCTTACAGCCAATGAGATGAATCATCATTGCCACTTACAGACAAGAACACTGAGGCTCAGAGAGGCTAAGTCAACATCCCAGGGTCTGATTCCACCACTCACTGCACACAACGGAGAGAGCGGTACCTAGACAATTTCCAATTCTAAGAACAAGACAAAAGAGTTACTGGTAGTCATTGAATCAGTAAAATCAGTAAAGCGATGACTAACCTGCCTGTAGATTGGCCACTGTTTTCTACCAAAAAAGAAAACAAGTCTCTGAAATTTGATTCTTATTACAGATTTTAAATTTTCTACAAATTGTACGCAGGAGCACCTGCGTTGTACCTTTGTATATACCTAAGGCCTACAAGGACCTATGTGTATACTTCCAAGACCTCTTACATTGAAATTTATAAAGGATCTAGCACTACCCAGTTTTCTGCCTTTTTATATGTCTCTAAACCCTCTTTGGTCAGTTAGGTATGTTGTATAAATATAAAACTACAATACACAAAATATAGGAAATATACATTTAAAAAATAAATAATAGTGTTATTAATGGTTACACTTTTGTTTAAAAAATTAAGACACGAAGAGAGTTTGAGTTGTCCAAATATTTTTCAGTGCCTGTTACTAAAAGCATAGTAAGATGCACAGAATTCTTTATTTATCAAAAGTCAAATCACGAGAGTGTTCCTTAACAATAGCAATTTCTAATATATAAGAATAAGGTGACTTTGAGGGTATTTCATATTTTCAGAGTTTAAAATTGTTGCTACCCCCATTTAGAGGTAAGAGGGGAAAACTCTCAACCTCAAATTGTAATTCTCTGAACGCAATTGTAATTCTCTGAACGTCTCTCTGTCCAAGTCCCGTCTGAAAGGTAATTTTCCTAACGCTAGTTTTGCTTTTACAGTCAGGTTTCACTTAGCTTGTTAAAGCTCACTCAGCTGCCTCAAGGAGTTTTGCAGCTTAACCACTGATGACGGTTATCAGTTATTTATCCAAATTACAGGGAATGGAATCTGAACAGGTTGGATGATAAGAAGAGTGTTGAAAAGGCATCTGCTTGAAAGGGAACCCTCTTGCACTGTTGGTGGGAATGTAAATTGATACAGCCACTATGGAGAACAGTATGGAGGTTCCTTAAAAAACTAAAAATAGAATTACCATATGACCCAGCAATCCCACTACTGGGCGTATACCCAGAGAAAGCCATAGTTCAAAAAGACACGTGCACCCCAATGTTCAATGCAGCACTATTTACAATAGCCAGGTCATGGAAGAAACCTAAATGCCCATCGACAGACGAATGGATAAAGAAGGTGTGGTACATATATACAATGGAATATTACTCAGCCATAAAAAGAAACGAAATTGGGTCATTTGTAGAGACGTAGATGGATCTAGAGACTGTCATACAGAGTGAAGCAAGTCAGAAAGAGAAAAACAAATGTCATATATTAGCGCATATGTGTGGAACCTAGAAAAATGATATAGATGAACCGGTTTGCAGGGCAGAAATAGAGACACAGATGTAGAGAACAAACGTATGGACACCGAGGGAGGAAAGTGGGGGTGTGTGTGTGATGAATTGGGAGATTGGGATTGACATATATACACTAATATGTATAAAATAGGTAACTAATTTAAAAGAATCTAATTTAAAATAGATATCTATAAAATAGATAACTAATAAGAACCTGCTGTATAAAAAATAAATAAAATAAAATTCAAACAAAAAAAGCAAAAAAAAGAAAAAAGAAAAGGCATCTGTTTGAGAATAATGGACCCCATTCAGGCCAGTAAGTTTTAGCAAATCTCTAGAAATTTACATTGATTAAAATTTTAAAGGCTGTATTGGAAGTTCTGGACATGGCAATAAGGCAATAAAAAGAAATAAAACGCATATGATTGAAAAGTAATAAAAGTATCCCTATTTACAGATGATGTAACTGTCTACATAGAAAATTCCAAAAAATCTATTTTAAAAAAAAAAAAGTAAAACAACTGATTTCAGCAAGGTCTTAGGATATAAGATCACACAAAATTTAATCACATTTCTGTATATTAACAATAAACAAAGTGGAAACCAAAATTTTAAACACAATACCATTTACAATCACTCCAAAAGGAAAAAAAAAAATACTTAGGTGTAAGTTTAACAGAAATGTGTATAGGATCTATATGCTGAAAATTAAAAGATGCCAATGAAAGAAATCAAAGACCTAAATAAATGAGGAGACATACCATGTTCATGGATTAGAGGACACAAAATAGTAAAAATGTCAGTTCTCCCCAGATTCATCTATATGTTTAATGCAGTTTCTATCAAAATCCCAGCAAGGTTTTTGTAGACATATTCAAGCTTATTCTAAAAGTTCTAAGGCACAGGCCTTGGAATAGCTAAAACTATCTTTTAAAAGAAGAATAAGTAGAAGAAACCACTCTACTCAGTATAAAGACTTATTATGTAGCTACACTAATCAAGACAGTGTGGTATTGGTGGAGGCATAGACACAAAAGATCAGTGGAATAGAACAGAGAATCTAGAAATAGACCCATACAAATATGCTCAATTGATTTTTTTTTAAGTACAAAAGTAATTCACTGGAGGGAGGATAGTCTTTTCAATAAACGTGCTGAGCAATCAGTTATCCATGGGCAAATAAAAAGAACCTCAAGCTAAATCCCATACCTTATATAAAAATTAACTCAAAATAGATCATAACGCTAAACATAAAATGTAAAACCATAACACATTTTTTAAAAAATAGAAAATCTTTGGGACCTAGGGCTAAACTAAGCAAAGACTTCTTAGACTTGACACGAAAAACCTAAAGTCCATAAAAGGAAAGTTTGATAAATTGGACTTCATCAAAATTTTAAACTCTTATTCCGCAAAAGACCATGTTAAGAGGATGAAAAGACAGGCTACGCTGGGAGGAGATACCTGCCAACAGCATATCCAACAAAGGACTACCATCTAGAATAGATGGAGAACTCTTACAACTCAACAGTTTTTTAAAAAATCCAATTAGACAATGGAGAACACGAACAAATGTTTCTCTGAAGAGGATATGGCAGATTAGCATGTGAAAAGATACTCAACATCATCAGTCATTAGGGAACTGCAAATTAAACCCCCAATAGATGCCACGAGGCACCTACCAAAATTGCTGAAACACAGTGACAACACCAAATGTTGGCAAGAATGCAGAGCAACGGGATCAACCTATAGCTGGTGGGAAAGTAAAATGGAACAGCCACTCTGGAGAAGCAACTGACAGTTTCTTATAAAACTAAACAAGCAACTGGCATAAGACCCAGCAGTTGCACTCCTGGGCATCCATCCCAGGGAGATGAAAACGTATGTTCACACAAAAACTTGCACATAAATGTTCATAGCAGCTTTATTCGTAATATTCCAGATCTGTAAACAACCAGATGTCCTTTATTTTTTAAATTAATTTTTATTGGAGTATAGTTGCTTTACAGTGTTGTAGATGTCCTTTAACGGGTGACTGGTGAAACAAATTGTGTTACATCCCTGCCATGGAATACTACTCAGCAATAAAAATAATTTCCAATACAAGCAACAACTTGGATGAGTCCTCAGAGAATTATGCTGCGTGAAAAAACCCATCCCCAAAGGTTATGTCCTGTATAATTCCATTTATATAACATTTTGAAATGCAAAATTCTAGAAATGGAGAACAGATTAAGGGTCACCAGGGAGGAGGGTGGAGAAGGAGAGAGGTGGGTGTGTCTGTAAAAGGGATCCTTTATTGTGATGGAAATGTTCCCTAGCTTGTCTGTATCAATGTCAAAATCCTGGTAATGATATTGTATCATTTTGCAAGATGTTACCATTGGGGGAAAATGGGTAAAAGGCACACAGAATCTCCGTATTACTTCTTACAACCGCATATGAATCTACAATTATCAGCAATTCTCTCAGAATGTATTATACAATTATCTCAGAGTAAAAAGTTTAACACAAACAAAAGTTAAGGCTTAGCTTAAATAAGACATTTATGCCCTCTCGTTGGTCCCTAATGAAATGAAGAACTGAGCTACGTACCAAAACCTAGCAGAATGGACATTTGTTTTCTTTAACCATTAATATATGCGTTTTTGGAAGAGAGAAGAAATTTCTTTGAAAGTTTTCAAAGTGTATTCAATTTAATACTGAATACAAATTAACAAAAATTCAACAAACCTGTATAGATTTTATGTGGGACACTTAGAAGAGGCAGCTGTCTTTCAGTTTCTGGAATAAGTATGTTAAGCTACAGGTGTATGTAGGTATCCAAGTCTGTGCAGTGATTCTCCACCGATGTTCATAGCAAAGAACAGTATTTCCAGTAATCGTCCTCTAAATATTCTGGGAAGGAATTCTTCCTTTGTATCTATGAATAAGCCATATCCTAACCTCCACATTTTTATTTCCCGTGATTGTACACATCCATAGTGTTGACACAGAGAGTGTAATTCTGATGTGACTTGTTTCAATATGCCTTGTATATACTGACTCGTTATAAAAGAGTGGTTTGGGGTTGATATGTATTTCTACAGTTTTTCCAGAAAGTCTGTATTTCATATTTAATAATTTAACCATCAGATGCTGTTCTGAAAATAAACCTTCTCTAGGATAATTTATTGATGCTTATTTGATTGCTTATAACAAGTCAATTGTTATAAAATTTGAATTGTAATGAAGCTATGGTTTGTGCTATGTAATGCATGCGGAGTGTAAAATCTATTTTCGAAACTAGATATGTCTATCTAACCAAAGACTATTTCACTCCTGCTATGATTTCCCTGCTTGATTAAATAAATTTATAATATTTCTACACAGTCCTTTCATGTAATATTACAAATTGACATTATTAGATTTCTAAGAAAATAAATGCTATTACAATAAATCAGCAGTTACATTTCCAATAGAAAGAAAAGAACTAGCTGGGTGACTTGTTGATATGATTTTTTAAGGCTCTGAGTACAATGCACTTAATTTGCAGACTGGAAAATGCTGAGGTAACCACACTTTGGTGTTGCTACTCTTGGAAGTATTTGCCATTTTTAGCATAGTTGTTATTCTTCGAATTCAGGTCTACAAAAAAGCTCCTTTTGCTAATAAGAAAACATGCCACGGGGTCACACTTAAGACTGTGGCAGAACATGACGCATGCCCACAAGAGTGATCAATACTGCAGCTTCCGTAGACCCACCCGACCAACACTCCAGCTTCTCAGAGATGGTCTTATCTTAGAGACAAGGCAGAGAGAGACCAAGCGGCCCAAATGACCCAGGACTGAGGGTCCCCGGCACGCAGGACTTTCAGTAGTAAAGTCAGAAAATCCAGGGCCAATCGAGATGGATTGGTCACCCTACCTTCACTCCACCTCACGCCCCAGGTCCTGAGCGGGTCACCTCCAGATCCGGCCCACCTTGGAAACTGTGCATTTGAATATTCAGGCACCTCCAACCTCACCTCCCTCCTTCCAGCCCTCTCTCCTGCTCCGGAGCCCTGAGCTGCTTCTCTGTCACCATCTGACTCCCTTGTTCAAGCAGGTGAGCGACAACATGGTGGGATTACAGTGGAGAGCAAAGCCCAGCCCTCAGGAAGCTTATGTTTTGTAAATAATAAGTAAACAAGCAGATTTTGAAGCCAGGTGACCTGGTCACGTCTGTGGATTCTGCTCCATCACGTCAGTCAGTATCCTCAGAATCCCCACTGTTTTCTGTTGGAACCATAGGGCAAAGCCTGCCCTGGATAAATTCCGCGATCATCTCTGCAGCTGAATTGTAACAGAGAAAAGCCACCACCACGAGAATTGGTCTCACCTTACATCAGGCATCCTCATCCTTAACTGGGCCCTCCAGCTGCCCGGGGACCCCAGCATGGTTCTCCGTCCAGCTCTCTCCCGCTCTCGTAAGCAGCTGTTTCCAGGACTGTCTACAGTCTTCAGCCCCTGGAGCCCAGCCCTCGACCCCCTCACTCTCAGCTTAAAAACAACCACTTCCTGGAGATCCTTGGAGCCTCCAAATGAGCGCCCCGTCAACCACAGAATTTTCTGTTCCTCTGTTCGTCCTTCTCTCCTGACACCCCCTGCTGCTGGATGATTTTTCTGGCTGCCCCGATGCAGGCGTGAGCATCCCGTTTATGGGAGGTAGAAGCCAGTGCCACGGAAGAGGGTCAGATAAGGGAGAGCTTAAGGTGTTTTGAAGAGTACCTGAGGGAATTCCCTGGTTGTCCAGTGGTTAGGACTTGGTGCTTCCATTGCTGAGGGCCTGGGTTCAATCCCTGGTGGGGGCACTAAAATCCTGCAAGCCACGCCAGGCGGCCAAAAAAGAAAAAGAGTAGCTGATATGCCGCATGGTGGGAACTAAGCTGGGGAAGGAAGTGAAGGAAGGAAGTGAAGGGAGGGAGGAAAGAAGGGAGGGAAGAGATGGCAGGAGAAGCTGGACCATCAGGGGACCCAGTGGGGGTACTTGAGCCCACAAGCTGGAAGGCGAGTCACTGGGAACAGAGTGAGATGTGTGGACAGGTACGCTCCCAAGCAACAACATCGGTGATGGCAAAGGCCAGCCTGTGGTGGTGGGAGTGGAGGACCAGGTGACCAGAAGATGGTGGCTGGGTGATGCCGTGGAGAGTGAAGGGTGAGCAGGAGATGGGGATGCCAGCCGGGGTGGAGGGGCACCAGGGAGTGTCCTGCCATCCTGGTTGTCAACTCTCGCTGAAGTTCACCGAAAGTCCAAAGTTGTGAGTTTTCAAGGAGCAGAGCTGTTTGGGTTTTCCTTGCTTTACCGCAGGAGTAATGATTTTTAAAACGTGGCCTTTAAAACAGACTGGCATAGCAGGAGTCCACTGTTTCTTAACTTTGTGAATTTTGGAAACTAGTGAGTCCTTTGAATCTCAGTTTCCTCGTGTGTTAAATGGGGTCATTACAATACAGCGCCTGGCACAGCGAAAGGGTTAGAGATGGTGGCCTTATATGTCTCGTTATTTTCACGTGTATGTTGGTCATCTGCACATGTGTCAGCCTCCTCAGCGAGGCTGTGAGCTGTGAGGGGCTGATCTCACACACCGCCCGTTTGTGGCTCATGGCAAGTGCTGGACAAATGGATAAAAATGATCTGTGGGCTTTAGCCCAGAGCCCCTACCTTTTACTGACACATTTCCTTTTCTCCTCCTCCGGCTGTGACTCTCCTCCCTGGCCTGCTCGCCCCTCACTGAGGTCTTCCATCCTCCTGACCACTTCCAGATAAGCCACTGACCCTCCCAGAGCTTCTGACCAACTCCCAGTCCTGGCGATTTGTCCCAACAGCCCGGCAAAGAACCGTGGCGCCCCCTGGTGGCTGTATCTGGGACCTTCACCTTGTTCAGACCAAAATCCTGGCGAGAAAGAACCCAGAATGTAGAATCCAGGCCAGGATGAAACCTTGTCCCCGGAGCCACCAGCTACGTCAGCAAAGTATCCGTGGTGGACGCACAGATACGCACTCTGCTTTGAAAATACAATGTTTTCCTGCCCATGATGGCAGGACAAGCGCAAATACTTCATGACATTTTGATAGTGATATTTTAACTAATTATTTTGTTATTTATTTATTTTTAGTTATTTCTAAATAATTATTTAATTACAGCAGTTACTGTAATTGAACTCGTCCTATAAGCTAGGTATTTTACATACTTTTTAAAAAATCTCATTTAGTTTTTACATCCGCCCTGCAAGGAAGAAAAGGCTTCAATTTTCCACGTGGGAAGTCTGCTCAGCGAGCAGCTCTCGGACCAGCATTCCTGGGACCCAGGACCAGGTAGGAGGCCCAGTGGGTACTAAACCCAGGTCTGTCTGATTCCCCCCTCCTCTCCCTCTTAATGCTTGGGGGTCTGGAGGAGAGCGCGGTCCGATCTGCGTAGTTTTTCTTCCCTGCCTTCCGTCCTTGGTCCCGGGTGAGTGGCCGTCCCTGGCGTGGCCTCAGGCTCAGGCAGGCGCAGCTGCCATCAGGTGCAAGGACTGTAAATTAGCGGAGAATTTACTAAGTGCCCTGTGTTGCTCTTCACAAGCTGTACCTTGTTTAGTCCTCGTGCCAACCCTGGGAGGCGGAGAATTCTCTCGAACTGCCGACTGAGAAAACCTGACCAGTGTCCCCCAGAGCGTAATTGGTGGTGTAAAAAAAATTAATGAACAGACCCCTCAGCCGAATAGAGTCAGGTGACCAGAAGGGGGCGCTCCCACGCTGTGCCAGGAAACAACTCAACAGGTAGCAGATTCTTCTCTCCTGGCAACAGTTCAGCCAAAGGAAAGCCATGGGCTCTTTGTTTACCCTAACCCTCCCAGCTGCTTCTTCCCTCTTTTAAAGAGTTCTCCTTCCCTTGCCACGCGGGCAGCTGCACTTGGCTCCCCGGGGTTGCAGACCCCAAACTGCAATTCTCCGTTCATCCCTAATAAACCCATTTTTTTGGCTGGAGAAATAACTGACCTTTGTTTTAGGTCAGCCAGTGGCACCCATGGGAGCCCAGATTTCCAAGTCCATGCTCTGAACCACCACCCAACAGGCTTACCCAGGCTTCTTTGTGTCTTTTTCAGTATCAAATTGTGATTCACATGTTTATTTTGATTCAATAATATAATACTTCCAAGAACAATAACTCAAGCGTGGACTCTCAGCCTCCAGCCAGGCAGTAGGAGCTTCTACCATCCAGCCCCACACCTCACACACTTCCTCTTGGGTCTTTGGCTGCCCTTCCAGGCTCTTCATAGCTAAGTCCCTGCATTAAACCCCTCTTTACTTGAAGTATCCTAAGTGATTGAATGCTGACTGACATGCCTTTCAACATAAAAGAAATGTGCGTGGCATTGATCTCTTAGTTTCTCGTGGAAGAAAAAAGCCTTTGTTCTATGAAGACTGTATCTCACATTTCCCAGATCACCATATAATATTTTAATAAAACCATGCTCTGGATCTGTCTTATATGAATGCCACATTTTATAGACAGTTTTGAAAGGATTGTGTAGTGGACCTAAAAAAAAAGGTGTCTGGAAGTGTCTGGAAATAATAAAACAGGGATGTTTGTTTATTTGTTTTTTAACGTAGCAGTTGTTTTTATTGTACTCATGGTGTACATGAGTACAACAAAAATAAAAATAAAAATTGTACTCACGGTGTACTTCTGCAAAGTAGATGATTTTTTTTTTTAATAAAGACTCAAATAATTCTCTCTCCAGACACTATATTGAGAAATGAAAACCCTGCCCTGAATCTGGCTGGCACACTAGACACAGACAAAGCCAGCTGCAAGGTTAACTGGAAACAGTATTTCTCCCAACGTCATGCTACAGCTGTAAAAAACATCATAACAAACCCCTTTATGAGTAACTTCTGATTTTTTTTTTCAGATTTTTTTTTCATTTCTATCACTTTATTGAAATATAATTGACATACAATCAGCTACAGGTATTTAAAGTACTTGTCCAATTTGACAAGCTTTGACAATGTATATACAGTGAAACCATCATTATAGCAACATAATGAACATGTCCATCACCTGCAAAGAGGTTTTCTCACGCCCCTTTGTAGTCCCTCCTTCCCACTCCCCATCCTAAGATAATGACTGATGTTCATTTTGTCTCTATAAAATAGTTTGCATTTTCTAGAATTTTATGTAAATGGATCACATAGTATGCATCATTTTTTACTGCTTCACTCAGCATAATTATTGTGAGATTCACTCACGCTGTTGCATATAACAGGAGTTCATTTTTTTTTTCCTGCTGAGTAATATTTCATTATATGAATCTGTCATAGTTTTTTATCCATTTACCTGTTGATGGACACTGGGATTGTTATTTGGGGGCTATTACCGATAAAGTAGCTATGAATATTTCTCTCTTTCGTTTAACTTTTCTTTTCTTTAATGTGGCAACTACGAAATGTAAAATGTGCTCACGTTGTATTTTTTTTAATACACAAAAAGGTTAATATTTATTTACTGATTTCTTAGTGAGAAATCGTGTTCTAGAATCAGCAGCTGTCAGAAACTTCGACGTTTGAAATCTAATCAGGAATGTTACCCCAAAACTGGGTTCACCTCTTGGTAGGTGTTGAGCCAAAAGCTACAACCAAGCCAAAGATGGGGAGAAGGAAGCATTTATTACTTGTGACAAGTAAGGAGAACACCGGGGACCTTTCCCAAGCAGTGTCTCCCCTAACAGCAAAATTGGGGAGGTTTTAAGCTAAGGTACGTGCATATTCATGAAGGGGCTTGAGCAGAGGAGAACTCAAGCATAGAACTGGGGCAAAGGTCGACAGAGTCCAGGCTTTAGTTGACTGGAGTCAAGAGGGTCAGAAAAGGTCATTATCATCATCTCTTACATTCCAGTTGATCTGATGGCTTGGGGGCTCCGGCGTTTAAATTCTGCAAAACAGCTCAAGAAAGAGCTTCAGGCTAATCTTTACCATTGAAACAGAACTTGGAGTCTTTACAACTGAGTTATTATCTTTGCTATTGTTATTTCTCTTGCCTGATAAAAGTCGTTTGTTCTTTTATTCCCTTAAGATCATTATCACTGAGACCTGTTCAAGAGCAAGCATTGTGTCCAGGCTTAGATCACAAAATGGCTTCTCTTGTGTAAAAAGGCTACATCTGGTTCTTTTCCTCCAGGGCCCCCGCCCCACACCCTATCTGCTTACAGTAAGAAGGAAATATTCCACTTTGCCTGAAAGATCTATGTCTTTTTTTTTTTGGCTGCTAGGCTTGTGAGATCTTAGTTCCCTGACCAGGGATCAAACCCATGCCCCCTGCAGTAGAAGCACGGAGTTCTAACCCCTGGACCGCCAGGGAATTCCCATGAAGATCTATGTCTTTAACATAGAGAAGCAGCCTCGATTTCCAAAGCAGAAGCAGGCTCCAGACATAGGGCGTTCTAGAAAAGACTCTGTATTGATATCTTAACTTGTCATATCCAAGAAACAGGGCCCTGAGTTCACTCAGCAGTTTAGACCCAAAGCTGACCCGTTTGCCTTGGGGCTATCCAAACATGGCTTCATTAAAATTTTACCTAAACTCCCTTCCCCCATATCACATAATAACCTTATCTCTTTCTTTCTTTGGTGAAATGCCCAGGCTCTGGTGGAATGCAGGCTCCCTTTCCAGGAGCCGATAAACCTGACCTTGCTGGACTTGGCGCTTGTCCTCATGCCTTTGGCTGAGTGAGCTCGTGAAGCTGAATCTGGCTTCTACACCCCAACACTGAGTTAAATCTCAGAGACGGAGTTTTGGGTGAACTAGAAAAGAATAGCTGTATTGCTTTGCCACGCAAAGGGGGCCACAGCGGGCTCATGCCCTCAAGACGGTGTCTCCCAACTTGGAGCGGGTCGTGAGGAGTCTTATAGCGTTCAAGGAGCAGGGCGTGGTCAGCTCGTGGACACTCTTCTGATTGGCTGGTGGTGAGGTCATCGGGAGTCGGCGTCATCAACCTTCTGGTTCCAACCGGTCTGGGGTCTCCGTGCTTGTGGGCAGCAGTTAACTTCTCCCACCTGGAGGGGGTTTCAGTATCTGCCAAACGGCTCAAAGATATTGTTGTGTGCATCCCTTTCTTTTTTTTATAATTCGTTTTTATTGGAGTATAGTTGTTCCACAATGTTGTGTTAGTTTCTACTGTACAACAAAGTGAATCAGCCATACGTATACCTATATCCCCTCTTTTTTGGATTTCCTTCCCGTGTAGGTCACCACAGAGCACTGAGTAGAATTCCCTGTGCTATACAGTAGGTTCTCATTAGTTATCTATTTTATATATAGTATCAATAGTGCATATATGTCAACCCAGTCTCCCAATTTCTCCCAACCCCCCTTTTCCGTTATGTGCATCCCTTGAGGGGAACCAGGACCTGCCCCAAGTCTGCACTGTTGTGTCCTGACTGCTCCTCCCTTGTCTCTGCATCCCCTCCCTTCCCTGATTAGCATCTGTTTGAACCTGTCAATGGAACTCGGGGAAGGTCCTGGAGGCTGAATGAAGCCTATTTCCTGTAATCCAGAAATGGGGGACAGGGAAAGGCTATCGTGCCCAGGAGCCCACAGGGCCCTGCTCGGTGTCACTAGGACATCAGCCTCCACAGGCCCAAATGTTTCCACTGCACAATCAGGGTGCCCCACCCTCCTTCCCAGCCACCAGGGAAGCTGAATTATTATTCAGAGTTGTTTCATGAGCATACACACAGAGCAAAAGAGTAGAATGGATTGGAAGGAGCTATTCACCCAAATTCAGAGACAGGCAAACAACATCGTCTTTATTCCCCAGCAGAGAATGCAGCCAACTTTCCCTTATAACTGTTACCCAACTCAGATCCGGCTGCTTGCTGCTCAAAAATTCATACCTGAGAGAGGCAAAATTTGGTAGAAACGAAAGTTGCTTTTAATCAGAATGCTGACGAGGTGATGGACTCGGAGTCCCCCCAAAATCATCTCCCAGGAGTCTGCTCGGCCGTGAAAATTTTAAAGGGCAAAGGGGGAGTCATCTCAGTTAATCATTGAGATGGGGGTCAGACTCGTAGGCTTGTTGACTTCTTGTGCTCTTTCTTTAGATGCTATCGGGTTCACACAATTTGTTCATGAGATTACTGAAGGGGAAGCTGGGGAAGAGATCTGGTCATCTGTGAATTACTTATTCTTCATTTCTACTTCTTTGATCTACGGAAAGAACCGACAGAGTAGGCGAAGTATTGTGTGATCAAGAGATTTGCTAGGGCAGGAGATGAGTAGAGCATGCTGGTGCCTGGTTAAAAGTTAGTTTACAATATAGCTTCGCTAAATTGACAAGAAAAGGGTTTTCCTGCTGAGGGCAGTTTCCGGCAAAGAGCTGCTTACAAATCCCCTCCCTCATCAGATATCATTCTATTGCCATGGAATTAGGGATGAAGGTCTGGCTTCTGTAACTTCTTCATGCTGAGAAAGTGTCGAGGTCTTAGTGTGAAAGATATCAAATGAGTTTGAAGCGTCTCTTTTCTGACAGTTTTAGTTGCCCACTTACGTATATGTGTAAAACAAGCGACAATTATTTTGATGCCCACCAAGATATAGATTATTATGAGCAATAGTGTTAATTCCATTGTCTGAAGGCCAGTTCCTGGAATTGTGCTAGCCCTAGACTCAGTATTGCTCGAGATGGAGCAGCTTGTGTCATGGCTGCAGTCTGGTCATCATGCAGTTGGCTTCTCCCTCTGGTGGCAGTTAGAATAGCTGTAAAAACAACTCAGGAATGTGCAGCAGACACTGAATCTGTGACTCTATTGTCCTAATCTTTAGCTGCTTGAGCCCACTCTTTTGTGACCCAGGGAGGCCTGGAAGACTTCAGCTTTTCTACAAACAAGAAGCAGGGAACATGGAGGGGCCTTTGTACTTGGGGAGTGGGGGAGGGTTCTGCTTGGTTCCATAACCAGATTTAGTGGTTCTCTCCCTATGAGACAGTGATGGGTAAATGCTTAATACCACTGTCGAAGCTATATTTCAAGGTACTGTTCTATAAGCCATGAGACATTCTGTCTCCAACAATTTATTATCTACTGATTTAATTAGAACTACTCGGTAAGTTTTAGGATGTCCTGCCATGGCGACCAGCAATTTCTGTATAGTCTACTTAGCTGATGTAGATTGTATCTCAGTGTTTTAGTTATCTATTACTGTGTAACAAATTGTCCCAAAACTTAGCAGCTTAGCACAATATTTATTATCTCACACAGTTTGAGGCCAGAAATTCTCATGCATGTTGCTAAAATTTTTAGGGAATTTAAATCCAGTTAAAAATAAAGTTGCTACTATTCCTATGCGAATGGAGATATTATCTATTTAAATTAAGTTAATATGAATACAGCCCTGTGAAAGCTTTCACTGCTGTTGTCCTCATTACTGTGTATGTTTTAGTGCATCAGTGTAGTCATGCCCCTCAGGTCTAGAATACAAATACAATTCATGTTGGGATCCATAACTCATGGAAATTGTTCGGTTCAAAGAAGTAGAGCAAGTTTATAATAACATTAAATTATTTTAGGAAACATATCACTTAACTGCTCATTATGTGACCAAAGAAACACTAAGTGGGAAATATAGAGAGAGAAATATACATATACATATATAAAGTGGTGTCATTAATTTAGGATCCTGGAGTAACCTTCTACTTTATACAGTAACTTCTGTTGCAGTGGTTGGTTAATGTCAATCAGCCCCTTTCTTCTGATAGGTTTTCTTTATTAAAAATAGAAAAGGTAAAGAGGAAAGACCTTTTAAAGTCTTTTCTAAGACAAATGGTATTCTTATATGTGACATAAAGTTTATCATGCATTCTAGGAACCTGTCAATATTTTTCAAATACCTCATCAGGACTTAATAATAGATAAGGCAGTGTGTACTGACTGAGGCCAGGGCAATGGACTCAAACAGACGAGCTTGAGGACAGGCTACGCCACTTACAAGTGTATGACCTTGGATAACCTAAGTTCTCTGACCCTTCATTTTCTCAATAGTAAACTGAGAATAATAACACATAAATGCCATAAGATTGTTTTGAAGATTAAATGAGATGTGTAAGTAAAACCCTCTTAGCACTGTGCCTGGCGTTTCATAACTGTTTTTTAAGTAATAGCTCTAATTATTACAGTCTATCAGGACATCACAAAGGGAGTGTAGCCATGTACAAATACAGAGCAACTTTATATGTCCATTGGTCAACCTGAAAAGTTAAAAATTCAGTTAACACAAAATAAGTAAGTATAAGAAAAAAGCTCGGTCTTGATCTCTTCTATGTTTCTCTTTCTTTCATTTTTCCACTAGTCTGATATACCTTTGTCTATCTTTTTAGAAAAACTAAAAATATGTTTCAGTATGTTTCTTGTTTGCACCAGGGAAACTGAATTATTATTTGGGGTCTAGTTTTGTTACCCAAAGTCTTATTCTTTTAGTGAGTTAAGCCCACTCGCATTTATTGATGTAACTGATATGTTTGGTCTCAAATCTGTTGTAATATTTTATAATGATGTGTATTGTGTTTGCTGTGCTTCTTTTTCTACAAGATGTGCATTCTTTACTCTTGTTTATTTAAATATGTTTGGTATTTAGGAAGGTTCATGTTTTTGTTCTGGTGGTCACCTTTGTACTTACGCCTTTTTTTTTATTCCTGCAGTGTCTAATCTGCTATTAATTCCATCCAGTGTATTGTTTATCTATACAATTTCCATTTGTGTCTTTTTTATATCTTCCTTGTCTCTACGGAACAGATTCAGTCTTCTCCTTCTTGGACATATTAAACAGTTATATTAGCTGTTGCTTTGTCTATTAATTCTATCATCTGGTCATTTGTGGGTCTGTTTCTATTGATTTATTTTTCCCTTCACCCTGGGTCATGTTTTCCAGCTCCCTTGCATGCTTTGCAATTTTTGATTGAATACCACCAGAATACTGGAATTTTTAAGTGAATATTATATCTTCTTGGGTGCTAGATATTTTTGTATTCCTATAAATATTATTAAGCTTTGTTCTGGGATGAAGTTATTTAGAAACAGTGTGATTCTTTCCATTTTTTTTTAAGTTGATAACATGGAACAGCCTTTAGTGGAAAGTTAATTACTCCATTACTGAGGTAAGAATCTCCTGAGTACTCTGTTCAATGTGCCATGAATTAGGAGGGTTTCCACTCTGCTATTCTCCTCAGAGCCTCCACAGAGGAGCGTACCTGTGCTGACACCTTGATCTTTGAGAACCATGTCAGTCTTCTAACCTCCAGAACTTTAAGACAATAATACGTGATGTTTCAAGCCAGTAAATTTGTGGTAATTTGTTACGGCAGTAATAGGAAACTAATACAGTACATATTCATGACAAATTAGCTCCCATGAAAAATTAGTAAAATGTGAAGAATAGGATACAGTTAAAAACAAAACTCAGTTACATGAATGAATTGGACCTTGCTCAATTCAATTAAAGGAGGTGACCTTGGAAGTTTTTTAAAAATAATAATGTTAATTGATTTTTATTCTTTATGTCAGAGACCTAAGCAGTAAAAATGGGGAGAAATGAGAGAAAGTCTGATACAGACCCTCCCTCCCACATACAATAAAAAGAGCTTTTCTGGATAAAAATTGCCATCACTATTAAGGAAATATGGTTTTTGATCAAGCCAAGAAAGTGCTATAGGGACTTCCCTGGCGGCGCAGTGGTTAAGAATCTGCCTGCCAATGCAGGGGACACGGGTTCGAGCCCTGGTCCGGGAAGATCCCACATGCCGCGGAGCAACTAAGCCCATGCGCCACAACTACTAAAGCCCACGTGCCACAACTACTGAGCCTGCGCTCTAGAGCCCGTGCTCCACAACAAGAGAAGCCACCGCAATGAGAAGCCCGTGCACAGCAAAGAAGAGTAGCCCCTGCTCGCCACAACTAGAGAAAGCCCACACGCAGCAACGAAGACCCAACGCAGCCAAACATTAATTAATTATTTTAAAGTGCTATATATTTTGAAACTTGATATCTAAATTAAAGATAAAAATATAAGAAACAAAGGGTATATTCTGTCAATATATAAAAGTTAAAATTTCCAAACAAACTTACAATGATAGTCCTCATAATTTGACATTAGAAAAATTTTCAACAACATATGGAGAAGAACAATGCTAATTTCGTTGGACATTATGTTCCTGTGGGGCCTCTAAATGGCTTTACTTCGTAAAAAGAACAATCTTCTATTCGCAGAGACAGGAACTGAAAAATAAAATTAATAAAGAGCAAGCTTCAGAGCTATTTGCATTCATGTCATAATATTTCATTATAACTATCTTAACAAATTCTTGCACAGTTTAGTTTTTTTCCCAAAATTCCTTTTTAATGATTTCATGCAAGTTTAAAATTGGTAATTTTCTGAGCATGCATAAGAAAGCATCTTGAGACATCTTTGTGTTTTTCTCAATTTTTTGCATCCTCTTGAAATAGTTGGGTTAAATGGTCAGTGCAGACAAGTCCTCCACATCATGTTTCATCTATTAAATGATTAAAACTCATGAGCTTCACTGAAAACAAAGCTACCCCAAACCTAAGAACTATGAAATGAGTCTCAGCATAAGGATAAACTGAAGCAGGCAATGCGAAATCTTTTAAACATCCTTGAATCTAGGTGAAAACTTTAGCCAAAGAAGTGTTTCACTGCAAAGAACAGATACTTTAAGAGAAATAAAATTGAAGTAAAATCCACATATCACAGAATTAACCATTTTAAAGTGTGCAATTCAGTGGCATTTAGTACATCCTCAATATTGTGCAACCAAAAAATTTTTTTAAATTTATTTTCACATATCTTTAAGACACAGAATTACTCACCAAGTATTCACACATGATCCCTATAAAGACTCCATCGTTCTAGCTAAAGAGGCCAAAGAGCAAAGAGCTATTAAACAGTGGCAACTCTTTGTCTTTTCTGATGACAACAAAGATATCCAAATCACTTCAGCTAAACAGTCAACGGAGATCAAAGGGGTTCCTAATGTTACCACTGAGAAAAATGCACGTTCTCTTTACACATTTTAATAAATCAGGAATGCCCAGTGACCTACACGGAGGATAATGTTCCACAGGCTTTTCAAGAGAGAGCAGTCAGAATTTCCAGGGTAAATTTGTTAGTGACATTAGTGACATTAGCGATAGTGATTACATACTGATGTTTGTATTTTTTAATACAATGTAATTTGGTCTTGCAATACTTCAGTCAGTCAGCAACTTCAAATATAAGATCCAAATATCTGGAAAAGCTGACAATATGGTTTCTTATTCTTCCATTAACTTGAGCGTAAACACTCTTGAATACTTACGGAATCTCACCTGTTGAAGGAGCAGAGTTTCTCTCCTTCTCCTCTCCTAGGATCTCCCATCAGTGCCTCCTGCTGGCAGAAGATAACAGGAAGTCATCTAGCAAGAGAGCCCGGGACCCCCAGATCCCACACTCCAAGAGAGTTTGCAGATCCCCAGCCTCGACATGACAGAACCAAGTAGAAAAGAGACATTGTGGATTTAAGAAACAATTGGTCGATAATTGGCCTAGTTCACCCCTTCCACTATTCAGCATCTATACCCTTCAATACACATTTAAACATCTATTCACCAACAACAAACCTCATGCGTCGCCCTTACAAGATGCAAACCCACTTTGTACAAACAAAGATACTCACAGTCTCTCCCTGAAAAGAGGAGATTTAAAGTCCCATCAGCTACTGTATCCCACTCTGGGTGATATTAATTCCTGCCTGGATGTTCTGTAACCCAAAGACCAAATTATAACGTTAATCGCCGCCAGTACTCCTCATATAACACAATAGAGGAAAGGAAGAGGGAAATTTGGGGTTAATGCAGATGAACAAATGAGCAGCAAGCAGGGAAGAAAAGATAATAACTTCTGTAGCTCCTGTTATATCATGGGTCACAAAGCCACAGTTGATATCCATAACTTCCTTCTTCCTCTATCCATCTCATGTTTCTTTTCATCTCAGTTAGCAGTTCAGGTGAGGTTCATTCCCAGAGGAGCGAATGAAACCTTCTTTCCTGGAAACCATTAACTATTGTCCATGAACCAATGTAGACCACCTCTTTGGCCATTGCTCCATCCAGGTGGATCTGCCCAGGACTTTCCTCGCCTGTTGTCCTTCGGACACCCTCCTGGTTGAAGCCACAGTGCTGCAGCTGTCCCCTTCAGCTGATGCCAGCATACCATCAGCTAAGCCCAAGCTTGTTTGTGCTTTTCCTCAGTGAACTGGTCCTAGAAAACTCCCCATTAACGCTGAGTGATGTGGGCAGTAACATACCATCTTGGAACCCTTAGAGCCTTTCTTATTTAAGTACGGGTCAAGAAAATGATGTCCGGGCTTCCCTGGTGGCACAGTGGTTAAGAATCCGCCTGCCAATGCAGGGGACACGGGTTCGAGCCCTAGTCCGGGAAGATCCTGCATGCCGTGGAGTAACTAAGCCCGTGCGCCACATCTACTGAGCCTGTGCTCTAGAGCCCGTGAGCCAAAACTACTGAAGTCCACGCGTCTAGAGCCCGTGCTCCGCAACAACAGGATCCACCGCAGTGAGAGGCCCGCGCACTGCAACGAAGAGTAGCCCCCGCTCACCACAACTAGAGAAAGCCCGCACGCAGCAACAAAGACCCAACTCAGCCATAAATACATTAATTAATTAATATTTTAAAAATGATGTCCGATTGTCATCTAAGTACTTGCACCATTGGGCTCAGTTATTGGTGCTACGTGAAAGAAGAAAGATTCAGAAGTCATATCTTCACAGCAGCTGAAAAAAAAGAGGAACTAATTCAAGAATTTCCTTAAAACACTAGAGCTTACCCGAGAAGTAATGAGAGCCCAAATGAACTTCAAGAAGGCCAGAAGACCATAGAATTCGATTTGGAGAAAATTGGTCTCTCTCCCCTTGCTGTTCATTCGTGGATTTTTTATTTCACTTGTTTTTTCATCTGCTCCAACACTTATGGATCACATACCTTATGCCAAGCCCAGAATGGATACAACAGTGAATAAAATAAAGCCCGTGCCCCAACGGGGCCTCTATCATAGAGGCTGGGTGCTGTGAGGATTAAATGAGTTAATACAAATAAAGTGTGTAGAATAGGACCTGGCACAAAGTGAACACAGCGGAAATGTTCGTTATTCTTACATTCTGTTTTCTACCCACAATTTCACACAGAAAGAGAGAAAATTTGAGAGTGGGGAAGGAGGTCTAAGGTCAGGCAATTCAACATCTTTGTATGGTCAGGCAACCCAAGATGGCTGTTCTCTTGCTCTCCGTCCATCCCCTGCTCAACCAGTCCCTGCTTCGCCCACACCCGACTCACATGACTATCCAATCCTCTTAATTACAGGACTTAATCAGTAACTGCCTACAAGCTTGCCCCCCGCCCCAGCCGCTGGTTCCCCTGGAAACTGATAAGCCAACCTGATGTCAATTCCCCCTATAACTGGTAGCCTCCAGTCCCCACCCCCCATCCCCCTGGGACTGCAGACTGCTGCGTTTCCTGCCTGTGGTCCACAGTACATGGTGGGGTGTCTCCAGGACCTTGCTTCAGACTTGTAAGATCCCCTATCTAATGAACCATTGATGTCTCTGTTGCTGTCTCTGTCGCTCTCCAGGCTTTCTTCAGTCTTTTTTTTTTTTTAATAAATTTATTTATTTTATTTATTTATTTTACTTATTTATTTTTGGCTGCGTTGGGTCTCCGTTGCTGCGTGCAGGCTTTCTCTAGTTGCGGCGAGCGGGGGCTACTCTTCATTGAGGTGCGAGGACTTCTCATTGCGGTGGCTTCTCTTGTTGCAGGGCATGGGCTCTAGGCGCACGGGCTTCAGCAGTTGTGACTCGCAGGCTCTACAGCACAGGCTCATTAGTTGTGGCACACAAGCTTAGTTGCTCCGCGGCATGTGGGTGGGATCTTCCCGGACCAGGGCTCGAACCCGTGTCCCCTACATTGGCAGGTAGATTCTTAACCACTGCACCACCAGGGAAGCCCTCTTTCTTCAGTCTTGAGGCTGGGCAATTACAGGGTTTGCAGGCCTATAGGGGGCAGCCCAACAATTGGCAAGCCAGCTAGGAGACCGAGGAAACTCCCATGAGCACCAAGACATCGGGAAATAAGGGATGGGAATGGGAAGTTGCGGGGGGAATCATGGGTGGCCATCCATTAATATGTGGGCCCCAATGGCGGCTATTCTTGATGCATGGAGGCCACCAGGAGAGTACAGAGAACTCATAGACACCCCTAAGTGTGTTGTGGAGCTGTTGGCTGCCATTATAGTGAAAAAAGAAGCTAGACAATAAGGTAGTAGCTGCAGCTGTGGGCTGGCTGTTGCCTTTTATATTAAGAAAGGACTTAATATATACTAAGTATATATATTTACTTAATATATCCCCAAATGACATCCAGGATGAGAAAAAGATGACAACAGTGGCAAGCAACTGACCCAAAAACCCAGACCAGACCTGTAAGACCCATCCTACTAATTTAATTGAACTGTTTCTTGCTATCAATATTGAAAATTATTGTTTTACTTCTAACTGTACTGTTGCCCCCAATGTTCAGGATACAAAGAGAATTCTCTAGTGAACTTGTTGCCGAGAATAACTGCTGTATAACAGTGCTTGCTTGAAGTCCACTGCTAAAAGCACATGTACAATATTTGTGTAACAATTTGGTATAATTGGTAAAATGTATAGCCTCTAACATGTTTCTCCATTGACATACCTCTGAGCTTGTCTGATTAGTTTTCTCCCATTGTGGATAATTAGGCAAACATATATACATATATACAGCCTAACAATCTCCATGTTACAGACTTGGAAAATAGAGGCACAGAGGAGGCCCTCCCGGATCCCACAGGGTATAAGTGGTGGCACCCAAATCACAACCTGAGACCACGATGAACACCCCTAGGAGTGATTTGAGAGATCCCAGCACAACATTACTGAGTCAGACAACCGAATATAGGTGCCAACTCCATCACTCCCTAATTACACAACCCTGAGCAGACTCTGTTTACCCATAAGGAAGAAGAGGAAGATCTTGAGTAGTTCCACTGAGACACCAAACGTGACAGTGCTTTTATTTTATTTATTTATTTTTTTAAGGAAGCCAAGTGTTTTACTTTTACTTTTTTAATGTGTTTCTTTATTTTTGTCTGTGTTGGGTCTTTGTTGCTGTGCACGGGCTTTGTCTAGTTGCAGCGAGCGTCGGCTACTCTTTGTTGAGGTGCACGGCCCTCTCATTGCGGGGGCTTCTCTTGTTGCGGAGCACGGGCTCTAGGTACACCGGCTTCAGTAGTTGTGACAAGCGGGCTCAGTAGTTGTGGCTCACGGGCTCTAGAGCGCAGGCTCAGTAGTTGTGGCACACGGGTTTAGTTGCTCCATGGCATGTAGGATCTTCCCGGACCAGGGCTCAAACCTTTGTCCCCTGCATTGGCAGGCAGATTCTTCTTTTTTTTTTTTTTTTTTACATCTTTATTGGAGTATAATTGCTTTACAATGGTGTTTTAGTTTCTGCTTTATAACAAAGTGAATCAGTTATACATATACATATGTTCCCATATCTCTTCCCTCTTGTACCTCCCTCCCTCCCAGCCTCCCTATCCCACCCCTCTAGGTGGTCACAAAGCACCGAGCTGATCTCCCTGTGCTATGTGGCTGCTTCCCACTAGCTATCTATTTTACGTTTGGTAGTGTATATATGTCCATGCCACTCTCTCACTTTGTCACAGCTTACCCTTCCCCCTCCCCATATCCTCAAGTCCATTCTCTAGTAGGTCTGTGTCTTTATTCCTGTCCTACCCCTAGGTTCTTCATGACATTTTTTTCCTTAAATTCCATATATATGTGTTAGCATACGGTATTTGTCTTTCTCTTTCTGACTTACTTCACTCTGTATGACAGACTCTAGGTCCATCCACCTCATTACAAATAGCTCAATTTTGTTTCTTTTTATGGCTGAGTAATATTCCACTGTATATATATGTGCCACATCTTCTTTATCCATTCATCCGATGATGGACACTTAGGTTGTTTCCATCTCTGGGCTATTGTCAATAGAGCTGCAATGAACATTTTGGTACATGACTGTTTTTGAATTATGGTTTTCTCAGGGTATATATGCCCAGTAGTGGGATTGCTGGGTCATATGGTAGTTCTATCTGTAGTTTTTTAAGGAACCTTCATACTGTTCTCTATAGTGGCTGAACCAATTCACATTCCCATCAGCAGTGCAAGAGTGTTCCCTTTTCTCCACACCCTCTCCAGCATTTATTGTTTCTAGATTTTTTGATGATGGCCATTCTGACTGGTGTGAGATGATATCTCATTGTAGTTTTGATTTGCATTTCTCCTATGATTAATGATGTTGAGCATTCTTTCATGTGTTTGTTGGCAATCTGTATATCTTCTTTGGAGAAATATCTATTTAGGTCTTCTGTCCGTTTCTGGATTGGGTTGTTTGTTTTTTTGTTATTGAGCTGCATGAGCTGCTTGTAAATTTTGGAGATTAATCCTTTGTCAGTTGCAAATATTATCTCCCATTCTGAGGGTTGTCTTTTGGTTTTGTTTATGGTTTCCTTTGCTGTGCAAAAGCTTTTAAGTTTCATTAGGTCCCATTTGTTTATTTTTGTTTTTATTTCCATTCCTCTAGGAGGTGGGTCAAAAAGGATCTTTCTGTGATTTATGTCATAGAGTGTTCTGCCTATGTTTTCCTCTAAGAGTTTGATAGTTTCTGGCCTTTCATTTAGGTCTTTAATCCATTTTGAGCTTATTTTTGTGTATGGTGTTAGGGAGTGATCTAATCTCATACTTTTACATGTACCTGTCCAGTTTTCCCAGCACCACTTATTGAAGAGGCTGTCCTTTCTCCACTGTACATTCCTGCCTCCTTTATCAAAGATAAGGTGCCCATATGTGCATGGCTTTATCTCTGGGCTTTCTATCCTGTTCCATTGATCTATATTTCTGTTTTTGTGCCAGTACCATACTGTCTTGATTACTGTAGCTTTGTAGTATAGTCTGTGGTCAGGAAGCCTAATTCCTCCAGCTCTGTTTTTCGTTCTCAAGATTGCTTTGGCTATTCGGGGTCTTTTGTGTTTCCATACAAATTGTGAAATTTTTTGTTCTAGTCTGTGAAAAATGCCAGTGGTAGTTTGATAGGGATTGCATTGAATCTGTAGATTGCTTTGGGTAGTAGAGTCATTTTCACAATGTTGATTCTTCCAATCTTAAGAACATGGTATATCTCCCCATCTATTTGTATCATCTTTAATTTCTTTCATCAGTGTCTTATAATTTTCTGCATACAGGTCTTTTGTCTCCTTAGGTTGGTTTATTCCTAGATATTTTATTCTTTTTGTTGCAATGGTAAATGGGAGTGTTTTCTTGATTTCACTTTCAGATTTTTCATCATTAGTGTATAGGAATGCCAGAGATTTCTGTGCATTAATTTTGTATCCTGCTACTTTACCAAATTCATTGATTAGCTCTAGTAGTTTTCTGGTAGCATCTTTAGGATTCTCTATGTATAGTATCATGTCATCTGCAAACAGTGACAGCTTTACTTCTTCTTTTCCAATTTGGATTCCTTTTATTTCTTTTTCTTCTCTGATTGCTGTGGCTAAAACTTCCAAAACTACGTTGAATAAGAGTGGTGAGAGTGGGCAAACTTGTCTTCTTCCTGATCTTAGTGGAAATGCTTTCAGTTTTTCACCATTGAGGACGATGTTGGCTGTGGGTTTGTCATATATGGCCTTTATTATGTTGAGGAAAGTTCCCTCTATGGACAGGCAGATTCTTAACCACTGTGCCACCAGGGAAGTCCGACTGTGCTTTTAAAGAGAATGGTGTGCTCCACTTGTGAGGGGATAAACTTCAGTGTTTCCTTGCCGCCCTTTCTGATTTTGTCTTTAAGGGAATCTCCTGAAAGATAGAATACAGTGGCATCAATGGAAACCACTTCTGCTTAACTTAAACAAAGGAAAGAGTTGGTAAGCTTCAGGGGTGGCCACAGACTTGGAAGGAAGTCAAAGTTGCTGGCTTCTGAAGAATGGATGCAGAGCAGCTGGAAGTCTGGTGCAGGTGCCAAGGGAAGGTCTCTTCGGAGTCCTGGCCTCTGAACAAATGTTCTCCAACCCTTTCCAGCTTTGTGCTCTTCCAATTCAGGTTCTGGGAGAGAGCCCCCTTTTGGACTAAGTTGAATTCCTTACCAACCCTTGAGTGAGAGAGAGGAAGCATCTCCAGTGACATTCCAATCAAGACTGTGTCCAGAATAAAAGGCTAGTTCCACAAAAAAGTCGTGGTGCTCCTGGCAGAAGAACAGGAAGTGGGCCCTGGGCAGGCATACCCGACAGATGTCCACTACACTTGGCTCAGTGGCCTAGTCAGGGATATGCCCCCCAAATCCAATCTTAATTCGCTGAGACAGTCCCGTTGTCTGCTCATCAGTTAAATGGCGAAGAGGAAACCTGCATGTCATGGTTAATTTAATGCGGCAACTTGATTGGGTTAAAAGGTGACGAGACAGCTAGGTAAGCATTGTTTCTGAGTGTTTGTGACAGTGTTTCCAGAAGAGATTAGCATTTGAATTCATAGACTGAGTAAAGAAGAGCGCCCTCGCCGCCGATGCAAGTGGGCATCGTGCAAGCCACTGGAGGTCTGAATAGGACAAAAAGGGGGAGGGGGTGAAATTTCTGTCTTTCCTTGAGCTGGGACATTCCTCTTCCCCTGCCTCTGAACATTGGTGTTTGTGGTTCTCACGGTCTTTGGACTCAGACCACAATTTATACCAACAGCCTCCCAATTCTCAAGCTTTTTTTTTTTTGCGGTACGCGGGCCTCTCACTGCTGTGGCCTCTCCCATTGCGGAGCACAGGCTCCGGACGCGCAGGCTCAGCGGCCATGGCTCACGGGCCCAGCCGCTCCGCGGCATGTGGGATCCTCCCGGACCGGGGCACGAACCCGCGTCCCCTGCATCGGCAGGCGGACTCCCAACCACTGTGCCACCAGGGAAGGCCTTCGTATGTTTTATTAGTTATTCAATTGGTGTATGAGTCACTTTGCCTTATTTATCTGGCAAAAAGTATGTTAAAATCTGATTCCTTTGACAAGTAAGGTTTTGTCTGTTAGGTAAGGGATAAGTATGCTATCCACCTATCACCAACTTCTAGAATTTAAAACTAACCCGTGAAATATCTTTATTTAGGTCTTATCCTCTCAAACTTACTATTTAAATGATAAAATGGTAAAATTGGGTTCCCAAAATGTAAAGATCCTAATAGAAGTCTCTATTTCTAAGAGTAAAATAAAAAAGACAGCTTAACACTGTGGGGTGAAAGCTATCCTGAGGCTTCTTTTTTTTTCCCCTTCCCTGGAACACTTAGAAACCAGAAAAAAAAAATCTGAGGTCCAAAATAAAATTTTATGGAAGCATTTCTGTTGTTGTTTTTAATGAGAGTTTCAAGAGAACAGGATATTTGACTATGGCAAACTACTACTCAAAGGAAAGAAAACCAAAACTCCAAAGCTCTTCACTAAATTGGCAACAATTCAAAGAAGCTGAGCTAAACAGAATTGTATCTCTAATGCAATTACAAGTTTCCCGGCATTCCTGTGGAACCTTTCGTAAGCCCAAGTGGCATAGAGTGAAGAAGCAATTACCTTTTTTTGTAAAAGCACAAATCATCCTCGTATTTCTTTCGGTTAGTGAAAACAGGTACTAATGTAGGTCTTTTGTAAAAGCGAAGTGGCATAAAGAAAAGGGGGGTGATACCTGTAATATGAAACTTCTTAATGGGATGAAACACCATTAACAAAATTTAAGTCTGCACATCTTTTGGCAATGAAATAAGTGAAATTAATATAAAAATATTTTGGAAAGGTTTAAGGTCACATTGAGAACTACAGAGAAAACTTTCATCCTAGAAAGCAAAATGGGAGGTGTCGTTAGTTGCTTTAGTCTACCACGTCTGAAGAGATATAATTCGGATAATGACCATCCCAACAGGTGCTTAGTTTCAAAACGAATACAAGCAATTTATCATGAAAAACCTACACGTAATAAGCTGTTTTTCTTCTCTGTTCTGCTCCTTTGTCCTACCATGTATAAGTTAACAAAAACTACCCTTTGCAACTCCTCCTAAAAGCAGAGAAGCAAGAAATGGAGTAATAGAAGTAAGCCTGAGAATTCATGGAACGCTAAGAGCCTTTTCTCTGCCTGGTCATGGCCACTTACGTTTCAATATGGAAGAGTTGGAAAAATAGAATCATATCTTGGCTGTTAGTTTCCTTGTCAAAAGCCGTCAGGTAGACAGCTATTAACCAGGCAATTAGCCTAAAGTCCTCAGATAATGATTAAAACAAATAGAAACAGACCCCCCAAAAAAACAAAACAAAACAAAAACACCTTACATTTTCCTACTGAAATCTTTTATTCTGAATTTGTTGCTGCTTAAAGAAAACAGCTTTGCCCATAATTCATTGTGCCCTGGATTTATGACACCAATTTGTATTTGGCCGATTAGAAACAAGGCCAAACTGCATTCTTCTTAGATCTATTCAGTTGATAAAGGGCACTTAACTGATATCTTTCATATAATCTTTAACAAGAACTCATAAGTCGCATTAATTATGCCCCAAGAGATGGGGGACCGATGGTAATTTAGATGGGCACCTCTGAAAAGGTTTGTCAGTTTCCTGTCCCATTGTAGCCATATTTTTTGTAAAACCTTAGGGAAAGACTGAAATTCCCCACCAATCTGAGATTGCATGTGAGTTTTTGCAACATTAACTGGAAGAAACAAGATTCCCAACATGGCACCCAACAGGCCTCTGCAGATAAAATCATTGACCAAAGGAGCACTGTGAGTCGTTGCTGTAGGCAGGTGCTCCTTGATGGGACATCGAAGTCCAAAAAAAAGGACATTGCTGAATCCATTACGGAAAAGAACGGGCACCAAGCCTCGATAATACTAATTCCATGGCATTTCAGTGCCTTGAAAGCCTGATTAGTGTTTGTAAATTTGTCATGACACTTGTGGGCTCAAAGCAATGTTTGAACGCTTTCCAATGGACTGAAAATTGCTTCTGTTGTCCCTGCAAGTACTGCAGCCATGCTAGGGTTGCAAACTCCGGGGTACTGATATGCTTACGGAGAAGGCAAGATAGATCCTCATACAGACCAGCCAGTGTAGTCGTTTTCTGCATTAATGGAGGAAGGATTCCACCA
Organism: Monodon monoceros; assembly: GCF_005190385.1. Lineage (NCBI taxonomy): Eukaryota > Metazoa > Chordata > Mammalia > Artiodactyla > Monodontidae > Monodon > Monodon monoceros. Next base: position 5,327,032 of record NW_021703775.1, read on the forward strand.
TACAAGTTTCGAAATCCATCCCTCCTCAACTGAAGTACTGAATCCCAGATTTTGATTCCATACAGCCGTTGCCGAAAGAGCTGAATGGGAAATGTGATTGCTATATTGTTGAGAGTTGCACGGCTGCCACACAAGTAATGCTTCATTTCACTAGCATTTGCAATATGAGGTGATGTATCTTGCTTTGAAGATGTTAGGATTTGTGACCTCTTTTCATGAGCTTCTGAATCCATCGTGTTGCTTAAGATCTTCTTCAGGAAGGATTTTTTTTTTAACCTGAAACACCATGATAACTTTCTCAATTTCTTCCATTGTTACTGGTCTGTTAGGTTCTCTCTTCTGGAGTCAACTTTGATAACTGGATTTCCCGTCACCGCGGGCGCCCGTCTCCACGGGCAGTACCTGCCCGCCCGCAGGTTGGCGAGCCTGCAAGCCCGCGAGCCAGAGCCGGCGCAGGCGCAGACCTTGACCAACCCCAGAGCTCAGGGCGGAGCGTGACGCGCTCAATGCCTCCGTGCCCCCTCTCCCTAAACCCGCGGAGGGTCAGGTGACACCGGCCAACTCCTGGCAGTGGTTCGGCACCACAGGGCAGGTGTAGGGTCACCCATCACACCTGTTGTCAGGCTCTAGGGTTCTGCTTGCTTGATATTACACACTTCTAATCGAAGAGAGCTCTAAATTCTATATTTTTCCCCCTGTGTGGTATGTTGGCAACTTACTATCACTGGTAACTTATTTTTTTATTGAAAAATAAACATTTGTTGCTGTACAATATTGTGTAAGTTAACAGTGTACAATCTAGTGATTCGCAATTTTTAAAGATTTTACTCTATTTTAGTTCTAAAATATTGGCTGTATTCCACACGTTGAACAATATATCCATATAGCTTGTTTTATACCTAATAATTTGTACCTCTTAATCCCCTACCCCTATATTGCTCCTCTCCCCTTCCCTCTACCCACTGATAACCACTAGTTTGTTCTACATATCTGTGAGTTTGCTTCTTTTTTGTTATATTCATTAGTTTGTTGTATTTTTTAGATTCCATACATAAGTGATATCATACACTATGGGGTCTTTCTCTGTCTAATTTCACTTAGCACAATGCCCTGCAAGTCCATCCATGCTGCAAATGGCAAAATTTAATTCATTTTTATGGCTGAGTAGTATTCTATTGTATTTGTACTTTATGATGATAGCCATTCTGACAGGTGTGAGCTGTTATCTCATTATGGTTTTGATTTGCATTTCCATGATGATTGATGGTGTTGAGCATCTTTTCATGTGCCTGTGGGCCATCTGCATTTCCTCCTTGGAAAAATGTCTATTCAGTTCTTCTGCCCGTTTTTTATTTGGGTTGTTTGTTTTTTTGATATTGTGTTGTATGTGCTGTTTTTATATGTTGGATAGTAATCCCTTATTGGTCATATCATTTGCAGATATTTTCTCCCATCAGTAGGTTTTCTTTTCATTTTGCAGATGGTTTCCTTTGCTGTGCAAAAGCTTTTAAGTTTAGTTAGGTTCCATTTGTTTATTTTTGCTTTTATTTCCTTTGCTTTAGGAGACAGATCCAAAAACGTATTGCTGTGATTTACATCAGAGAGTGTTCTATGTTTTCTTCTAGGAGTTTTATAGTATCCGGTCTTACATATAAGTCTTTAATCCATTTTGAGTTTATTTTTGTATATGGTGTTAGACAATGTTCTAAGTTCATTCTTTTGCATGTAGTTGTCCAGCTTTCCCAGCACCAATTACTGAAGAGACTGTCTTTTCTCCACTGTGTATTCTTGCCTCCTTTGTCATAGATTAATTGACCATAAGTGTGTGGGTTTATTTCTGGGCTCTCTATCCTGCTCCATTGATCTATATGTCTGTTTTTGTGCTGGTACCATACTGTTTTGATGCCTGTAGCTTTGTAGTATAGTCCAAAGTCAGGGAGCATGATTCCTCCAGCTCTGTTCTTCTTTTTCAATACTGTTTTGGCTATTTGGGGTATTTTGTGTTTGCATACAAATTTTTAAATTATTTGTTCTAGTTCTGTGAAAAATGCCATTGGTATTCTGATAGGAATTGCACTGAATATGTAGATTGCCTTGGATAGTATGGTCATTTTAACAATATTGATTCTTCAAATCCAAGAACATGGTATATCTTTCCATCTGTTTGTGTCATCTTCAGTTTCTTTCATCAGTGTCTTACAGCTTTCTGAGTACAGGTATTTTGCCTCCATAGGTAGGTTTATTCCTAGGTATTTTATTCTTTTTGATGTGTTGGTAAATGGAATTGTTTCATTAATTTCTCTTCCTGATAGTTCATTGTTAGTGTATAGAAATGCAAGAGATTTCTGTGTATTAATTTTGTCTCCTGCAAAATTTTACAAAATTCATTGAGGAGCTCTAGTAGTTTTCTGGTGGCATCTTTAGGATTTCTATGTATCATGTCATCTGCAAACAGTGACAGTTGTACTTCTTCCTTTCCAATTTGGATTCTTTTTATTTATTTTTCTTGTCTGATTGCTGTGGCTAGGACCTCCAAAACTATGTTGAATAAGAGTGGTGAGAGTGGGCATCCTTGTCTTTTTCCTGATCTTAGAGGTAATGCTTTCAGCTTTTCACTGTTGAATATTGTATTAGCTATGGGCCATATATGGCCTTTATTATGTATTTTCCCTCTATGCCCACTTTCTGGAGAGTTTTTATCATAAATGGATATTGAATTTATCAAAAGCTTTTTCTGCATCTATTGAGATGATCGTATGGTTTTTATTCAATTTGTTAATGTGGTATACCACACTGATTGATTTACAGATATTGAAAGATCCTTGCATCCCTGGGATAAATTGCACTTGATCAGGGTGTATGATCCTTTAAATACAGTGTTGAATTGTATTCAATTTGTTAGTATTTTGTTGAGGATTTTTGCATCTATGTTCATCAGTGATATAGGCCTATAATTTTCTTTTTTTTGTAATAGCTTTGTCTGGTTTTGGTATCAGGGTGGTGCGGGCCTCATACAATGAGTTTGGACGTTCCTTTCTCTGCAATTTTTTGGAATACTTTGAGAAGGATAAGCATTAACTCTTCTCTAAACATTTAGTAGAATTCACCTGTGAAGCCATCTGGTCCTGGACTTATGTTTGTTAGGAGTTTTTAACAATTTCATACTGGTAATTGGCCTGTTCAAATTTTCTATTTCTTCCCGGTTCAATCCTGGGAGATTCTACATTTCTAAGAACTTTTCACTTTCTTCTAGGTTGTCCATTTTATTGGTATATGGTTGTTCATAGTAGTCTCTTATGATCCTTTGTATTTCTGAGGTGTTGGCTGTAACTTCTTTTTCATTTCTCATTTTATTGATCTAGGCCCTCTCCCTTTTTTTCTTGATGAGTCTAGCTAAAGGTTTATCAATCTTGTTTATCTGTTCAAAGAACCAGCTTTTAGTTTCATTGATCTTTTCTATTTGTTTAGTCTCTATCTCATTTACTTCTGCTCTGATCTTTATGATTTATCTCATTCTACTAACTTTGGGTTTTGCTTGTTCTTTCTCTGTTCACTCTAAGTGTAAGGTTAGGTTGTTTATTTCAGACTTTTCTTGTGTTCCTGAGGTAAGCTTGTATTGCTATAAACTTCCCTCCTAGAACTGCTTTTGCTGCATCCCATAGGTTTTGGATCATTGTGTTTTTGTTTTCATTTGCCTCTAGGTATTATCTGATTTCCTCTTTGATTTCTTCAGTGATCCATTGGTTGTATAGTAGCATATTGTTTAGCCTCCATGTTTGTGTTTTTCGCAGGTTTTTTGTTTGGTTGGTTTTTGGTTTTGGGTAGTTGATTTCTAGTCTCAGTGTTGTGGTCAAAGAAGATGTTTGATATAATTTCAACTCTCTAAAATTTACTGAGGCTTGTCTTGTGACCTAGCATGTGATCTATCCTGGAGAATGTTACATGTGCACTTGAAAAGGGTATGTATTCTGCTGCTTTTGGATGGAATGCTCTATATATATCAATTGAGTTCGTCTGGTCTAATGTGTCATTTAAGGCCAATGTTTTCTTATTTCTGTATGATCTGTCCACTGATGTAAATGGGGTGTTAAAGTCCCCCACTATTACTGTGTTACTGTTGTTGCCTTATGTATTTAGGTGCTCCTATGTTGGATGCATATATATTTACAATTGTTATATCTTCTTGGATTGATCTCTTGATCGTTATGCAGTGTCCTTCTTGTTACAGTCTTTATTTTAAAGTCTATTTTGTCTGAAATAAGTATTGTTATTCTGGCTTTCTTTTGACTTCCATTTGCATGGAATATCTTTTTCCATACCCTCACTTTCTGTCTGTGTGTGTCTCTAGATCTGAAGTGAATCTCTTCTAGGCAGCATGTATACGGGTCTTGTTTTTGTATCCATTCAGCCACTCTATGTCTTTTGGTTGTAGCATTTAGTCTATTTACATTTACGGTAATTATTGATATGTATGTTGTTATTGCCATTTTGTTAATCGTTTTGGATTTGTTTTTGTAGGTCTTTTTTTCTTTCTTCTTTTGTTCTCTTGTGATTTGATGACTATCTTTAGTGTTATGTTTGGATTGCTTTTTCTTTTTTATGTGTATATTGATTATAGATTTTTGGTTTGCAGTTACCATAAGGCTTTTGTATAGCAGTCTATATATAATATATACATGATTATTTTAAGTTGCTGATTTCTTAAGTTCAAATGCACTTTAAAAACCCTTCATTTTTACTCTCCTCCCTTCACAATTACTGTTTTGTGTGTGTGTGTGTGTGTGTGTGTTTCGTTTGTTTGTTTTTTGCGTTTGTTTTTTTTTTGTGGTACACGGGCCTCTCACTGTTGTGGCCTCTCCCGTTGCAGAGCACAGGCTCCGGACGCGCAGGCTCAGCAGCCATGGCTCACGGGCCCAGCCGCTCCGCGGCATGGGGGATCTTCCTGGACCGGGGCATGAACCTGTGTCCCCTGCATTGGCAGGCGGACTCTCAACCACTGAGCTACCAGGGAAGCCCCACAATTACTGTTTTTGATATCACATTTTACATTTAATTGTTTTGTGTATCCCTTAACTGCTTATTGTGGATATAGGTGATTTTACTTTTGTCTTTTAACCTCCCTATTAGTTTTGTGTGTGGATGATTTCCTCCCTTTATGGTATGTTTGCTTTTTCTGGTGAGCTTTTTCATTTCATAATTTTCTTATTTCTATTTCTGGCCTTTTCTTTTTTATGTAGAGAAGTTCCTTTAACATTTGTTGTAAAGCTAGTTTCATGGTGCTGAACTCTTCTAGTTTTGCTTTACTGTAAAGCTTTTCATCACTCCATCAAGTCTGAAGGAGAGCCTTGCTGGGTAGAGTATTCTTGATTGTAGGTTTTTCCCTTTCATCACTTTAAAAATAGTGTGCCACTCCCTTCTGGCCTGCAGAGTTTCTGCTGAAAAATCAGCTGACAGACTTATGGGAGTTCCCTTATATGTTATTTGTTGTTTTTCCTGTTTCCCTGCTACTTTTAATATTCTCTCTTTATCTTTAATTTTTGTCATTTTAATTACAATGTGTCTTGGTGTGTTCCTCTTTGAGTTAATCCTGTATGGGATTCTCTGTGCTTTCTGGACTTGGGTAACTGTTTCCTTTCCCAGGTTAGGAAGGTTTTCAGCTATTATGTCTTAAAATGTGTTCTCAGCCCCTTTCTCTCCCTCTCCTCCTTCTGGGACCCCTAAAATGTGAATATTGGTGTGCTTGATGTTGTCCCAGAGGTTTCTTAAACTGTCCTCCTTTCTTTTCATTCTTTTTTCTTTTTTCTGTTCATCAGCAGTGATTTCTACTACTCTGTCTTGAGCTCACTGATCTGTTCTTCTGTATCATTTAGTCTACTGTTGATTCCTTCTAGTGTATTTTTCATTTCAGTTATTGTATTCTACATCTCTGTTTGGTTGTTCTTTATATTTTCTAAGCTTTTGTTTAAAACTTCTAACTTCTGGGCTTCCCTGGTGATGCAGTTGTTGAGAGTCCGCCTGCCGATGCAGGGGACACAGGTTCGTGCCCCGGTCTGGGAAGATCCCACATGCCGCGGAGCGGCTGGGCCCGTGAGCCATGGCCGCTGAGCCTGCGCGTCTGGAGCCTGTGCTCCGCAATGGGAGAGGCCACAACAGTGAGAGGCCCGCGTCCCAAAAAAAAAAAAAACTTCTAACTTCTCACACTGGGCATCCATTCCTCTCTCGAGTTGTTCGATCATCTTTACAATCATTACTCTGAACTCTTTCTTGCGTAGATTGCCTATCTCCACTTCACTTAGTTCTTCTTCTGGGGTTTTATCTTGTTCCTTTATCTGGAACATGTTCCTCAGCCACCTCATTTTGTCTAAGTTGCTATTTGTGCTTTTCTATATGTAGTAGGGTTAGTAATGCTTCTCATCCTTGGAGAAGTGGCCTCCTATAGGAGACATCCTATGCGTCCCAACATCGCGCTCCCCTCTCATCACCCAAGCTGTTTGCTCTAGGGATCTCCCCTAAGAGGGATGCGTGGGTCCTTCTGTCGTGGTGGGCTGACTGTGTGGGTGGTCTTGTAGTCTTGGTTGGCCCCTAGCCCAGGTGCTTGTCAGGCCCTGCCTTGTGCAGACACTGCTGGCTGCTGTTTAGCAGGGCTTGGTCACGAAGCAGATGACTGCAGAGCCCCAGGTGGGGCTCAGGGCTAGTGCTGGCTCCCTGGAGGGCGGAGTCAGGGACCAGAAGACTCCAGGCCTGTTGCCCTCCCACTGGTGGGTGAGTCGGCACCTGAGGTTACTGCCGGACTGTTGGCGGGCAGAGCCAAGTCCTGAGTCTGGCTGTAGGACTCAGGGGTCTCAGAGCTGGTGTCATGTCAGTTTTGGTGAGGGGGCCCGTTCCTGACCCAGGTGGGCATGGGGTCTGGGGTGTCCTGAAGGTTGTGTTGGCCTCCTAGTGAACTGGGCTGGGGCCCAGCTGGTCCTAGGGTAGGGTCTGGCCTGCTGCGGGCTGGCTGGGTCCGCAGGCTGGGATTGTGGTTTTCTTGTATCTGGTGTCTGCCCCCTGGTGGGTGAGGCTAGTCTGGAGGCTTGTGCAGGCTTCCTGGAGGGCAGGGCAGGTGCCAGCCCACTGGTGGGTGGAGCTGGGCCTTGGCTTTCTGGTTGGCAGGACCATGTCTAGAGGTGGCTGTGGGCTAAGGAAGATTTAGGGCAGTGTGTCTGCTGATGGGTGGGGCTGTGTCCCCACCCAGTTAGTTGTTTGGCCTGAGGTATCCCAGCACTGGCAACTATAAGCGGTTGGGGGAGCCAGGTCTTGGACTAATGAGCTAGAGTGAAGATCCCAAGATGGTAGCCACCAGTTCCCAAATATGGCTGCCACCAGTGTCTATGTCCCCAGAATGAGTCACAGCCACTCCCTATCTCTCCAGGAGACTCTCCAAGACCAGCAGGTAGGTCTGGCCCAGGCTTCTATCAAATTACTGCTTTTCCTCTGGGTCCCAGTGTGTATAGGATTTTGTGTGCGCCCTTTAAGAGTGAAGTCTTCCCCCAGTGCTTTTGGACTCCTGAAATTAAGCCCCACTGGCCTTCAAAGCTGAATGCTCTGGGGGCTCGTCTTCCCCATTGCAGGACCCCTGGGCTGGGGAGCCAGACCTGGGGCTCAGAACTCCCACTCTTGTGGGGGGACCTCTGCAATATAACTATTCTTCATTTATGGGCCACCAACCTGGAGGTATGGGACTTGATTATATCGCAGGTCTGCTCGTCTTACCCATCTGGTTGTGGTTCCTTCTTTATGTCTTTAGTCGTAGAAGATCTTTTCTGGTAGGTTCTGGTCGATTTCATCGACGGTTATTTTACAGATAGCCGTGATTTTGTTGTGCTCGTGAGAGGAGGTGAGCTCAGGGTCTTTCTACTCTGCCTTCTTGGCCAATCTCCTCCTAAATTCTATATTTCTTGACTTCAGTCTCAGCAGCATAAAAAGTTTTTCCTGGAAGAAGTTTAATTACAAGAAATTGCCTCTGATGCCGATGTTGATGCCCAGCGTTGCAGCTTTAGAACTTGTTTTATTAACTCATCCATGAATTAATATGTTTCCCATGCATTGCATTCACACAAGACTGGTTTGTAAGCCATCATGCTAATTTATTAATGTTAAAAGAAGATAAAATATTTGTAGTAAACCATGATCATGGCCTCGATATTAGAACTATTAGAGCTGGAGAAGCCAAATTAGAGAGCAATACTGCAAGGTAAGCCTGAGGACAAAAGAAAGGAGGGTGAGGGAATTTTCTGGATCTCTGTGATGCCATAAGAAGGCGTGGGAAGTTTCTGTAGAGGAAAGGAAGCCGAGGTTCTGTCGTCTTCTCTCTGGCAAGTGGAGATAGGACAGCTGCTGACAGGGCACTGACTCAGCCTCAGTAATAACACTGCTTCTCTCCTTCTGCTGTATGGTAGCCATTTAATAAGAATTTTTATCTTGTTGCACTTATTTGTTCAATAAACATTTATGAAGTATGAGCATGGTAATTGCAGTGGGTATTAGGACTACAGTGCTGAGTAAGGCATGAACCTGCTTTTCACCTGCAGTGATAATGTAAAATATATAGAAAATGGACTAGATTATATCTCTAGAAGACCCCACTCTCTGCTTTCTTTACTTCGCCCTCCAGGGACCCCACATGGATGATCATGCCAACTGGTTCTACCACACATTCTTGGATTTAGATGCCTTTGGGCTCCCAGTGGTCTTCAGAAATCTATTTACCCATGTCTGGTGGACTCTGTACCTCATTCCCCAGCAGCTACTTCAATCCTTTCCCTTATTCTCAAAACCCAACACCTGCCCCATCCTGGTGTCTGGTGACCTCACTTTCTACTCTCTTGAGAAGTGTGAGCTGCCCACTGAGAATGCCTTCAGCTTCCTGCCTGTGTGCATCAAAATGTCTCTGTATCCACACTTCCCATTTCATCCTTCTCCCCTGTGTTGAGGAAAGACATATACCTCCTTTCTTCTGAGGTTCCTCCTCTACTTCAATCCCATCCTTTTTGCAACTTTTTGCAGACTTGATCCATCAACCACTCCTTCTAACCTCCATCCTCAATCTATACGTATCCCTGGTTCCTTCTCCTCAGTCTACAAACATTCCCATCTACCCCACCCCAAGAAAGAAAATGCTTCCCTCAATCCTACTACTCCTTAGCATTACCAGTCTTGCTTCTCCTCAAATGATTTAAAGTGGTATATACTTACAAGCCCCCAGTATTTCAGTCAGTAGTATCCTTGGGGTCTTCTTCCTTTCAATGTTTCTTCATTCTCTTGCCCTTCCCAAACCACTCCCCCTTCTTCCCCCGAGGTTCTCTACCTTCTCTCTTGAAATAGTTTCCTTTGATGGGCATCTCAAACCTCATGGCTCCCTAATCATCTTTGTGCTGTCACCTCTCAGATTAGGATCAGTGGACCTCACCTCTCTCTAGCTGCTGACCTACATTGCCAGTGCACATTTCTACTTGAATGGCTTGCCAAGCACCTTAAACTCAATCCAAGCCAATTCATCATTGTCCCACCAAACCAGTTCTTCCTGCTGCTTTCTTTACCTTGGTTTGACACCGTCGTCCTTCCAAGCACCCTTTCTTTCCCTTGTTGTTCATATTTGAGCAGTTTTTAAGACCTATAAATGCTGCCTCAATCATAACTCGTTATACACTGTCATTCCTCTCAGATCCCAGTGCCAACACCCTTGTTCAGTCCATCATAGTGGTCTCATTATTTAAATAGCATCCTAGTTAGTCTCCTTCACTCTAGTCTCTTCCTTTTTTTTTTTTTTTTAAATTATTCATTTATTTATTTTTGGCTGTGTTGGGTCTTCGTTTCTGTGCGAGGGCTTTCTCCAGTTGTGGCAAGCGGGGGCCACTCTTCATCGCGGTGCGCGGGCCTCTCACTATCATGGCCTCTCTTGTTGCGGAGCACAGGCTCCAGACTAGTCTCTTCCTTTTAAGACGCCCGTTCCTCCAAAGATATGAAGTTAATCTTTTAAATCAAGGCAGAATCATGTCACTTCCTGGTCCAAAAAATATCAGTAGGTCCCTATTGTCCACCAAGTGAAGGATAAACTCCATGGTATGGAATCCAAGTCCTTTCTAGTATGGCTTCAAATACTTTCTGATCTTACCTCATTCTAACTTCTATACCCTATTTTCCATTCAAAACTGACTACTTACTGGACTCCAAACCTTTGCTTATACCATGTCCTACCTCAAATGTCTTATCGTTTCACCCTATCAAGCCCATCAAAATCTTAATCATCATTTATAACCCAATTAAACAATGGCAGAGGGACCCAAACAGACATTTTTCCAAGAAGACATACAAATGGTCAATAGGTGTGTGAAAAGATTAACCATCAGGGAAATGCAAGTCAAGACCACAGTGAAATATTACCTCACACCTGTTAGAATTACTATTATCAAAAAGAGAAGGGAGGGGCTTCCCTGGTGGCACAGTGGTTAGGAATCTGCCTGCCAATGCAGGGGACGTGGGTTCGAGCCCTGGTCCAGAAAGATCCCACATGCTGCGGAGCAACTAAGCCCATGCACCACAACTACTGAGCCTGTGCTGTAGAGCCCACGAGCCACAACTACTGAAGCCCATGTGCCTAGAGCCTGTGCTCTGCAACAAGAGAAGCCACAGCAATGAGAAGCCCGCGCACTGCAACGAAGAGTAGCCCTTGCTCACCACAACTAGAGAAAGCCTTCCTGCAGCAACGAAGACCCAACACAGCCAAAAATAAAGAAATAAAATAATTTTTTTTTTAAAAAGGCAAGGGAATTCCATGGTGGTCCAGTGGTTAGGACTCCGCACTTCCACCGCGGGGGGCACGCGTTCAGTCCCTGGTGGGGAAACTAAGATCCTGCATGCCACAGGGCAAGGCAGGAAAAAAAAAAAAAAAAAGGCAAGAGATAAGTGATGGGAAGGATGTGGAGAAAAGAGAACCCTGTTGGTGGGAATATAAACTGGTACAGCCACTACGGAAAATATTATGGAGGTTCCTCAAAAAATTGAAAATAGAACTATCATACAATCTAGCAATCCCCTTTCTGGTTATATACCCAAAGGAAATGAAATCCATATCTTGAAGAGATAGCTTCATCAGTTATTCACAATAACTAAGATATGGATACAACCTAAGTGTCTGTCAATAGATGAATGGATAAAGAATATATGTAGTTCATCCATAAAAAAGAAGAAAATCTTGCCATTTGTGACAACATAGATGAAGCTGGAGGACATTATGATAAGTAAAGTAAACCAGGAACTGAAAGACAAACTATATGGTATCACTTATATTTGAAATGTAAAAAAGTTGATCTCATGCAAGCAGAGAGGAGTATGGGGGTTGCTAGGGGCTGAGGGGTGGGGGAATAGGGAGAGTATAAACTCTCAGTTATAAGGTAAATAAGTTCTGGGGATCTAATGTACAACATGGTGAAAATAGTTAATAATACTGTATTCTTGAAAATTGCTTTTAAAATGGTACTTGGGGCTTCCCTGGTGGCACAGTGGTTAGGAATCCACCTGTCAATGCTGGGGACACGGGTTCGAGCCCTGGTCTGGGAAGATCCCACGTGCCGTGGAGCAGCTAAGCCTATGCGCCGCAGCTACTGAGCCCACGTGCCACAACTACTGAAGCCCGTGCACCTTCAGCCTGTGCTCCGCAGCAAGGGAAGCCACAACAATGAGAAGCCCATGCACCACAACAAAGAGTAGCTCTCGCTCGCCACAACTAGAGAAAAGCCCACGTGCGGCAATGAGGCCCAATGCAGCCAAAAATAAAAACGAATAAATTTATATTAAAAAATAATAAAATAATAATAAAATGGTACTTATGTGAGATGACTGATGTTCTGACTTGACCATGGTAATTATTTCACAATGTATATTGAATCATCATGCTATACACCTTATGTATATCAATTTTGACTTGTCACTTATGCCTCAATAAAGCTGGAAAAATTATTTTTCTCCCTAAAAATTTTTTTCACCATCATTCAAATTTTAGTTCATATTCACTGCTTCCTTGAAGCATTGCCAGATTTTTCCATTAGGAAGCTCTCTTCTTCTTTTGGAGCTTCTCTGGAACCTATTACAATTTACCTAGTAACAAGACAGAAAAATGTGCATCTTACCTTTGCTCCTCAGTTGTAAGAGCTTATGTTTGACCTATCTTTGCATCTCCCCATACAGTGCCTCATACAAAGTATGGTTCCCATCACTAAGAACACTGCTCAGTTCAGCTGAATTTTTTCTTTCTATATCAAGACTTTTTTTTTTTTTTTTTGGACTGCGTTGGCCTTCATTGCTGCACGCAAACTTTCTCTAGTCATGACGAGTGAGGGCTACTCTTCGTTGTGGTGCATGGGCTTCTCATTGTGGAGGCTTCTCTTGTTGCTGAGCATGGGCTCTAGGGTGCTTGGGCTTCAGTAGTTGTGGTTTGAAGATTCAGTAGTTGTGGCTCGTGGGCTCTAGAACACAGGCTCAGTAGCTGTGGTGTACGGGCTTAGTTGCTCCGCAACATGTGGGATCTTCCCAGGCCAGGGCTCGAACCCACGTGCCCTGCATTGGCTGCAGTACGTGAGCCTCTCACTGTTGTGGCCTCTCCCGTTGTGGAGCACAGGCTCCAGACGCACAGGCTCAGCGGCCATGGCTCACGGGCCCAGCCGCTCCGTGGCATGTGGGATCTTCCCGGACCGGGGCATGAACCCATGTCACCTGCATCAGCAGGCGGACTCTCAACCACTGCGCCACCAGGGAAGCCCCCAAGACTTTTTTTTGATAAAGGGAACAGTAGATTGATTTACCCTCTGGAAGAAGTCCCTTGTCCTGTGGCAGACCATCAACAAACAGCTCACTGACTGGCACCAGACCACAGACCACACTTCTGGTAGTACTGCCCTGGGTCACAGTACCTTCCAATACATATTTTAAATGAATAAGTACTCTGGTCACTGGGCAGTCTTACTCTTCTCTATTAAAAGTCATTACCAGTAATCTTATTGACGAACTAAATACTTTTCACTTAGTGTCACCTGCTAGTTCCTATCTATCTGTATTAGTTTCCTGTAATTTTTTTCATTGCTTCTTGATATAGAGTCTTTCACCTTGGCAAGTTAACATGAAGATATCAAATATAATACACAGAGAAAGAAAACTTCTGGATTAGCAGATTAAGGACCTCTGCAAGCCTACATCTCCACAAAAGCAATAAAAACACTGCCAGAAAATGGTCAAAATCAACTTTTCAGACCTCTGGAATTTAAGCGAAGGCTTGCAACAATCCAAGAAGCATTAATTCAAGAAAAATGGCTGAATCTCAGTGAGAACAGCAAGCTTTGCGGTGTTTTAACTGCCCTTCCTCCACCCACCTCTTTCCAGCTCCACAGCAGCCTTTAAAAAACCAACAGCCTTGCAATTGTGTTAACCATGAAAACCAGTAGTCTGGTAACCAACCCAGTCTATCATAATGGGCTCAGAGCTCCCAATAATGCCCCATTCCCAGAGAACTGCATTATTTGACCTGTCTGGAAGTTCCCTGGAAACACTCACAAGAGTTTATCTTTATTTGACCTAATTCAGAGCTTGTTCAGTGAGAATAGCCTTTCCCCAGGGGCATTTATTGAAAATAACCAGCAATTTTTAAATTTGTCAGCTGCCTAAAGTAGTACTAATAGCTGGGGCAAATGAGAAGCTGACCAAAAAGCTTGAAAAGCTGAATAATGAAATGTCCATAGGGACTTTGAAAACCTCCAAAATATTCTTGGGAATCTAAAGGCATAGGCCTGTGCAGAACTGTGTGCGTGCTCAGGAAAGACTGAGAAGGCCCTGATCTCTCACGTATGAGAAACTTGAGGCTCTGTACAACCCAGAAGGGAAAATTAAGGCAGAATTGCAAACGGCCTTCTGGAACATTGAAAACATGCCCTGATGTGCACACAGAGCCCTTAAGCAAAGCTAGGAGACTTAATGGTTCAAGGCACTTAAGAAAATCTCAGACCAGTCATCAACAGACCAAGGATTCCATATTCAGAAGAACTATACTTCAAAAAGATGTAGGAGCAGGGCTTCCCTGGTGGCGCAGTGGTTGAGAGTCCGCCTGCCGATGCAGGGGACATGGGTTCGTGCCCCGGTCCGGGAAGATCCCACATGCCATGGAGCAGCTGGGCCCGTGAGCCATGGCCGCTGAGCCGGCATGTCCGGAGCCTGTGCTCCACAACGGGAGAGGCCACAACAGTGAGAGGCCCGCGTATCACAAAAAAAAAAAAAAAAAAAAAAAAGTAGGAGCAATTAAGACATTCCCAGATAAACAAACAAAAAATTAGGAGAATGCATTTTTCAGCAAACCTGCTTTACAAGAAATTTGAAAGGGTCCTTTAGACTGAAATGAAAGAACACTTTTGTTTTAAACTTCTCAATAAGTTTAAGTTTAAACTTAATTGAAATCACATAAAGTATGTTCCCCACACACAGCGGAATTAAATTAGAAATTGTAACAGAAGTAAATTTGGGGGCTTCCCTGGTGGCGCAGTGGTTAAGAATCCGCCTGCCAACACAGGGTACATGGGTTCAAGCCCTGGTCCGGGAAGATCCCACATGCCGCGGAGCAACTAAGCCCATGTGCCACAACAACTGAGCCTGCGCTCTAGAGCCTGCGAGCCACAACTACTGAGCCCACGTGCTGCAACTACTGAAGCCCGTGCGCCTAGAGCCCATGCTCCACAACAAGAGAAGCCACCGCAATGAGAAGCCTGCGCACCACAACAAAGAGTAACCCCCACTCGCCACAACCAGAGAAAGCCCATGCGCAGCAACAAAGACCCAACACAGCCAAAATAAATTAATTAATTAATTAAAATAAAAAACAAGTGTTGTTTGAATTTAAAAAAAAAGAAGTAAATTTGGGAAATTCACAAATATGTGGAAATTAGGCAACTCATTTCTAAATAACCTATGGGTCAAAGAATAAAAAAACAAGGAAAAAGTAGAAAATACTTTGAAATGAATGAAAATGAAAAATAAAACATACTCAAACTTACAGGATGCAGGTAGAGCAATGCCTAGAGGGAAATTTATAGCTGTAAGTGCCTTTATTAAAAAAGAAGAATGATCTCAAAGCAATAACCTAAACTTTCACCTTAAGAAACTAGAAAAAATGAGCAAACTAAACCCAAAGCAAGCAGAAAGTAGTATGTAATGGACCTTAGAGCAGAAATAAATGAGATAGAGAATAGAAAAAATAATAGAGAAAATCAATGCAACCAAAACTTGGCTTTTTGAAAAGACAAACAAAATTGACAGACCTTCAGTTAGACTGACAAAAGAGCTCAAATTACTAAATCAGCAATGAGAGGGGACATTATTGCTGACCTTACAGAAATAAAAGGAATTATAAGAGAATATTATGAACAATTATATGTCAACATAGATAACTAAATGAAACAGAAAAATTCTTAGAAAGACAAATATAACAGTTATCAACAAAATGGTGCTATATTTATTTGCCTGTCCAAAAATACGTATTTCCAAAGACAAACTGAAAATTAAGGAAGGAGATAGAACATTTTGAATATTGGTGAGTGAGTCTGTCATATGCCTTCTTTTATTTCTTAATTTTGTTCTTAGGTTCCCCTCTAAACGTACAAGTGATTATCTAAATAGGATTAATGAAGGAGAGTTGAAGAACCTTGCCTCTTCTTTTAAATGTCCTCAGAAGGACCCCTCGTTATATAAGTATAAATGAACAAATGTATTATTTGTTTCCAGAAGAGCAGTGCAACCCACAAGCTTGAGGAAATGGAAGACTTTCTCACCATGATGAACTATGACATTGTATAACAGGCTCTGCTAACACAAGCTGTAATTACTGGATGACCCAGTACTAGGTATGCACTTAAGAACTTACAAATTACGACCTGCACCAGCAGGCAAAGCCTTACACACACCCCTGTTTATGAGCTTTTAGCAACCATTTACAAATCTGTGTATTTGTTAAGTTTGTGGGATGCTGTAGCCTGCTTTTTTCAGTAGGATAAAAAAGGTTTATACAATTGTTTGGTAAATATCCAACCTCATAATTTTTCATCATCTGGTAAACTGTTTCATATACTGGTGCTAAATTTTCAGATGGTAGTAAGGCAAAGTTTCTATTGATCCATTTAGGAATATTTATTAGAGAATCTTTTTTTTTAATTTATTGAAATATAGTTTGAAAGCAGGAGCTACTAGGTACATAAAATTCCTGAGAACTAAGATCCTTGGTACTTGAGAAAGAACCTTGATTGAGCAAATGTCAGGAAAGACCTTTTAAGACCCCGTGTGAGTCATTAAGACACAGTTGTGTTTGGAGCCCATCAACAAGCACCAAATACCATGTTCTTGCTGGACACAATAGCAATGTCTCAGGAAATCTATTTGTATTTACCTGGTCCTACACAGCCCAATAAAGTAGCCACCAGCCACATTTAGCTACTGAGCACTTGAAATGTGGCTAGTCCTAATTAAGATGGGGTAGAAGTATAAAACACACACTGTATTCCAAAGACTTAGTACCAGAAAGGTGTAAACAATCTCAGTTATTTTAATATTGATTATATGTTGAAATATTGTGAGTGTATTAGGCTGAGTAAAATATATTATTAAAATTAATTTCACCTGTTTCTTTTTACTTTTTAAATGTGGCTACTAAAAAAATTCAAATTTACATGTGTGACTCACACTGAATTTTTTTTCTGGACAGTGAAGACCTAATGTGTTACAGACAACTTGACATTTCCAAAGGGAGAAGGCTGAAATTAACATCACAGATAGCAAGAACCCCAGAAATGCCTGCAGAAATCTTCCTGAAATTTCATCACAGAAATCTTTTGGAGAATGGAATCAGGTTTTATCCATCATCTCTTTTTTTTTTGCAGTAAGCGGGCCTCTCACTGTTGTGGCCTCTCCCGTTGCGGAGCACAGGCTCCTGACGCGCAGGCTCAGCGGCCATGGCTCACGGGCCCAGCCGCTCCGCGGCATGTGGGATCCTCCCGGACCGGGGCACGAACCCGTGTCCCCTGCATCGGCAGGCGGACTCTTCAACCACTGCGCCACCAGGGAAGCCCTATGCATCATCTCTTAATGCTGGCAGCGTTCAGAAGACTGAAGAGGTAGTTAGTAGGTTAAAAAACAAACACACAAACAAACAAACCAGGCTACTGTATAAAGGATGCCCAGGCCTGGATCTAATTATAATTTGAGTCAGTCCCTGGAAAGGATGTTTGATAATGTTCTAGTTAGTGGCCTAATGACCAACTTTGCCCGATTACCTGCCTTGATGCTTCAGTGCCATATTTATGGGCTTTTTCATTTCATTCAATCACTTATTTCAAATAGTGATTGACAAGTGGAGAAAGGCCCCAAGGCACCCCTGACCCATATGAGAGCCATTCTGGAGCCACTGTGGCTTAGGTTTAGACTCAGAGGAGCCTAGAGAGATCTCTTCTTCTCTGGAGCCACCTGGGATTTTCTGCTTTGAGTAGCATCCCATAGAAGTTCACCCTGGGGCAGGCGCCTCCAGGGCCTCTACCACCCACCTGGGGTCAGTCGGGCAGAGCCTTTGACACACGCCCCAGGGAGCCTAGCAAAGCTCTGTCCTTTGTTCCTCCAGGGGTCAAGCCCTGTGCTCCTTCCTCAATGCACTCCTACACACCCCAAACCGAACCAGGAAGACTTTACAGACTTGGCAACCCAGGTTTCATTTAAGCTTGTAATATTTATTTTACTACCAATAAAGTCAAGCAAGTGCATTAAAGAAAATGTCTAAAATAGAGGACAGAGTTTTAAAAATCATAGTGAAATCAATCTAAATTCAGAAAATTCACTTACAGTAGTACCGACCACAAAAACAACTACTAACAATTATGTGATTGCCATTCAAGTCCTTTTTTAGACATACTTGGGTTGTGTCAAAGTGAATATGTCTTTTAAATTTTTAGTAAGTTATTATTTATTCGTTCATTCATCTATCATCATGATTATCTGGGTATACAAATCTAAAAGCCACAGCCCCTGCCATCAAGAAGGTCCTTTGTCTAGGAAAAGGGGTTTAAACTTCTTTAGAAACTTTTTTTTTTGAATCTCAACAGAATTCCGATATGTATCTAATCCACACAGAAATCAGATAAGTGATGCTTTTTTAAAAATTTTTATTGGAGTATAGTTGCTTTACAATGTTGTATTAGTGTCTACTGTACAGCAAAGTGAATCAGTTATACGTATACATATATCCCCTCTTTTTTGGATTTCCTTCCCATTTAGGTCACCACAGAGCATTGAGTAGAGTTCCCTGTGCTATATAGCAGGTTCTCATTAGTTATCTATTTTATACCTAGTATCAATAGTGTCTGTATGTCAATCCCAATCTCCCAATTCATCCCACCTCCCCCCCATAAGTGATGCTTTAGTCGCAGAACCTAATTTCATAATTTCAAACTGGCAATATCTATTTTGAAATACCAGTTTTTTTGTTCTCCTCTCTATGCCCACATCACCCCACACCCTCCTCGGCTCAAGCAGGTCCAGGGCTTGGTTTTCCTTTGCCTCAGAAAGCTTTGCAGAACAGACAACAGAAGCTGTTCCAAGGCTCTTCCACCCTTTGAAGCGGTCCTCACCAGTGTTACACAAAGAGTGGTCCCTGAAGAGCTGTGTGCTTGTTAGAAGTGTGAATCCATGGGTCCCACCTGGTCTCTGGAATCAGGATCTTTGAGGGTGAGACCCAGGAAATTCTTGCAACAGCTTCCTCAGGCGATGAGCACACACAGTACGGTGAGAGAGCCAGCGGTTAGAGGAAGTTTCCAAAGGCAGAGGAGAGGAAGGCGGAAGGCAGGGAACAGCCTCCAGGGCTGGACCCAGGAAGATGTTGAGACTTAGGTGAGGTGGCCTCGGGTTCCCTGCCAGCCAAGCCTCCCTGCCCTCCGTGATAGGCAGGGAAGCGGTGTGTGAACGGACTTCAAGGCACCAGCAGAGACCTTGACAGTGAGGGTCAGTGTGTCCACACTGGACTGCTCATCGGGGCTCCTACTCAGTGCAGCCCTGGATTCTGGACCTCATTGGAGCCCGCTGCATTTTTCTGGGCGCCTGTGCAGACTGAGACCCCCATCCTGGGACCGAGCCCACAGACTGATTGACTGATGGCTGTGACTCACTTTGGAAAACTGCGCTTGGGCTCCAGGAGCCACATCTCCTGCCTAGGGTCCAACCTGAAAGCAGAATTGGGGTTTGGGGAGGACATGGGGAAAGCGACGAGGAAGGGGCGGGGCCCCTCTGTGTTCCTGCCCCTTAACTAGTCCCTCTGACGTGGCTCAAAATTTCCCTTTCAGGGTCTCCAACCACAGGGCTGGCTCGGGGCTTCCCCCTAACAAGAGAGAATGCCCAAAGTAGGGGCCACAGACTCAGATACTTTCAGGGTGGGCCAAGTAACAGGGGTGGCGAGGTTGAAAATGTGAAGTCACTTTATAACTTGAGAGTGCAGAGAAAATGCAAGGCTTAGGTTGCTTGCCCTGAAGCCTTGAGATGAGCTTTTAGTTTTTCTCTCTCTCTCTTTTCTCTTTTGGTCCCTTCACGCATATGGAGGTTTATCTGCAGGATAAATACCTAGAAGCGGTACTGAGTGAAAGCTGAGTAGGTACATTTATAATTTGTTTTAACATTTTATTTAACCTTTTGACTCCTTCACCCATCTTTCCCACCCAGGACTGCCACCTCTCCCCACCCCTGCAGCCCCAGTCTATCTGTTCTCTGTATCTATGAGCTTGGTTTTTGTTTGTTTGTTTGTTTTTAGATTCCACATATAGGAGAGGTCATACAAGAAAGGCATTTTTCTCTGTCTGCCTTATCTCACTTAGCATAATGCCCTCAAGGTCCATCAGTGTTGCTGCAAATGGCAAGATTTCCTTTTTTTATGGCTAAATAATATTCCATCGTGTATGTACACCACGACTTCTTTATCCATTCATCTATCAATGGACACTTAGGTTGTCTCTATATCCCAGCTATTGTGAATAGTGCTGCAATGAACATAGGAGTGCTTGTATGTTTTCAAATTAGTATTTTTGTTTTATTTGGATAAATACCCAGAAGTGGAATTGCTGGATCATATGGTAGCTTTATTTTTAATTTTTTGAGGAACCTCCATAGTGGCTGCACCAATTTACATTCCCACCAACAGTGCACAAGGTTTCCCTCTTCTCCATATCCTCTCCAAAACTTGTTATTTGTTGTCTTTTTGGTAATAGCTATTCTAACAGGTGTGAGGTGATATTTTGATTTGCATTTCCCAGATAAGTAGTGATGTTGAGCATCTTTTCATGTACGTGTTGGCCATCTATATGTCTTCTTTGGGAAAATGTCTGTTCAGAACTTCTGAATTTTTTCTTAATCCGATTGTTTTTCTATTGAGCTGTATACATTCTTCATATATATTAGATATTAACCTTATCAGATATATGATTTGCAAATACTTTCTCCCATTCCATAGGTTGCTTTTTCATTTTGTTGATGGTTTCCTTTGCTGGATACAAGCTTTTTCGTTTGATGTAATCGTACTTGTTTATTTTTGCTTTTGTTGCTTTTACTTTTGGTATCAGAGTCGAAAAAATCACCAAGACCTATGTAAAAGAGCTCACCACTTACGTTTTCTTCTAGGATTTTTAAGGTTTCAGGTCTTACGTTCAAGTCTTTAACCCATCTTGAATTAATTTTTGTGTATGGTTTAAGATAGTGGTCCAGTTTCTCTGTTTTGCATGTGGCTGTCCAGTTCTCCCAACACCATTTATTGAAGAAACTGTCCTTTCCCCATTGTATATTCTTGCCTTCTTTGTTGCACATTAATTGACCATAAGTGTATGGGTTTATTTCTGGGCTCTCTATTCTGTTCCATTGAACCATGTGTTTTAGTGCCAGTACCATACCGTTACTGTATCTTTGTAATATAGTCTGAAGTCAGGAAGCAGGATACCTCCAGCTTTTTTCTTCTTTCTCAGTATTGTTTTGGCTATTTGTCTTTTGTGATTCCATACAACTTTTGTTCTAGTTCTGTGAAAAATGTCATTGGTATTTTGATAGGGATTGCATTGAATGTGTAGATTGCTTTGGGTAGTATGGACATTTTAGCAATATTAATTCTTCCAATCCATGAACATGAATATCTTTCCTTTTTTGTGTGTCTTCTTCAGTTTCTTTCCTTAATGTCTTCTAGCTTTCAATATATAGATCTTTTACCTCCTTGCTTAAATTTACTCCTAGGAATTGTATTCTGTTTGATGCAATTGTAAATGGAATTTTTTTCTTAATTACTTTTTCTTATAGATCATTATTAATTTTTAGAAATGCACTGTTTTTTTGTGCATTTATTTTGTATCCCACAACATTACTGAATCCATTTATTAGTTGTAAGGTTTTTTGTTTTTTTTTTTTTGCGGTACACAGGCCTCTCACTGTTGTGGCCTCTCCCGTTGCGGAGAACAGGCTCCGGACACGCAGGCTCAGCGGCCATGGCTCACGGGCCTAGCAGCTCCGTGGCATGTGGGATCTTCCTGGACCGGGGCACGAACCCGTGTCTCCTGCATCGGCAGGTGGACTCTCAACCACTGCGCCACCAGGGAAGCCCTAGTTGTAAGTTTTTTGATGTATGGAGTCTTTAGGGTTTTCTATGAAAGAGAAGATATTACAGCTGATACCACAGAAATACAAAGGATCATAAGAGACTACCAGGAACAGTTATACACCAACAATTGAACAACCTAGAAGAAATGAATGCATTCCTAAAAACATATGACCTACCAAGAGTGAATCATGAAGAAATAAAAAATTCGAACAGACCAATTCCTACCAAGGAGATTTAATCAGTAATCAAACCTCTCGCAACAAACAAAAATCCAGGGCCAGTCGGCTTCACTGGTGAATTCTATCCAACACCCAAAGAAGAATTAATACCAATCCTTCTCAAACTCTTCCAAAAAATAGAAGAGAAGGGAACTCTTCCAAACTCATTTACAAGGCCAGCATTATCCTGACACCAAAACCACACAAGGACTCCGTTAAGAAAAAAGAAAGTTACAGGCCAATAACCCTGATGAACATAAATGCAAAACTTCTCAACAAACATTAGCAAACCAGGGGCTTCCCTGGTGGCGCAGTGGTTAAGAATCCGTCTGCCAATGCAGGGGATACGGGTTCGAGCCCTGGTCAGGGAAGATCCCACATGCCACGGAGCAACTAAGCCCGTGCGCCACAACTACTGAGCCCGTGTGCCCAGAGCCCGTGCTCCGCAACAAGAGAAACCACCGCAATGAGAAGCCCGTGCACCTCAACAAAGGGTAGCCCTGACTCGCTGCAACTAGAGAAAGCCCACGCACAGCAACAAAGACCCAATGCAGCCAAAAAAAAAAAAAAAAAAAAATTTAGCAAACCAAATTCAACATTACATTAAAGGATCAAGTGGCATTTATTCCGGGGATGCAAGGCTGTTTCAACATCCACAAATCAGGCAGTGTGACACACCGCATTAACAAAATGAAGCCTAAAAATCATATAATCATCTTAAGAGATGCAGAAATAGCTTTTGACAAAATTCAACATTCATTAATAAAAACTCTCAACAAAACAGGCATAGAGGGAACATACCTCAACACAGTGAAGGCCATATATGGCAAGCCCACAGCTAATATCATACTGAAAGGTGAAAAGCTGAAAGCTTTACCCCTAAAATCAGGAACAAGACAAGGATGCCCACTCTTGCCACTTTTAGCCAACATAGTATTTGGAAGTCCTAGCTAGAGCAATTAGACAAGCAATTGTTTAATTAGACCACCACCCAAAAGAACAAGGAATTGAAGAATTCTTGCATACCTGAGATTGTAAAATTGTAAACTGAGATACTTCCCCACTACATGTATTATAAAGTCAAAAAATGAGAAAAAGAACCATCTCAGTGAATACAAAATTCTTTAATGGGGGTAATGATTGACACTTTCTGTCTTTTATCATCCTCACCCTGTAAGGTATTTCTTTATTAGGGATTTTTTTGCACACTTTGAACACGAAAATCTTCAATCACACTGATAGGTAGTACTAGGTTCATTTGTACAGTGTTACTTGAGTGGGGCCCATGCAGAATTACAACTTTCCTGATTAATACTATTTTGAAAAAGTTAAAATATCTGTAGAGGTGAAAAAATCTTTATCCAGATACAGGCCAAAAAAAAAAGGGGCTATCTAGGTAACACGACTAAAGTCTCTGGTATGAATAAAGTTAACTTTGGTATATTACACATTTAAATAAGTGTTTCTTAATTACAACTTTGAAGTTGGAACTCTATTAAGAATAATATTACAGCTAACGTGGGGGTTCTTGGAAAGGATGTCATATAGTATAAGGATAACGCTACCGCTTATCATTTCGCAAGGGGCAAGGTCAAAATCCAGGTACCAGAAAAAACTGTTTTATGACATTAGGGCAGTGGTCCTCAAATGTGGGTGTGCATCAGTTACCTGGAGGGCTTATCCAAACACAGACAGTTGGGCCCTCTTTGCTCACCGCCCTCCACTCCCCAGTTTAGGATTCAGTAGGTGGAGCCTACTGAACTTTGCAGTTCTAACAAATTCTCAGGTGGTGCCAATAATGCTGGTCCAAGGACCACCTTTGATAACCACTAGAACCAACTGTGGCTACCCTCTGTTGCTTGCCTTGACCTATGTACTTGCAAAGAGGAAGTACATGCCCCCCTCAAAGGTCTTCTGGGCTCAAGCCAGGGTTGAACCATTGCCCAGCTGCTTTCAAACATTACAGTCATCTAGGGACCTTTTTGTAAGCTAAGGATGCCTTGACCCCATTTCTGGAGAATCTGATTTAACTGGTCTGGGCTGGGACCTGGATAAAAGCTTGTTGGAGCTTCAATGATCATTTTAAGGCAGTGGCTCAATGCTGGGTATTTGCAACACCTGAGAGTTTTTTAAACGATTACCTCAGCCTGGCTCCACTCCCAATGATCAGAATCTCCAAGGAAAGTGGGCCTGGAGTTTTGTTTTTGTTTTTAATTAATAGCACTTGTATGTTTACAGAAAAATTAAACAGAAGGTCCAAAGAGTTCCCATATACTCGTTCCCCCATCCTGCACCACTCCCCTAGTAGTAACACCTTGCATCGTTGTGGTATGTTTGTTACAACACTGATGATTGATGACTACTGATACGTTATTTTTTTATTTTTATTCTTTTACAGTTTGACAGTTTCTTATTGGTGATATGTTATTATTAACTAAAGTCATTAGTGTACATTAGGGTTCACTCTGTGTTGTACATTCTGTGGTTTTGCCAATTGTGTAATGTCACATATCCGCCATTGCAGTATCACATACAATGGTTTCAACTCTGGTATTTTTAAGTTTTTTAAATTTTTATTTATTATCTATTTAGGCTGTACCAAGTCTTAGTTGTGGTATGCATGTGGGATCTAGTTTCCTGACCAGGGATCGAACCCAGGCCCCCTGCATTGGGAGCATGGACTCTTACCCACTGGACCACCAGGGAAGTCCCAGTATTTCTTTTAAAAAAACACCCCAGGAGATTCATAGGTATAGCCAAGCTGAGAACGACTGACTTAACCAGGAATCAGGAACAAAATAACTGAGAACTTTCTCATGATTGTTATTTTTTTTAATTCCTCATCTGATTCTCGGTAATGATCAACAGCAAAATTAAAAGGGAGCAGGGTGTCAATTTGAATAAAAAGCAGTAAAAAGATGCATACCCAAACACAACCATTCAGATATTATTTACCTGTCATATTGGCAAAGTTCAAAAAGTTTGCTAACACACTACATTGAAGGGTACTCTCAGACACTGCTAGTGGAACGGAGTTTGGTAAAACCTCTGTGGAGGAGCATTTTGGTAATATCTACCAAAATTGCAAATGTACTGACCTTTGCACTCACCAATTCTACTTCTAGAAGTCTATCCTATAGATAAATGTGCAAACTGGCATATGTGCAAAATTGTTTGTAATGACAAGATTGATAATAACCTAAATGCCCAGTGCTGCCAGTGGTTGCAGCTTTGGACGGGACTGGGGGTTAGGGGTTGGGGGTGGGAACTAGCTGAGGCCTGAAGCTGGTAGAGAGAAAATTAAAACGAAGAAGCTGGGGTGGGTCTAAGGGCTCAACAGCTGCAAGCCTGTTCCTATTAGTCTGTGAACTCCTCTGAGCAACAAACCTGTAAGTAATCATAAGAGTTTTAACTCAAACAGTACAGAAGAGATATTTTGCTTATTTAACAAACATGGATTACACACATGATGCTGTGTTAGCTGAGGCAGGCTCATGAAACCAGCAAAGACACAATCCTGGCTCTCAGGAAACTCGCAGTATTATAAGAAGACAAAAAACTGTATTTGGAAAGCGGTATTGCTGGTACAACATTGATGCGTAAGCAAAACATACACAAGCAGCAGGGAAATTAGGGGCACCCGAGTTTGCTTTTAGGAACCAGGGAAGGTTCCACAGAAGAAATAGCTTTTGAATTAAACCTTGAAGGTGAAGATGGAATTTGCCAGGCAAGAGCCAGGAGCAGGAGAATCTCAGGAAGAAGGAAATCAATGCGCAAGACATAGCATGCAAGGGCAAACACCTGTTCTGGGAACTGCTTGTAGAGCATATCATGGGGGGGTCCTAGGACCTGTCCCCTAGCCTGCCATGACCACCGTAACTTATCTCCTTTATTCTAGGCTTGGGACAAGGGGAAGGCCTCAAGCCTTGGGATCCTTTCAGCCTTTTAAAATTAGTTTCCTAATGGAAAAGGGAGAGGAGATCCAACTTCAGGGAGAACTTATGGGCTGTGGGCTGCACTTTGGAGCAGAGCTTTAAAATGCCGTCCAAGAAAGACTTATAACAAAGAGGACACAGAAGAGGGTGTCAGGCCCAACAAAACGCCTGGTGTGAGTGACAGCAACCTACTTCCTGAAAAAAAGGTTCTTGTGCAAAGAAAGAAGATGAATCACTCAGAAATCAGTGTTCTAAACTTCTTTTCCTGTAGCAGTAAGGCTTCCTTTCCAAGGCAGTTTCATATGGACTGTCACCCAGTTTTTATTTCCAAACAATACATTTTCTCTTTTTATATGTTTATTGCTGTACCATTCCAATGCTCATCTATACAAGTAGTTGGATGCACTCACTTCAATGTTACAGACTATACACAAAATACCAAAATCAATTAGCATTACAAAATCGGTAACAAAAAGTATCTGGAAAATCTGTGCAGCTTTGGCGTTTTTAAGCTGTTTCTCAATGTTTTAGACAAGCAAGGCCTTTGCCACGTGCCTTGCACAGTGAATGCTTCACAAACATCCATTCAGCGATTTTACACAACCAGGTTCCCGCGCCTCTTGGCCGGCTCGCGGAGAAGTTTCCCGTTTCTCGGGCTGTCACTTCCCATACCCCCGCATCGGCCCGCAGGGTCCTGGGGCCCCAGGACCACCGGGCCGCAGGAATCTGGCGACACGCCATAAAGCACTCGGTGGTCCCGAGCCCGCATGCGTGGCGCCGGGGATCTGCGCGGGGGGCGGGGCCAGCCGAGGCCCCTCCCCCGCCGCCCCGCCAGGTGCGCGTGCGCCGCGGCCCCGCCCCTCCGGCCCCGCCCTCGCCCCGCCC
>NW_021703775.1:5354145-5375564 GCF_005190385.1 Monodon monoceros
CCTCGCCCCGCCCCGCCCCGCCCGCCCCGCCCCGCCCCGCCCGCCGCTCCTTCAGGTGCGCGTGCGCCGCGGCCCCTCCCGCCACCGGGACTGGGTCTTCCCGGGCTCGGCAGCTGGTGTCGATTTTTCTGCGCTTTTCGGCTGCCTGGCACGCCAGCGCCCTTCGGCTCCCGCCCGGCCCTCTCCCGGTCAGCTCGGCGGCGGGGCCATGGCGTGGCGGCGGCGGCGGCCCGAGGCCCGCAGCGGAGCCCGCGGCGCGCTGGCGCTGCTAGCGCTGGCCCTGTGTGCGCCCGGGGCCCGGGGCCGGGCGCTCGAGTGGTACTCGGCCGTGGTGAGCACCGAGTATGTGGACCCGCAGACCAACCGGAGCGTGCGGAGCGTCTCGGAGAGCGGCCGCTTTGGCGAGAGCTCACCCAAGGAGGGCGCGCGGGGCCTGGTGGGCGTCCCGCGCGCCGAGGACCGCGACCCCGAGGGCTGCGCGCCCCGCACGCGCTTCCTCGTGCCCGGCGGCCGGGGAGCCGCGCCCTGGGTCGCGCTGGTGGCGCGCGGGGGCTGCACCTTCAAGGACAAGGTGTTGGTGGCGGCTCGGCGGAACGCCTCGGCCGTGGTCCTGTACAACGAGGAGCGCCACGGGAACCTCACCGCGCCTATGTCCCACGCGGGTGAGCCGCCGGGGCGCGGGGACTGGCGGGGCGTCCGTGCGCCGCGGTCCCGGCCGACCGCCCGGTCCTCCGGCGGGACCGCGAGGGGCGGCGACGATGGGCTCTGGCCGAAGGGAACTATGAGGGAAGCGCTAGGTTGGCTCGGTGTGATCCCCGGGGGCTCTTAGGAGGGAGGCGAGCCTAAGGACAAGATTAGATCGTCTCCCTGGGCCCTTCCAAGTGGAGGGAGGTGCGCTGTGCAGGAGGGTGATGGGGAGAACGGAAGAAATTAAAACCCGCAGGAGGAGGATTGTGGTTCTCGCCGGCGGAAAGTCTCATGATTCCTCATCATGGATCCTTGCCATTCGGCGTTCCCCAAAGTCAGGTGGCGCAGGAGTGGAAGCTCTTTCCCAGGGCATTCCAGGGTCTGGCTCTCCCTTCACCACGTAAGGTGGTGGCTTGGTGACACTCTGGTGTCTTCACTTTCATAAAACATGTCAATATTCTGAACTTTTGAGTGGGACAGTCTGGATTCAACTGAGTCAGAAAACCTGGCCTTAAGTTGGGGTATGTTTTCTCACTTGCTAAATAGAAGGTTATAATACTGGCTCCACTGCCAATCAGATCGCTTGACACTTGAGTTTAGTTGAAAATTTTAAAGTTGCGATCATGCAGGAAAAGATCTTGCTCTTGGGACTTCCCTCGTGGTCCAGTGGTTAAGACTCTGCCCTTCCGCTGTAGAGGACACGGGTTCGATCCCTAGTCAGGAAACCAGGATCCCACAAGACACATGGCTTGGCCAAAAAAAAAGAAATTTTACTCTTTGCCGGGTGACCCTTCCCACACACTGTTCGGGGCAACGGGTTGCATCGTCAAGCAGTCATGAAAGTTTAAAAGGTGCATTTTGCAAGGTTATCATCCTTAGAACTGAATTCCAAGTGATAGTCTACCAATACACGGCAGAGTCGGAAGGCCTTCGAAGAACACGACTCATTCTGAACTTACCGGGATTAAAATCTCTTTAGAGAGTTTCTGCTGCTGCTGCAAGTCAGACATCCCTTTTCCTGTGCTTTTGGTTTTTGTTCTGTTTTGGCTTCTTGAATGCAAGTTCAGAATACCTGTACAATGAGGACAGGAGAGTGACTTTGCATTTGGCCTACTTTAGCAGAACGAGGGAACAGAAGTCTGTTGAGACGTGAGGAAGTGAGACTGTTAGAACCACGCTTTCAAGATGGTTGACGGCAAGGGCTGGGGAGATGCTAAAAAGTGGGTGGAAACCCGTAGGGCAGGGAAGAGTGGGCTGGATGGCAGCCAGGCATATTGAAGTTGGATGGAGTGATCTGGTAGAGGTGTAGGTTGGAGAAGAGGTAACAGAAAGAGTCAGGTTTTTGAGAGGGACAGCGGCTGGGTCCAGGATACTCGTGGAGGGGTTGTCCTCAGATAGGAGAGGGGAAATTCCTCCGTTGCAACAGAGAGGAAGTGGGTTTGGGGAGGAAACGGGAGCAGATGTCCCCGTGGTGGCACTGGGCGATGCACCACCTTTGGTGCAATTATTCCAGTTGTCACCATACCCAAATCACGTCTCTACCAGCCTCTCGTGAGAAGTTCTGTCAGAGTTCACACAGCGTTCCAGATGCATCCTGTGGACAGGCATCTGCCAAAGAAAAGAGGGCAGTGTGTGAGGGTTCTCTGGTGATGGGTCCTTGCAGTCCCTTCTGAGTGATATCGTAATGGGGACTTTTTCTTTTCCATGGCAGGCCCATCAGCCTACAGTTTTCTAAATCTGTTTACTGCATTTTTTGGTAGTGACATTCACGTCCTTCCAGGCTAATTGCACTTGTTCTAACCATGGTTCAGTAACCTTGCTTGCTTACATTATTGGCATATAATCTATCCAGGCCCAGAAAACACCCAGGCCCAGAAAGCCCTGGGAAAGAGCTTCCACTCCAGATTATTGACATATAATCTCTCCAGGCCCAGAAAACACCGAATTGGTATTTATTTTACATCTTCTTCCTGTGAGCTTCTGTTGCCATTATCAGTGTCTATTCTAGCCTTTTTACTGTGAGAATAATTCTGTTTGAGAAAAAAGACAAAAGTAACAGCATTAGGAATTTTTTTTTAAATGTATGAGAGCTCCCAGTGCAGAGTCGGTATTCTCCGCTTCTTCCTCCCGACAGCCCTTCGAGGTGGGTACTTTAACCCCGTTTTACAGATGAGGAAACCAATGCCCAAAGAATTTAAATGCCTGGCCCATGGTAACACGGTGATCTATGGCCAGATCATTCTTTGTTGCAGGGGCCTTTCCTGGCCTCTACTCACAAGATTCCAGTTGTGACAACCAAAAATGTCTCCAGATATTGCCAGATGTTCGGGGGCAGAGGGGATGACAGTAGCATCCAATGTTTTGAACCACTGACTTAAAAGGAGGTGAATTTGGTGTAGTGTGACCAGTGGGTTACACAGAGGAGACGCTGGAAACAGGGAATCCACTTAGACCAGTGTCTAGTCCAGGTAGAAGTGTAAGGGCCTATACTGTAGTGGTTACTAGAAATGGAAAAGAATGACCCTCATTCTCAGAAGGTGGCCCCACTGGGGACAAGGGTACAGATGTTTCATGGCTTTTTGAGAATGGACTAGAATTAAGAATGGAGTGAGTGGAATTAAGTCAGAAGAGGAGACAGCTTTGATGGACTAGAATTTGAAACGTTACACAGAACGTTGACGGCAGCTCAGACTTTGCTTTCTCGTGTTTTGTCAGAGCGTGGACAGGGCCAGTGTAAAGCACTGATCAGCGGTTCTGTGCCGGGGCTCCACAGAATAGGTCGAGGTGGCTGCTTGTAAACTCCAATCATGATAGTCTCCTCCCAAGTCTCAGAATTTCACCAGTTTTTCTTAGACCTGTTGCTTGACTACTAGAATCCAGTACAAGATATTTTGGATTTAAATCAGTATTTTATTGTGGTTCTAAAATAAATCGTGACTTTAAGATAATATTCTATCAGGACTTCTGTAAGGACCATTACCCTAATGCCCAAGGTTGGTTCCCTTTACTTTGGCAGATGGATATACAGCGGCCAGTCTGGGCCAAGTATGGCGCCTGCTTGGGGGTAGAAACGCCTAAGATGTGTGCCGGGACTTTGAGGAATTCCCAGCCTAGTGGGAGCGATAAACAGACCTTTCCAGGCAATGTGGCTTGGACCTCGACAGAATTATATGCACAGGTACTTAGAAAGCATAAAGGAAGGGCATCCGATGCAGAGATAGTGCAAAGATGATTAGAAGTCAGTTTGACCAAGAAAAGTAAAAATTGATGTAAGTCAGACCATTGAAATGAAAGCTTTTGGAGAGGGTCGGCCTCGATGTGGTTGGTGATTGTTAGTTAACAGCAGGCTGATCCTTTAGCTGATATCTTGAGTGGCTGTTTAGACTGGCCCTTTAGTTCTGTCAGCAGTTTAGAGTGCCAAGTACCGGCAGGGCTTAGAGGTGTGTTTGGGGAAGGGGCCAGAGTTGGGTTGGAGGGAGATGACACAGGTGATGCGAAATCCTTACCTCAGGAAAGATGTGCGTTTTGTGTTTGCAGAGCACGGTAAATAGTCTCTTATGAGTGAATGATGCTCGATGGTCTTGAATGCTGCCCTCTCACAAATGATCTAAACGTTTAGATTTGAGAGTAGAATGTATTTCGGTGCCCTAGGAAGAGATGGCGCCTCCCAGCCTCACAGCAGATGGGATTAACTCAGACAGTTCCCAGACAGATGGAGTGTTGAAGCACAGCTTAAGCTGATGAAGGTATCTGAGTATGTGTCTGGTACGTGGGGTGGAGTGGGGCTGTAGAACCTTCTGGGTGAAGGGAGTGGCCTCGGAAAGGACTGCAGGCCTGAGGCGACAAAGTGAGGCGTTCTGGAAAGCTGCAAAGAGATCGCAGTAAGATTGTTGAGTATGTACTCAGCAAATGCAGAATATCCTTGAGCAAGCCGGGTTATGCAAAACAAAACTCATCCTAGCCAAGCAGAGAGACATTTCTGTTCGCATGACGGCTTCACATTTTGGAGACGTTTCCGTTCATATTTGGTGTACTGTTTCCCCTGCAGAGGGAGTCTCTGATAATTCTCCTTATTGGGTCAGCTCAAGGATAATACCGGAAGATAAACCAGTTTTTCAGGTTGATTCATTTGTACAGAAACCCTTCTGTTGGGCCATCACTGTGTGAGACTGAGCGCAAAAACTAATAAATAAGAACTGTAGTCCTTGTCTAGTGAGGGGGCGGGGCCCAGGAAGACATTCTAGCAGGAGGGTAGAAAGAGGTGTACTTCAGAGGCGTTGCTGCATCTTAAAAGATTTGACCAGGAATTCTCCAGGTTTGGGGAGGAGGGCGGGAGGGATGGAGAGAATAAGGAAGTTAAGTTATTGGAAAAAAGAAAACCTGAAAGGTCATGGGATTCTCTAGGAGATTTAAAATGTATTTCTCGCTGCCTGCATCTAGAACAGAAATCTAAGCCACTACTTTAAATATTTTAGCAGTTCCCATCTCCTTCAAGAGAATGTTGAAATCTACTTTAAATAGTTTCCTAGGAAGGAGGAATGGTACACTAGACTCAAAGGTGACCCTCCAGAATGTTGAAGCTATTGACCAAAACAGATTTTCTTTTTACATTTTTTGTTTGTTTTTGACAGGGTGGTAAGGGGAACTGTTATTTCTCAAGTAGGTTTATGATCGTGTGCTCTGTTTGAGACCTTATGCGACGCCGATGTGTAAGACAGAAATCCAACAGACTGCCTTCAAGGAGTTTAGCGGTGAGGTCTTTAGGTTCTTTTGGGGAAGGGCGGGCATTGCACAAGGTGACCTGTTTCGGTCAAGTGTGATTGGTAGCACTGAGGCCTGGGGAAGAAACACATTCAAAGGGCTTTTTCTCCCCTTGTCCCAAGACTCTGTGCGTCTGTGTCTGAAGAAGGCACAGGCAAAATGTTTGCTTTGGCAATCAGCCGTGACTTGCGCTCTCGTGCCACTAGGGCTCTCTAGGACTGGCCCCCGGTACATCCGGAGGGGAGGGCAGGGCCAGACGCGGGGCCTGTGCTCGGCGCCCCTTGGGGTTGTGCGCCCAGTGACCCTGAGCTAGTGCATGTTTACTCAACTGCCCGGCCTCCAGTTCATCCCACACATGCCCCAGAAGAGCCAATCACGGGATCGAAGAAGTCTTCGTTCTGAGTTTTCAAATCTAAAGTAGTTCCCAGAAGCAATCTTGCTACTATAATTAGAGTGTAGCAAAATTTAGCACTCAGTATTTTTTTTTTTTTTTCAATTTCTTGTAACTTAATGAACTAAGAGTTTCCTAGGTGAAAAATTTCAGATTGATACTGGAGATGTTTTCCGTCCCAGGTGTCCTGATAATCACTGCTTGTCTGCAGCCCCTGCCTTGAGGTTTCGGGTGTTCTCAGCTCATCCCCCATCTCTCACTCATTTAGACAACAAATATTTATTAAATAGTTACTATGTGCCAGGTTCTACATGAGCCACTGGGGCTAATGAGATAAGCAGGATACATTTATGTGTATTTAGTCAGTCACCATTCCAAATATGCTCTTATATGATGGTTTCACAGCCCAGAAATCTCCCTTCTTTTGCTTGGGGAACTTTTCCAGTCCGTCAAGATGCACTGACTTCCCAGGGAAAAAGTTCCCTCCCACCCCAGACAAAATGATCAGTTCATTTCCGCAGTTTTCTGTTCTTCCACGTTCTCGTTAGATAAGCGACAGCCCCAAATAGAAGAATTCTCATCCGCATTTTACAGCTGAACAAATACTTTCAGAGCACCCAGGCAGTGGTTGTCCGAGGGAGATGTGAGCCTGGCTGGCCTTGAAGCCTGAGTCCCCCCAAATGAGGAGGCAGGGCAGAGGCACACGTAGGAGCTGGGGCTTCAGGCCCTGGAACTGGCTTTTCCAGGTGGTGTGTGACATTGAGCAACTCTTTTTTTTAGTTGGAGTATAGTTGCTTTACAATGTTGTGTTCGTTTCTGCTGTACGATGAAGTGAATCAGCTATGTGTATACATATACCCCTCCCTCTTGGACCTCCCTCCCCCCATCCCACCCATCTAGGTCATCACAGAGCACCGAGCTGAGCTCCCTGTGCTATACAGCAGGCTCCCACTAGCTAGCTATTTTACACATGGTAGTGTATTTAGCCCTCGTCTGTAAAATGATTACTCGACTCTTTTCTGCCTCAAGTGTGAGACAGAGTGAAAGTGCTTCAG
This sequence comes from Monodon monoceros, assembly GCF_005190385.1. Classification (NCBI taxonomy): domain Eukaryota; kingdom Metazoa; phylum Chordata; class Mammalia; order Artiodactyla; family Monodontidae; genus Monodon; species Monodon monoceros. The sequence continues at coordinate 5,361,040 of NW_021703775.1, forward strand.
AGTTGGTTTTCCCCATTAACACACAAAGGTCATTCTATCATCAGTACCAGAAACTGTAACTGTAGCATAGCAACATTTTGTTTTCTGTATAAAAGAGAGACAGGTACACGGGGTTCATTATACTCTCCTTTCTACTTTAGCATGTGCTTGAAATTTTCCACGAAAGGAAACTTTTCTTAATTTATGAAAGGGGCTTTCAGCTTATAAAGCACCACATAATCGTAAGTGGTACAAGTACCCTAATTGTTTCTGTATTTGTCTTTCTCAGCTAGGAGATGTTTATTTCCCTGAAGGCAGGAAATGCCTTGCTCCTTATTAAGTCTCCCCAGTGATGATGTAGTAGATTGCGTGAGTGCTCAGACAACTGGGTTACTTGCCAAGGAACACTTTTAGGGCTGGGTCATAGGATCGGCCTCCAGACAGCAGCCACCTGAGAAGGGTGCCCTTCTGGGTTTTCAGTAACTAAATCCCCACGGCCCAGGGCGGATTTGCTACAGATGAAGTTTCTCTCTATAATAAAATAGTGTGAGAATGTGGTTTCACTGTAATGCCAGAGAACAGTCTTTAAATGTATTTTGTAAGTTAGCTTTTGAATAGGTAGTATGTACACCTGATAGAGAATTTTTCCTGTGTCCAGCTCTCCCCCCGCCCGGAGGCAGTCAGGGTCCCCAGTCTCTGGGGTAGCCTTCAGGGGGATCTGTACTGATATCGCCACGTAGACCTCTTGTCCACACAGTTTTACGTGCGGCTTTTTTCCTCTTGTGTCTTGACTACCGTCACTATTAACAGAGCTGCTGCCTCAGACTGTGTACACGTACTGTAAGTTATATAACTATTATTGATGGACATTTATATTTTTATTTTTTTAATAAATAAATAAATTTATTTATTTTTGGCTGCATTGGGTCTTCGTTGCTGCAAGCAGCCTTTCTCTAGTTGCGGCAAGCGGGGGCTACCCTTCGTTGCAGTGCACGGTTTCTCATTGCAGTGGCTTCTCTTGTTGCGGAGCACGGGCTCTAGGCACTCGGGCTTCAGTAGTTGTGGCTCGCGGGCTCTAGAGCGCAGGCTCAGTAGTTGTGGCGCATGGGCTTAGTTGCTCCGCGGCATGTGGGATCTTCCTGGACCAGAGCTTGAACCTGTGTCCCCTGCATTGGCAGGCGGGTTCTTAACCACTGCACCACCAGGGAAGTCCCATTGATGTACATTTAGGCTGTGATAGCAAAATTTTAGAAAAAACACTGGCAGTAAATATCTTTATGGATTCCTCTTGTGTGCATACATAAGTATACCTTTGGAATTAGTTTCTTGGATCTGGAATTGCCGGGTCAGGGAGACATGTGCATTTAAAAACTTTTAGTAGCTGTTGCTCTCCCTACCAGGTTGTAATAATTCACTCCCCCAGGAAGAGTGCCCGTTTATACTTGCTCTTGCTGATATGGCGTATCAGACTTTTGATGTTTGCCAGTCTTTTAGGTGTGTTTTCATTTGTACCATGACTTTTCATATGTTTAAATCCTTTCTGGGGGGAGTGATCGCTAATATGTACCAGATTTCTTTTGGGGGTGATGAAAATGTTATGGAATTAGGTAGTGGTGATGGTTGCGCAGCCTTTGTGAATATACTAAAAACATTGAATTGTACACTTATTTAAAACAATGAATTTTATGGCATGTGAATTATATGTCACTAAAGATGCTGGTTTTTTTTTTTAACCCATTTGTGTTTTCTGCAAACTGACTTAATTTTCTTTGTTTTTCTGTTGCTCTTTTTCTTATAGGAAATTAGCTTTTAGTCTTTGTTACGTTCCATGTATTTTTTTCCCCATTGACCAGTTGGTCTTTTGATCTTGAGTCCTTGATTTTCCTCTCTTTAAGCCAGTGCAGAAAATTTTTGTTTTTATGTAATTGGTTAGTTGCTCAAATCGTTTCTTTTTTTTTTAAAGAAGTTTCAAGGTGATTTTTCACACTTGGAAAGGCTTTCCTTCAATATTACTTATTTTTTAATTCCCATGTTTCTTCTGGCTCTTTTATGTTTTCTCTTTTTTATATATTTAAGTCTTGGATTTGGTTAGAATTTATTTTGGCTTAAGTTGCAAAGAAGGGATGCAGCTTTTTTAGCCTCAGGTGATACTCAGCGGCACCCACACTGTTTTTTAAAAAAATAATCCATTTTATCCCATTGATTTGAAATTCCACTTTGATCATTTACTGAATTCTTTTATGTATTTGGGTCTAGTTTCTGGGCTTCTTATTCTGCACCATTCTGGTTGTCTTCATATGCTACTACCACATTGCTCTAATTACTTTGACAACAAAGGCTAGTCCAGGTTTTACTGTTTACAAAGTTTTCCTGATTGTTCTTTATTATTTTTCCCCTAAATGAGCTTAGAAGCAGAATTTTTAAGGTTTTTAAAATCCCATTGATAATTTTAAAAATTAATTTATAGATTCATGTAAAATTGGCCATTTTATCCCTTTTTTATTTCCCTCATTTTTTTGTCTTACGTCTGCTTGTGTCCTCAGAACAAGATGAAATAATATCGAGCATAGTGAAACTTCTCCGACTGCCTCCCTGAGTTAATGGGTGTGCTTAGGCATTCGTATTAATAGTCACAAGTTGAAATTGGTCTGTGTGGTTCTTATGTTGGTTTTTTGCTACCACGCTTGGTTCTATTACCTTAGAAATAATTTTAAGGCTTCTTTTTATTTTTTTCAATCTGCTGTGGAGCACTTTAAATGTCATTAATGTTACTTGCTCTTTAAAGGTTTGGGGGTAGAACTCACCTGTGAAACTGAACGGGGGGGTGGGGACGGCTCTTGCTTTCTAGGGGGTAGTTCTTAGTGATTTATTCTGCTTCTTATGCAATCAGTGTTTTCTCCTTGGAGACCAATGTTGGTAACTTGGGTTTTCCTAGAAAATTATCCATTTTATCACAGTTTTTGGTTGTATGTGCATGGAGCCATACTTTCTCTGTATCTTATTTTGTGTTCTTCATATTTGTTCCTTTGTTCTTTCCTGCAGGAACAGGAAATATAGTAGTCATTATGGTTAGCTACCCCAAAGGAAGAGAAATTGTGGATCTGGTGCAGAAAGACATTCCGGTCACAATGACCATAGGGCTCGGCACCCGGCATGTACAGGAGTTCATCAGCGGTCAGTCTGTGGTGTTTGTGGCCATCGCCTTCATCACCATGATGATTATCTCATTAGCCTGGCTAATATTTTACTATATACAGCGCTTCCTATACACTGGCTCACAGTTTGGAAGTCAGGTAATTGTCTCTCTAACTTTGCTTTTTAAAAGATAGTTTGTAAATATTTCCTATATATATTGCTTGAAATTATTGGACAATATTCTTAATTTCATTATCACTCACAATATTTTAAGTATTAATATGGGATTTTTTAAAATATAAATTTATTTTATTTTTATTTATTTTTGGCTGCGTTGGGTTTTCGTTGCTGCGTGCAGGCTTTCTCTAGTTGCGGCGAGCAGGGGCTACTCTTTGTTGTGGTGCGCGGGCTTCTCATTGCGATGACTTCTCTTGTTGAAGGAGCACGGGCTCTAGGTGCGCGGGCTTCAGTAGTTGTGGCGGGCGGGCTTAGTAGTTGTGGCTTGCGGGCTCTAGAGCACAGGCTCAGTAGTTGTGGCGCACAGGCTTAGTTTCTCCGCGGCATGTGGGATCTTCCCGGACCAGAGCTTGAACCCGTGTCCCCTGCATTGGCAGGCGGATTCTTAACCACTGCGCCACCACACCAGGGAAGCCCGTGGGGGGGGGGGGGTTGAAATAAGTTTTAAATTAGAATATATTAAACTTTCTGTTCTCTGGGAAAGTGGGTCATGTTTCACTCCTGCAGAGACCCTCTATCCTTCCCAGATGTAAAGGGATGACAAAAAAGCAAGGCATGAGGTGGGGGCGACCTGGTTCTGTGTTTCGAAGGAGAACGGGCCTCCCTGTCTCCATGGTGGAGCTGCGTTCAGAGCCATTTATCTGCAGAGACTGGTTCAGTAACAGGGGAGACAAGGGCCCTCTGGGTTCCCCACTCACCTGTTGTCTTGAGAACCGCCCCCTTCCTGGCTCTGCAGGCAGTAGATGGTCATTTCTGGGTCATCTTCCACCTCCGACTAGGAAGCCTCTGCCCTTTTAGGGACGTTAGCAGATGAGCGTATGGAGCCCCTTCCTCAGCTGACGACGTTCTTACCAGTAATTAAACATAAGATTGGTTTCTTCTAAAAGGGAAGCCTCTTGCACTGTTGGTGGGAATGTAAATTGATACAGCCACTATGGAGAACAGTATGGAGGTTCCTTAAAAAACTAAAAATGGAACTACCATACGACCCAGCAATCCCACTACTGGGCATATACCCTGAGAAAACCATAATTCAAAAAGAGACATGCACCACAGTGTTCATTGCAGCTCTATTTACAATAGCCAGGACATGGAAGCAGCCTAAGTGTCCGTCGACAGATGAATGGATAAAGAAGACGTGGCACATATATACAATGGAATATTACTCAGCCATAAAAAGAAAGGAAATTGAGTTATTTGTAGTGAGATGGATGGACCTAGAGTCTGTCATACAGAGTGAAGTAAGTCAGAAAGAGAAAAACAAATACCCTATGCTAACACATATATATGGAATCTTAAAATAAATGGTTTTGAAGAACATAGGGGCAGGAAAGGAATAAAGATGCAGACATAGGGAACGGACTTGAGGACACGGGGAGAGGGAAGGATAAGCTGGGACGAAGTGAGAGAGTGGCATGGACATATATACACTACCAAATGTAAAATAGATAGCTAGTGGGAAGCAGCCGTGTAGCACAGGGAGATCAGCTCAGTGCTTTGTGACCACCTAGAGGGGTGGGATAAGGAGGGTGGGAGGGAGGGAGACACAAGAGGGAGGAGATATGGGGATATATGTATATGTATAGCTGATTCACTTTGTTATAAAGCAGAAACTAACACACCATTGTAAAGCAATTACACTCCAATAAAGATGTTAAAAAAAAAAGGTTTCTTCTTCAGACATGGAGTTGAAAATAAGTATTCTTTAGCAACAAAACAGCTCTTAAGTTAACATGTGGCTGTTGTGTACATTAGGACTAAAGTGGTAATTTCTTCTTTTTAAATTTATTTATTTATTTTTGGCTGCATTGGGTCTTTGCTGCTGTGCGTGGACTTTCTCTAGTTACGGCGAGTGGCGGCTACTCTTGGTCGTGGTGCGCGGGCTTCTCATTGCGGTGGCTTCTCTTATTGCAGAGCATGGTCTCTAGGCGCGTGGGCTCACTAGTTGTGGCTCGTGGGCTCTAGAGCGCAGGCTCAGTAGTTGTGGTGCACGGGCTTAGTTGCTCCAGGGCATGTGGGATGTTCCAGGACCAGGCCCCTGTGTCCCCTGCATTGGCAGGCAGATTCTTAAGCACTGCGCCACCAGGGAAGCCCTTCAGTGGTAATTTCTTAAAATTAGTTTCATTGTAGTCATCTAACTTTGCTTTTTAAGTGAAATTTTTCCACATCTGCTTATATTATAATATATGAATTTTTTAAATAGTGACTTAAATTTTTCAATAATAAGAATGTTTTTCCTCCCTAAGAGCCATAGAAAAGAAACAAAGAAACTTATTGGGCAGCTTCCTCTTCATACTGTAAAGCATGGAGAAAAGGTAATATTTTCATAGTTTTTTGTTTGTTTGAATTAAACTGAAAACTCAGTTCCTCAGTCACACTGGCTACATGTCAGATGCTCAGGTGGCCACATTGGCTGGACAGTGCCCAGACGTCCATCCTCCACCTGTCGGTCAGACACAGGTAACTCTGAAGAAGCTCTGGTCTCTACCGGAGGCCCTGAAGCTTAAATCCATCTCCATTAAATCTCACACTCTCTGTCCATTCTCTCTGAGACTCCTTTAATTACAGGGAGAAAACACAGGGATTTGTGGGGAAGGGGAGAAAAGATATTTTTAAAACATTTTAAAAAAGAAACGTTTCACATGGCCAACCTGAGACTTTTAAAAGGCCAAAATCGTACCAGAGTTCAGAAGCATTTTGGAATAGGACAAATCCTAACGAAATCTCGGAACCTCAGGTTCTTAGAGGATAGATTCCTTAAAGGAAAACAGTTGCTAACGCAGGAACAGTTATTCTCCTAATGGTCCGTTTACTGTGCTGGGAAATGTTGATGGCTGTGTTGACATAGATAGCTATGCGTTGGTTCCACTGTTTCCACTTTCGTTTTATCTCCCTGAGTTGTTGAGATCTAGTCCATGCCGATCCCCCAGTCTCCACTCCCCTGTAAGTGCATTTGGGTCCACATCTCCTCCTCTGACCTACTTAAAGGATTAAAGCTTTAGAATAACACTCAGTAAGTCTGTAGACCTATGACTTTAAAACTTTGGAATCTGATATTAATGGTTCATGTGGAATATGTAACATATTCTACTCTTGGAATTGTACTGTCTGTTTCATTCTTGCCCGAATGCCTTACGTTATAATAACAGTGAATTTTCATAGTTGGCACAAGGTCCTGCTTTCTTTCCATGTAAATGTATTAAACAGGAGAAGTGTAAAAAAAAAAAAAAGAAAAAGAAAGAAATTCCCATCTCATGGGAAGATTAACATCTTATTTACAAATCACGAGGGTCCCTGGGGATAGAGTCCAGCAAATGCCTGGGACAAACTGTGCATTGGGCTGGCAGTTCCGTGACAAGCATGGAGTTTTATGTTCATCTTGAAATGTGTCTTCCACTCTCTGTGGCAGGAAATCTGTCCTTAAATATGAGAAGACATAGATTTATATGTGTGTAATATACTGCATGGAGTCTTTGAGAACATAAATTAATTGATATCCTCTTCGTGTACAGAACATTTTTGAAAATAGGCTTCTATGGACTGTTTTTTGAAAGTTGTCAGCAATAATGGTTAAAAAAAAAAGGGATTCATAAATGGTCCATGAGGTACACACGTGGATTTTCTGACAATTTTACATTTTAAACTTGTACAGAAAAATACTGTGTTTTTTCTTAAATCTACATCTTGTCCAGTTCTGGAGACTGTATTTTCTAATTTTTCTTTTCTTGTGAACTTGATCACAGTAATGTATAAGCTTGTAAACCATTAGGGAAATAATTATTTCATCATCCTTGCATGGCATGTGAAAAAAGGTGATAATGTATAGTTGCAACGTATAATTGTAAGTGCTGTTACAAAGTTAATTTTAATACAATCTTTGATAGCAGTATCTACATGTAAAATCAGTTTTTACTGCTTGCTTGTTAACACGTGACCTACGTGGCTAAAGATATTTTTAAAGAATTCCGTGATGACTGTGAAGCTGTGTCCCATAAAATTAACTTGCTAAAGTTGCAGGCACTGATTGGTAGCTCCTGAATCCCCATCCCAGAGTCCTGGGAGAGAGAATCTCATTGGCCTGTTTTGGGTCAGGTGATCAGGCTGGCCATGCCTACTTTGGTAGATGGGCTGAAGCCAGGTGGGTATGTCCAGGGGGTACCCAGGGAAGTGGGGGAAGGGCTGACACCACCAAAAAGGTCTGTGACCCACAGATTCTCAGAAGTTGAAATTTTGTCACAAGACTGCTTCTGCCCCAGCAGTTTTTGTTTCTTTTTACCTTTATTAACTTGATATCTGAAAAAGGTAACTTCTTTTAATTTACGGTTCTTTTTTTGCTAGTGAGGTGAATACATTCAGACATTTAGCTATTTGCATTTTCTTATCTGTAAGTTATAACTCTGTTCTTTCACAAATTCTAATGAAAGTGCTTTTGTTTTGTGTTTTTAATGATTCCAGAAAATAGGTAGCTAATTAGATATTCATTCTTTGTTTTACATTTGAAAAATAATTTATTATAATAAAGCAGGCATTTACGTTTCTACAGCCCTTAAAATACGATCACTTAAAAAAATGAACAGTACCCTAGAATTTAAACATAATTCGTGTCTGATCAGGTAGATGATGATATTTTTTCTTTTTCAGCCAAATTCTTTAAAAAAAAATCCCTTGATAGTGGTAAAAATAAATACCAAGTAGAAATTATCTGTGTTTAAATTCAGGATGTACCAGTGTAGAGTCGAATTCATCATTGTTTCCCCCAGGTTGTAGTGAGTTTCGGTTTTGGTTTTGTTGCGGTAGTGAGTTTTGCCAAGCGTATACTGTATGCTAAGGATATAGTAAATGTTCTCCTCTTCTTTCTACAGGGAATTGACGTTGATGCGGAAAGCTGTGCAGTGTGTATTGAAAATTTTAGAGGAAAGGATGTTATCAGAATCCTGCCATGCAAGTACGTTCTCTTACTTCCTGAGATGTTGAAAATTACTGACAAGTTTCAGGTTTCTGACCAGAGCGTGAACATGTTTTTCATGATATGAAGACCTTGCTATCAGGTGGTATCTTGTGATCATCTCACCTTTTAGAAAAGAAGCTCGAAGTCTTCAAGGCTCCTCCTGTATTGTTTTACTTTAAAATTGCTTTGCTTGGAGACTTTAGGTGAGCATTCAGACCCATTATGTCCTTTTGTCATAGATTGGCTTTTTAGTCTTTTTAGCAAGGCTTCTTTAGGGTCCTGGGAATCTATACTATCCATTGAGCTATTCGGATAGGTGAAGGCCCTGGGGGTTAGGGCCAGGAGCAGCCCGCAGATGTGGCTCCGGCTTTGCTGGGTTTTTTACTTTTAAATATTTTAATACTTAATGTTTTGAACTAGTGAGCATTTTCCCAGACATTTATTAGAAATGCTATTTTTAAAGACATTTCCTGGTTATGTATCTTTGTCTACTGTTTTCTACTGAGATGCCTTTTTTCTTCGATTTGGCTCTGCTGTTATTGGCACCCTGGGTTCGGGTTCTTTTGGGGGTTGTGTGAAATAAATATTCCTCCCTTATTTCATTAATTTATTTTCTTTAGCAACAGGAAGTTATGTTTCCTTTTTAATAATGAGATACTTCGTTAACTTTTTTGAAAAATTGCTTTGTTAGCAGAAAGGTGTACAAAGATTATGTTTTAAAGCTGGTCAGTTTTAATTATACTTCCCACCTATTAGAAGCAGGTCACAAGTTAAAATATAATTATGTCTTGCTTTATGTTTGCAAAGTGTCCCAGTACTTTATAGGGGATTAAGTTCTCAGGAGTTCTGTAGAGGAAATGAAGGCATGAAGATCAGAACAACAAAATTAATTTCCCTGCATGAAGATGGTGAACTTAAATCTACAGGCATTTATATGGGTGGGTGTGGTGGATACTTAGTGAATTGGGGTCAGTGTCGGGTGATGGTGTCCTGTAGAAAATTATTAAGATAGAGAAGAATTTTTACTCTAGGTGGGCTTAGGGCACGTCTTTGTGACCTGGATGCCACACAGTGAGCAGCCTGAGGCCGATTTCCTTTTATAGGAAATCCAGATACTCCTGAAGGCCGAGCTGGGATTTGCACTGGAGCTTCATAAACAGACGAGTTTACGTGGGCGCTTATCCTGGTCTCCTTCATGGGGTTTTATTCCGTCCACCCCCGTTTCCTCCTATGATTTATATCAACAAATTTCCGAATAAAGCCCACGTGTTGGTTTTGTTTTTTCAGAATGATTCCAGTGGGTCAGTTTCAGTTTGAGGATGGAAAGGTCACAAGACAAGCTGGACTGGACCATGTTATGTCCTTACATGCTGTGATTTTTAACTGCACTGGCAGATTTCCCTTTGAAGGAAAGGTCTTCAGACAGTGACGACAGTAATAATAATGAAAAATTACTGAGGATTTATTGTGCCCAGCACCCTTGTAACCACATCACACGTTTGCTCCTCAGAACAGCTGCAGGGTAGGTGCAGAGAGGCCTCAGGATCTAGTTCAGAGTCACAGCATCAGGACGCACAGCTGGTGTCTGAGCCTGATCTGTGTGGCTCTGATACCCACAGCTGCTTACCTGCAGTACAGGTAGAAAATGTAGATTCATCACAGAGGAGGGGAAGTCAGCCAATGAGGACAGTCAGTAAAAGAAGAAAATTCATATGTGGTTTTTCTTTTTTTTGATTCTGAAAGCGATATGTTCATTCTAGAAAAATGTAGATGCTGCAAAAATATATAAGACCAAAAAATAAGTGTTTTTTTAGCCTGCAAGCCAAAGTTGACTTGTTAATATTTTGTTGTATTTCCACTGGAGTCATCTTATAGACTTATATCAGATACTATGAGTTTAGTATTACTTTGTTACTATTAGTTTACTCTTGGGTTACTTAGGCCACGTTTATTCCCAAATAAAAATACATCCTAGCATGATGTGAAAATAAACCGTGTTATTTTTGTGCAGCGAAGGGGGTATTTCCCTCCACACGCCAGATTCTATTTAACGTGGAGAAATAGCATAGATGACTCCCCAGGGTAAATGGATAGACTGGAATGTTGGTTTGATGGCATTTAACTTGTAATGAGAAGATGAGTTGGTGGAATGTGTTGTTTCCTTTATAAGATATAAACATTTATTTTAAAACATTAACACATACTTAATTTTTTTAGGCATATTTTTCATAGAATATGCATTGACCCATGGCTTTTGGATCACCGAACGTGTCCAATGTGTAAACTTGATGTCATCAAAGCCCTGGGATATTGGGTTTGTTACATTTTTGTTTATATTCAATCTCTGCACCCCCGTTCTCCCTGAGTGATTGGATTCTGTTCCTGACCAGAGGCGGGAGTGGACTAAATGCTCCTTCTAGCATCCTGGTGGTTCCTGAAGAAATTTTCCTCTTTATTAAAAGTGAATTCTTAAGACATTCCCCAAAATCAGTGAACTAAATTTGTGATTACAGAATAATATGCTAGGTGTTTCCTTAGAGTTTGTACTTAGAGTGGTATCTTTGTTAGATGTCGGTGTGACGCTGCAGGGTGTATAGGGGCTAGTCAGCGTCATATAAACAGGAATTATTATAAAATGTTTGAAACGGAAGAAGCCTCGTGCACAGGTGCACATCTTACACACGAGGAAGCTAAAGCGCATACCTGTTGACACCAGCTCTCCCGATGCTTGGGTTTCAGAGTCAAGATGCTGTGGGGAGATTTATCCTGCACCCAGCGTGCTCCATCACTTTGTGATACTGAGATGGTCATAGACCTTCCTCAGAAAATAGAGACGGGACGGCAGAGTGAAAGAGAGCGCGTCGTGGTAGCCATGCGCTGATGCCTTACACGAGTTATTACGTTGACTCTTCCAGCCCCTATGGGAGGGAAGCGCTGTGACTCTCCTTACTTTACTAACTAGAAACTCGAGCTCAGAGAGAAGTAGCTCACCTAAGGTCACACGGTGAGGTAATAGGGAATCAGCTTTCAGGTGCAGGCTTGCTTAATTCCAGTGTCCAAGCTCTCAACTACCCTCCTACCCAAAAGAGGGGAGGGACATAGATGGGGGAAAAAGCCCAGATCTTCCTAGATTGTTATATTTTTAGAGTCGTCCTGTAATCTATTAATGTCTGAAGATATTCTTGATTAAATATAAATAGTTTTGAAACAGATCTTTGGAAGAAGTAACTTAAGTGTCAAATATATTTTTCTTGTTGCTAAACAGAGGTTTTGGCAGCGTTTTTTTACAGAGGTAGAAACTACAAAGAGGTTTTTTATTATGATAATGACTTTATGTGACTTAAAGCCATAACAGCCTTCAAGGCTGCAGGCCCCCTTCGGAGTATTTTTCATTTTCTAGTTCAGCGTATCTTCAAAAGAGAGCTGAGGGACCACGCACTGCCTTAATAACCAGTGTGATTTTCTGTGAATTATAGTTTTCAAGTGTGAGTTCCAGAGGCCTCACCCGTAGGTACACGGAGAGGGAGGCAGCAGGACTGTCTTGCTGGAAATTCATCCGCCTGGATGTCTGGAAAATGTGCCTTTGCTGTAGAATTTCTAACATTCGTTGGTGCGTAGTCTTGATAACTGGCGGCTCTCCCTGGCGTGGAGGCTCACCCCCGACTGCCTCATGCCTTCCTGGGACCGCATTTGGAACAGTAGAACCCAGGGAGCGAGACAGGTGTTTTCTTGGCAGTTTTCCTTCTTCGTCTTTTCCTCTTGTAGATACGCTCTGAAGCTTCTTTTCTTTTCTTCATCAGTCAGTCATTTTAAACCTCTTTTCATTTCTAAACCTTTGTGCAAAAGGCATTTCACTGACCTTAGCGTTGAGACTTTAATCCTCGCGAGTTGTGCTTTTCGAAATACATATGTATGTTTCGTGTGTTAAAAATCAAGACTCTTCATTTTATATCAGGTTGGATTGCTTTCAGAATGTTCAATTTCAGAAAGCTAGAATATGTGTCCCCAGAAAGCTTGCTTGCTTTTTTGAAGAAACCTACAGTAACTTTAAATCAAACTTAAGAAATTAATTTGTCTTGCCTTTAACTTTTTTTTTTAATCCTTTGACAAATCTGCCATTTTCTTTGGGCCCATTGGCCCCTCCTGCGTTGGGCTGTAGAGATAGTTATGACTCTCGTATGGTAACTAGTTCTCATTTCCAAGAAAATGAGCAGGTGAGAGCGGCTTTGAAGAGCCTCTTGTCCCTGTTGTGTCTGTCCGCTCATGGGGCGCAGGCATTCACCAGGGGAGTGATGCATAAGGTGCTGGGTCTGAACTTGGTTCCAGGGAGACGAAGGGATAAGACTCAGCCCTCCTGCCCGCAGGCTCCTGGGGGGGGGGCTCCGCTTTCTGGACTGGTGGGTGGGAGCCGGGCCTGCGGCCCACCCCGCTGGCCAGGGAGGCCTGTTTGAAGAGTGTGGGCACAGAGGAAGGCGGCCTTGACCCTGCCAGCTGCATGTGGGAAGGGACAGGGAGGGGTTTTTAGAGGCACGTCTGAGCTGCGTGTTCAAGGGTTAGTGTATCACAGGGAGTGACCAGGTGGGGTTTGGGACGGGCAGGTAGTTCAGTTTGGCAGGTATTTAGACAAGTACCTGGAAGAACAGACTAGGGTGGGCTGTGCGACAGTCCGGATGCTACAGCAGCTCCACAGGATTTGTCGGTTGGTGCGTCACGAGTCTGTTCTGCGGGTGTTCGGTTGCCTGTGAGAAGGCAGGGAGCCACGTGGTGCCCGGGAGTGAGGAGAGGGTTCCAGAACACGTGTGGAGCCAGCAGTGAGCAGGCGGGCCCCAGGAGCGGGCGGCAGGGCTGTGCGCTGCCCTCAGCCTGAGCCAGGGTTCGCAGGAACGCCCCCCCAACGCACACACCTTCGGTCGGTCACTCAGCAGCAGCTTCGGCCATCACGACACAGCTCTGACCCTGGCATGAATCAAGAAAGGTTTCTGGATGGCCCCTGAATTTTGAGACTCGGACGTAGTAACGCTTGTAGTCTCCCGCTCTGACTTTGATGATCTCCTTTTCTTCTTTGAAGCAGCAAATGGGGAAGCGAGGCAAACTGGCAGCGGGTAGACACCCTTTCTGTAAGGAAGGAGCAGAATTGGTTATCTTCAGGCGAATGCAGGTACAGTCTGCAGCCCTCTGCTGTTCAGAAGCCTGCTTGTCTCCGAAGCCCTGGCACCTGGCAGCCATTAGGGCAGTCATTCGAGCTCAGGGCTCCAGCCTCAGCGATGAGCGCCCAGCCAGGCTGCTCAGAAAGGCAGCAAAGTGCATTTGTGACGAAGCTCCACTTTCTGTCAATAAATAGTTTAAACGGTAGCATCGTTTGCATCGAGGGGAAAAATGGTTTTTAGAGGAAAAGGATTTAGGTCTTGAAAAGCTGCTTATTGAAGAGTGCTCGTTTTCTGGTGATGCTAAATAAATAAGACACTGTTGAGCTTTTTTGCCATGTTCATGTATAAAAGTAAATATTTTGTATGAATTAGGAGCAAAAGATGATAGATAAGCCTGATCGTGTTACTGAGAAAAGGTATTTTCTTTGCTCTAACTCTCAAGGGAGAGCTTGAGGACGTGCAGGAGACGCCTGCCCCAGAATCGCCCCCCGGGGGCGTTTCGACTGCAGATCTGAGTCTTACTTTACCAGATGGTGACAGAAGTGACGCGGGCAGCTCAGCACTGCCCACCACCAGCGACTCCGCGCCACCTTGCGAGGCCAGTTTTAAAGAGGATGCAGGTGAAAACACGGCCTTGCTGGGTGAGTCTTTTGCGGGTTCTCAAACAAAATGATGTTATCAGTGGTTGAAAGAAGGTGAAGAAATACATAAGGTGCAGAAAAGCATAAAGGAAGAATGGTAACCATGACCTCACACCTGCAAATACCATTTTAACATTTCCATTAATATACTTCAGATGTTTTTTCTGTGTTTAAGGATGGGGAGAATATCATTCATGTGCCGTTAGGTGACCTGTTGTTGTTTTTTTTAAATTTTTGGCTGCCCTGGATCTCTGTTGCTGTGCGTGGGCTTTTCTCAGGTTGCGGCGAGCGGGGGCTACTCTTACGTGCAGTGTGCAGGCTTCTCTTTGCAGTGGCTTCTCTTGTTGCAGAGCACGGGCTCTAGTTGCGTGGGCTTCGGTAGTTGTGGCACGCGGGCTCAGTAGTTGTGGCATGCGGGCTCAGTAGTTGTGGCATGCG